>NC_141774.1:8035500-8356000 GCF_051362555.1 Lingula anatina | reverse complement strand
CCAGCTTTGTGCCTTGTAATTTCATTAAAAAGTACCCGCCTTCATTCCTGACGTTCAGTGACTAATATGCGTTACATGCCAAGTTCAGACAAGCACAGACTTTGGCTGAAAACTGGTCCTAACTGCGCCACCAGAGAATCAGTTTATACAGATATATATAGGCTCTTAGAGCGCATTCAGAACAGCAAGCTAACAGATCCGCGGATCAAATATGGTCGACCCACTTGAATGCTTGTCGTGTTATCCCCCCGGGGAATCTATTCAGTGTCTAACAGGTAAGTAAGCGGCAAGGTTTTAAGTCAGTCGCCATATTTGATCCGCAGATCAGTTAGTCCGCTGTTCTGAATGCGCTCTTCTCCTGTACCAGAGGCCAATATGATAAGTCATCTCTAAACGAAATTCACACTAGTCAGTAAAGTACAGTGGCCCTAGTACAGGGTACACTGTAACAGGGCGTTGCAGCAATCTGTATAACGACGCAACTTTGGTCTATCTCCGGTTGAAAATGTTCTTGTCTGAACAGGCTTCTAATCGATCTTATTTGAACTTCAATTAGTATCTATTCTCTATAACGGTACTTTACGGTGATGCCCCCAAAGGGAGTTCGCTCACCTTGGCTTGGATCAGTTTTAACACGTTAAAACATGTTCTTCATTCCGTGAAGTAGATTTTCCATTGCATCTTTAAGTAAATATGGAAATGTGCGAACTGTTGCTAATCTCTTCCAGTTCAAAATCGTTTTTAACCACATCGACGAGTCAGTCACGTTAACCAATCAAAACTCCATGTGCTACTCGCTAAAACACGAATAGTGTCTATTTTCACCATGTTCTTTGTTATATTTCAGTTGTTATCTCGGGATATTTGCCTTTTTTATATCTAAAGCTTTTTAAACACTCCATACAATAGCATCCGAGACTTTCAGTAAGCCAGACTCACGATCCAGGGGGAAAGGGGGGGGGGCAGAACCAGAAAACAAACCAATTTTCAATCCCTGTGCCTTTCATATAACTGCATTTAACAGCACTACCGTCTTCTTCCGCTTTTTTCGGTTTCCTTCGCAAATAAAAATTGAAAAAATAAAAATGAAAATAAATAATAAAATAAATTAATAATGTTTTTTATTCAAGTTGTGAACTTTATATAAATTTTATAACCCACTAAAAATCCTAGATCCATAAAAGTCCAGGAGCGACCTCTTTTTGTTGTTTAAACTGTACTTTAAGTTACACCAGACAATACAATACAGCCGAGCCGCATCAAAAAGCAATAAATCAACAGCAAGCAGACGAAGGTGCAATTAACCAAGCACAAGTGGGGCGAATACTAATGAGGACACATCATAGACAGACATCTGCTCCAACACTTCACAACCATATATATAACACCAAACTAGACAGTGTGGCTGGAGTATATGCAGACATAAATAAGAATGAATACATTTCTGAGCAATTAAAATACATAAATAAATAGCCTACGAAATAAAATTAATAGAAAAAAAAGTCTTCACAGTCCCTGGGCAAGGTGAGTGGTCATAAAGACAAGGAAAAATAATTTTGCTGAAAATGCCCGCAATTTTTGACGTAAAACCTGGGAGTGGCGTTAGAAAAAACACTGTGTCTGCATATAATAATTATAGTTCATTGCGCACTGAATGAGCTAAATTGTATAGGCTCTTCGAACTATTCTTCACATACTGCATACCAGACTTAACAGTTTTCAATTTAAAGCAAATCATCAAATAAACAATACTAAATCGACAGACACAGAAATTATTTTTTTCAAACACAGAGAACAATTTGCTGACGTCGTTGTTCAAAGCTGGGTCTTATCCGGGAGCAATTCTTTTTCCAGTCGTAAATTTTTTATTCTGCTTTTTTTTCACCTTTCAAAATCATTCACACTCGGAATGAAAGATACATTAAGAAATTCTATTCCGATATCCCCATCATTTTTCATTACGGATGCTAAGCAATCATTGAAAGGCAGCTGGAAAAATTGATGGCTTTCAGGCTTCAGCCCGCATTTCCAACAAATTGTGATCGGCAGACTAACAGATTCGCGAATCAAATATGGCCTGTCCACCTGAAAGCTGACCTCGTAATCCCCGCGGGAAATCTATCCAGTGTTTACTAGGGAACTATGCGACAAGCTTTCATGTGGGAAGGCCACATCTGTTGATCTGCGGATCTGTTATTCCGCGGATCAACTTGTTCTGGACGAGCCCTTCAGAAACCAACAGTGCCCGGAGGATGGATTTTCTGTCACTATGAAATGTATATAAAGACATTCTGATGACAAACCCAGTTCCCATGGGCGTTCGCGCCGATGAAATGCCAAGCTAACGATAGTAACAGCATTAACAGCATTTGAAAGGTTTTTTGCTCACTTCATAATATTATTATTCTAATCTGGTTAAATGATAACATCAAAGTAAGCCTTAAACAGGGGTGGCTTTGGCGGTTCCTGTGGGATTTTTCTTCGCAGTGGTGCCAGAATGCAGCAGTCAAGGAGGCTTTTACGGAACATTTTAACAGTCGTATTTGAAATCAGCAATCGTGGAGGTTCCTGATATCTGTTTCACGGAAAAATACTTACTTTTTAGCTCCATAGGCTTTACTTAGATAGCCAACTGCGTGAACCAGATTTTTCAATAATTATTAGCCTATGGAAGTGGCTTTCTTCTAATGACTGACCTGCATAAATGTCAATTGTCACAGCTAAATTGGTAACTGTCACCAATGACAGGTAAAAATCGATCAGGTACGAATGTTTTGGATATCATTTTTTACATTTGCTATGTTCTCTTACAAAATATAAACATTCCAAGCACAGAGAGTTTCACACTAAGTGCTATAAAGTAAACACCTAACCCCGCAGATTCTCGCACGTTTTCTAGTCTCGCATGACGTCACGCAGTGCTGATGGCCTCGTGTTGGGCTGTCTCGTATCAGTCCCATTCCTCCCATTTCTTCCATAATATCGCGTTGGCTCATCTTTTACCAACAGAAGCACATCATCTGCACATGCGATAACATGTTTTTGCTCCACGGGGAATACCACCTTGGACATGCAGTACTGCAGAGTCGAAACAAGTTACTGAGAACATGAGCCGTTTTATCTAACAGTCAATACATAGCTGAGTTGTTTCCAAATCGTCTATAAATGAAACAATCCCCAGGGGGCGTGGCGGTGTAAACATGTACGGTACAAGTATACACAGCCACGCTCCCTAGGGAATGTTTCACGGTACCCTCTACCAGGGTTGCAGATATTAAAGGCAAATTAAAAAAAAGCCAGAGGCAGAGAAACGAATGACTGTCTATTTATTTACCTAAAGACATATCTGTGGATATCTTGTGAAAAATCTATCTGTCGCCCTGGTAGAGGGTAGTTTCACAGAGAGTCGTGCGTTAATTTTTGGACTAAAAACCAAGATACAGCCAGCTTTGTTGAGTGTCACAAAGAAACTGAGTGCCCGCTTATCTTTGACAGGAGTCTCTTGGGTAAGCTCAGATTGTCTTGACGAAGGCTTTCACTCTCGCTCAGCGCTGACGGTAACCTATTTAGCTACGGCTAAAGTACGCGTGTTTGATATGCTCATGCTATGCCTAATTTGGAATGACAAAATAATGTGCCCCAAAGAATTCAATTTAGACGCACACACACACACTGGCAATACCGTTATCTCATACAGCCAAAATACATAGATATCATTATCGTTTTTCTTTTATTTGCCCTCTTATTTGATACCTTATTTAAAAACGCAGTCGGACTCCATCAGTCTAATACACTAAAAACAAAAATCAATTTTTTGTCTGAACGCTGACTTTATCACTTTCTCGGGCTTATCAAGATTTGTTGCAACAGAAAAAGTGAAGGACTCATCTCAGAATGGGTTCTCCACCACGACTGAACAGTCCAAATACAAGGGTTAAGGAGGCGTTCCGCAGAGCTCTTTGCGCTAATTTTTTCTTATGAATTTTCGTCTCAGAGAGAAAACGAGAGAGAGAGAAAGAGAGAGCGCTGGAGAGACACTTTCTCTGAAGTGAAAGACTACTGTATCTAGCACCTTATGCCAATGAACGTTTGGCGTCGATAAATCTCATCTTACAAGTCTAAGTAACTAAGCACAAAGCCGAAAGTGTGCGTCGGGCTTCCCGCTTGAGATAGTTTAAAAATATATTAATTTGCACCAATGCACAATGACAGAGCAAAAACAATGTTGGTACAAGAGCAACGGATACGGAGTTCTTACTGGAATAATTTTAAATTATAACTTATCCTTTTGATGTCGTCTTTATATGTGTCAAAAACATGTTGTTTATATAACTGTTTTCCTTGAACTTCCTACTTTCTTCGAGGCTTTGATATATTTTTCTCATAATGCGTTATGTCTTTCTTGACCTTCAGTATTATACAACGCATTAAATGTTTCCTCTTTTAAGGAAACTGTGACTAAAAACAGTTATAAAAGGCAACCCAGCAAACACAGAACGTTTCATAACGTTACCATAACGTTTTTTAGGTATTATAAACGTTGTGGTAACGTTATAATAGCGTTCTGTGTTTGCTTGGAATGTGGATTTGCCGTGTGCAATTTGTCACAGCAAATGATAAATGACCCAGACAGTTCATGGAGGATGAAACCTGAAAATAGCATGCAATAACCTTGAAGTGGAGACATCAGTTAGTATTCAGCGCCAGCAGCATCCAAAGAACAAGGCAGCAAAGCTGTCAAATGTACAGACAAAAAGCAGACAATAACAATGCACAAAATAGGCTACTGTCAATTCTGATGCAAAAGTACATTATGCTTAACTGCAAATTCAACATCAAATTTTCATTATGCTTCACAGGTAATATCAATGTAAGTAAAATGTGTAACAAGCATAAGGCTTCAGGCCCATGGGAGTTCAAGTTCACACTTTGAAAATGCCAGAATGAGAAAAATGAAAATTTCACACAATACTGCATAAATTCAATAATAAATGATAACCCAATTGAGCTGGCTGTCTAATTTTGAAGTGCGTGCCAATCCTAAAAATCATACTTGTAAGTTGAAAATAATAATAAGTAACACAATTTTCTTTTCATAATGTTTGTAGTAGCAGTGCAAAAAGATTTTAGTCAATTTTGATGTAACAGTACATAATAAATTACAGAATAATTATCACCAGTTTTTGATTATTGACTATAAATAGCATGGACATGTAGAAAATTTGATTACCATTTGGCTTCATGTCCATGGGAGCTTCAAGTCCCACAATGAATATGCCAACATGATAAAAATGAATACTTCACTAAAATGTATAACTTCCAGAAAAAGAAGCCAATTAGTTGCATTTTAGTCCTGAGTTTCTTTTTTGAAAGTTTGACAATCGTAAGTAACATGGTTTTCCCATGATGGTCATCATGGCAGCAGCACCCAAAATTGTGTTTTCTTCTATCTTGATTTTTTGATGCAATATTACATATGCTTAACAGCATAAAGACCATCAGTTTTTAATAACAAAATATACGTATCATGGATTTTCAGAAAATGTGACTAGCATAGGTCTTCAAGCCCGTGGAGTTTGTAAGTTATACCTTGAAAATGCCAATATGTGAAAAATTAAAGTTTCACAAAAAAACTGTTTAATTGCCAGAAAAATTTACCAAACAGACTGCATTGCCCACTGAAGCTTTATTTAAGTCCCATGTTTCTTTCCTGTAAGTTTGAGAACAGTAAGTGACATGGTATTCCTTAAATGGTCATCATGGGGTCTCTTCAAATTTTGATGCAACATTACATAATGTTTAACAGCATAATGACCATTAATGTTTAATAATAAAATATTAGTATCATGGATATTCAGAAAATGTTACTAGCAAAGGTCTTCAGGACCATGGAACTTTAAAGTCACACCTTGAAAATGCCAATATGTGAAAAATTTTATTTTCACAAAAAAACTGTTTAACTGGCAGAAAGAATTACCAAACAGACTGCATTGCCTTAAGAAACTGTATTTTAGTCCCGTGTTTCTTTCCTGTAAGTTTGAGAACAGTAAGTGACATGGTTTTACTTAAAGTGATAATAACTCTTCTAATGAGATCTATATTTCACAATAAAAACATTGTGAATAACTCATAGAAATTAAATATATTCAGTTTTACCACAAAAACAGTAGTTATAGCTATTTCATCTGATATCTGAGCTTATCTTGTGACTTCCAATGATGGCTTTACTTTGTTAAAATCTCTTAAGAGATTTTAACAAAAAGTTTACCTTTTTAGAAAAAAACCAGGGACTAACTTTGAATGTAAAAATGGATTCATTAACCACTTGTAAGTATGGGAAAATTGTTGTTTACTCCAGGAAAATTAATTTTTGGCCAAAATGAAGTTATTATCCCTTTAAATAGTAATCATGGGAGCAGTGTCAAAATAGGGGTTTCTTCAAATTTTGATGCAATATTACATAATGTTTAACAGGATAATAACCATCAATTTTTAATAATAAAATATTAGTATCATGGATATTCAGAAAATGTGACTAGCAAAGGTCTTCAGGCCCATGGAACTTCAAAGTCACACCTTGAAAATGCCAAAATGTAAACAAGACAGCACTGTCCTGAAATGTGTTTTTTTTTTTTTCATTTTAAACTATTTTTTAACATAAAACAAAATTAACAGTTTACTGCCATTTTAAATTATCAACTAAGAAAATTGATTAGATGGGAAAAATATCAATAGAACAGTGTTTAATGTCCAATTTCATCCATTCTGAGTTTCTGAACATAGTGAATGAATGAATCTGACAAACTGCAATGATACGAGTTTACTTCCATTTTTGAAACTCTATTATACAATACATAACAAGTTTACCATCATTTTTACATAATCAACTAACAATGTTGTAAAGATCCAAGAAAGGTCAAACAAACACTTTTACGTATCTTATTAGTTAAATAATGAGACTGTTAACATGCCTAAGAATTGAATCTGAGGAAATGTGAAAAAACAGCAAAACTTATAACATAAGGGCCCGATTATGCTGATTTTCGAACTTGACCTGCGTTTTAGTAAGATAGATTACTCCTGTGAGTTTCATGACAACAGGCCTATCGGTTTTCCTTGAAATGTGTTAACAGTGTTGCATGTATGCTGAAAAGTGAAAAAGCAGTATAACTACTAAAATAGTGACCCGATCATGCTGATTTTCGAACTTGATCTGCGTTTTAGTAAGATTGATTATTCCCGTGAGTTTTATGACAACAGGCCTATCGGTTTTCCTTGAAATGTGTTAACAGTGTTACATATATGCTGAAAAATGAAAAAACAGCATAACTTCTACAATAATGGCCAGATCATGCTGATTTTCGAACTTGAGCTGCATTTTATGAATTTTCATCAGCTCTGTAAATATAAAGCCAAAAATTAAAATTGTCTTCCACTTATGGTGTTAACGCTGAAAGTGCACGGCGATGGTAACATCGACATGGACGGCGGCGACAACAGATGCAGGTGATGGCAATATGTACAGACACATCTGTGTCTGTACATAAAAATGAGGCATTGTCCAGGAAAGGGGGAGGGGGGAAGGTGGCATTGTCCAGACACCACTGTTTTGATTGCATATTGTGATATAATGTTAATGTAGTGCTAAGTCAGAACCTACCAGTGGAAGGAACTGTGGTGTTGTCCGGGCTGGAGTTATTGGACTTCACTGAAAGTAGAACAAAATGTTGAACAGCATATTTGCCAGTAATTTTACATTATGTACTTGAAGTAACCCCGATATTCAGACAATGTAAATAGCTTAGTAGAGCTTCAGGCGTAAGGGTTTCACATAAAGATAATGCCGAGTGTGAACAAGGCAGCAAAGCTGTCAAATGTACAGACAAAAAACAGGAAATAACTATGCACAAAATAGGCTACTGTCATTTGTGATGCAAAAGTACATTATGTGAATGATTGAATCTGACAAACTGCAATGATATGAGTTTATTTCCATTTTTGAAACTTTATTACACAATACACGATGACAAGTTTACCATCATTTTTACAAAATCAACTAACAATGTTGTAAAGATGCAGGAAATGTCAAACAAACACTTTTATGTATCTTATTAATTAAATAATGAAACTGTTAACATGCCTAAGAATTAAATCTGAGGAAATGTGAAAAAACAGCATAACTTCTAAAATAATGGTTTGATCATGCTGATTTTCGAACTTGACCTGCGTTTTATGAATATTCATCAGCTCTGTAAATATAAAGCCAAAAAGTAAAACTGCCTTCCATTTATCTTGTTTACAATGAAAGTGCACGGCGCTGGCGACGGCGACGACAGATGCAGGTGATGGCAATATGTACAGACACATCTATATATATTTACTGTACTGTTTGAGAACAGTAAGTGACATGGTTTTTCTTAAATGGTCATCATGGGAGCAGTGCCCAAAATAGGTTTTTTTCAAATTTTGATGCAATATTACATAATGTTTAACAGCATAATGACCATCAATTTTTAATAATAAAATATTAGTATCATGGATATTCAGAAAATGTGACTAGCAAAGGTCTTCAGGCCCATGGAACTTCAAAGTCACAACTTAAAAATGCCAAAATGTAAACAAGACGGCACTGTTCTGAAATGTTTTTTTCCCATTTTTAACAATTTTTTAACATAAAACAAAATTAAGAGTTTACTGCCATATTTATATGATCAACTAAAAAAATTGATGAGATGGGAAAAATATCAATAAAACAGTGTTAAATGTCCAATTTCTTCCATTCTGAGATTCTGAACATAGTGAATGATTGAATCTGACAAACCTCAATGATATGAGTTTATTTCCATTTTTGAAACTTTATTACACAATACACAATAACAAGTATACCATCATTTTTACAAAATCAACTAACAATGTTGTAAAGATGCAGGAAATGTCAAACAAACACTTTTACGTATCTTCTTAACTAAATAATGAGACTGTTAACATGCCTAAGAATTAAATCTGAGGAAATGTGAAAAAACGGCATAACTTATAAAATAATGGCCCGATTATGCTGATTTTCGAACTTGACCTGCGTTTTAGTAAGATTGATTACTCCTGTGAGTTTCATGACAACAGGTCTATCGGTTTTCCTTGAAATGTGTTAACAGTGTTGCATATATGCTGAAAAGTGAAAAAACAGCATAACTACTAAAATAGTGGCCCGATCATGCCGATTTTCGAACTTGATCTGCGTTTTAGTAAGATTGATTACTCCTGTGAGTTTCATGACAACAGGCCTATCGGTTTTCCTTGAAATGTGTTAACAGTGTTGCATATATGCTAAAAAGAAAAAAAACAGCATAAATTCTACAATAATGGCCAGATCATGCTGATTTTCGAACTTGACCTGCGTTTTATGAATATTAGTCAGCTCTGTAAACATAAAGCCAAAAAATAAAACTGTCTTCCACTTATGGTGTTAACGCTGAAAGTGCACGGCGACATGATCGGCGACGGCGACGGCGACGGCGACGACAGACGCAGGTGATGGCAATATGTACAGACACATCTGTGTCTGTACATAAAAATCAATAAAATATCAATAACTCACCTGTTTGCGAAATCAAAATTTAGGCTCCTCTGCTTGTTTCAGAACTGCAAGTCCAATCCCATCAATGCAAAATCTGTAGGGTCGATTTATTCTGACACCTTCCGTGCGTAAATATTCCAAGACAGTCACGCTTCCAGCAATTAAGCTTAATCACAGGAGACTTGCCGTCAGCAGAAACATTTCATCATGGTCTACTCGAAGATAAAGCGCTGTCACAGGGTCGTTAGCTAAAAGCTTCTGTTTAAAGAGAATTCGTCTCAAGCAGGAACGTAGATGCGTTAATGGCTCGAGCGTTAGCAGTGTTTCATTGAGAGTTGAAAACTGCGATTAAGACGTTATTCAAAACGTATCACTCTTATCTAACTAACCTAAGATCGACTTCCTTGATAATTCCTCAGCCGTCCAAAGCACTTCTCTGTCTTTCTTCTCGCTGTCAGAAGAACTGTAATTAGGATTTCTTCCTACAATGGATATTCTACCTTTGGATCGATACGTTATTTTTTTCTATAATAATGACGTTTCAATAAGAACTTCTGTTCATATGCCAATAAAAAGCCAGCCAAGTCATTTTTCTTCATAAGGTTACGATAAATGACATGAACACAATAATCAGACGAGTTTCTCTTGAAATCTATGTATTGATTGCACGAATGCAAAAAATCCACGTATAGCGTAGGCTGACAACGTTTTCCGGTATCCTGGGACTAAAATGCACCAAATAGACCCCTTCGCTGTCAAAATTCTTCTGGTTTCCAAAAGCCAAATTTTCCAAAAAAAAAAAAAGAAAAAACAATCCTAATTTTTGCACACGTTTTGCTTTGAACCAACGTCTTTCTCATATACCACTGCCGTCCACAATGCAATACTCCTGGGATTACAAGAACACTGTCAGTGTTGCCATTGGCGTACCTGCCGTATCCCCTGTATTTCCAATTCACAGATGCCCGGATATTAGCAGGATCATCTCCGGTTTCGCCCTTGGTTTAACCTTGCCGTCAGTGTTTCACTGTAACGACAATGGAAAGCAATAAGTTATGAATAAAGATCTTATATTAGTTTCAGTCAGTCAATTTAGTTGAAGTAAGACTTAGAACCGGCGTATAATATATTGCCATAAAGCAGGTGCGCGCGAGCTGGTTACACAATTACAGACTTAAGCACTCAGACATGGGCACACTCACATATATACATACATACATACATACATACATACATACATACATACATACATACATACTTACGAGTGCATACTGGTGCACACACACACACACACACACACACACACACACACAGAAAGAGGGAAGGGGGGGGGGGGGGCGCACGCAGACACTACCGAGAACCCTTGGTAATATCAGCGGTTAAAATGTCAACCAAATATTGGAGCTGATCATGATCAGAGATGAACTAATGAATCTACCAGCCACAAAAAAGCAATACGAGAGCGCAATCGTTCCATTACGTCGAGCATTGAGCCATGAAATAGGACCTTGATAACAAAATACCATTTATCATTCATTCATTCCTGAATTGTTCTTTAATAGTGTATGGCTGCAATTTAGCAATAACCCGTTGTCACGAATTATATCAATCTATACAAGTATCTGTAATTCCGCACAATTTCAAATGCACTCATCCCATCTTCCATTTCCGATCCTCATTTCGATAGATCTCTTTAAATGTCTCTTCTCCGCTGGGTAGTGCAAGGAAAACAAATGAAAGAGAGCAATACTTGGACATCGCGTGGCCTTGGTATGTGTGACCTTGACCTCCTATATGTGACCCCCTGAGCTTTAGAACAAAGGGTTTTGGGAGTCTAGGAAAACTACAAATGGCCTCTGTCTATCATATGTGAATCCCCGTTGACTGCATCGTCTGCAAAATCTGAAACCCACTGCTGCTAACCCAATTAGTGAAACAGATGCATTTACTGTATTGATTTATCATATTATGAGGCAAATCTCAATTATGAGAGAGAAAAATAACAATTTTAACAATGATTTATATTTTCCGCTTAATTGAAATATAAATCATTGTTAATATTGTTAACAATGATTTATATTTTCCGCTTAATTGAAATAGAAATGAAAAGAAGCAACACTTGGGATTGGGTGACCTTTATATGACCTTGACCTTCTCAATGCGAATGCCTTGAGACTAAGAACTATTGGGTTTCGGGCAACCCACATGTGACCTATATGTATCATTAAGACAAAAGACTTGGGGTGGTCTGCAACCAACTATTGAGGAAAGTTGAGAAGAGTGTTGAAGGGAGGGGCCGCTTTGGTGGCCTATGCTCCTAGAGGGCAGCTCAAACAACCATAAGTTAGATCTAAGTTAGACAGGTACATGTGACCTTGACATTGAAACTGAACTGATCAATCATATCACAGGACATATCTTATTTACGAGAGGAAAATAACAAGATCAATCTACAGATCCAGAGATACATAACACATGGCCGTAGGAATCTATCTGAACTCGATAAAATGTCAATTAAGTTCTGTCTTTTAGCCTCACGTTGGTACTTCGCATCGCTTTAATCAAAAGGCTTGGAAAACCAAATTAATTCTTAATGGAATGTCTTGCAAATGTCGCGCATTTCGCAAATGTTAACGCGATCGTCAATTTCAATCACCTCTGAGCTGGCACACACAATTATGAATATCCGCCGAGGAAAGAAGGAAGAAAAGTGGGTGTTCTTTTCCATGACACTTAACAGAAGGGAACAACCCTGCGTGGCGGGAATGGTAGTACTCTAAACGAAAAGTCCGCGGTCCCATATGATAATGACAGATGATACAGATGCAGGGGACCGTTTCACACGAGAAGTTTAGTCCGAAAATAGGTGTGAACTCTTTAAGACACAAATTTTAGCTTATCGGGTCACTGACACTTATTTCTTTCTGTGTTGACAATCGGTGGTACGATGGATCACAGCTTTATTTCTTCGTGAATCCAGTATGAGATTTTTCTATTCAGTGAGTGTGGTTGAACATGCTAGCCCACGCTTCTCTGTCTATACTCAGCAAGAAATTGTCCAGATAAGGTCTAAATGAAAGCATGGCAATTTCCGTGACTTTTCCTGAATTAATTTCTGAGCCTGCAAAGTTCAGACTGTCTTGCATGCACCAAGTCGCTACGAAGCGAACCAAAGAACCTCAACACCCGTCACAAAGCTGAAATCGGAAAATAATTTCTAATGTCAGAATGTCTCTTAGGGACTCTAATTAAGCCTGCACTGGTACTGGAATAAAATTTGATCAAATGCCTCACCAAATATCAAAGTGCTCTGTATATAGGCTGCCTGGTGCATTAATGTCAAGATTTGTCATTGATTTGATCTGTTTTGTATTTTAATACACTGATGAGTGTACTGCAAGTACTGCAGAGTGGGAAGGAAGTCAGACAAGAACCGGTATAACTTAAGTGATTGATTCTTCCCCAAAGTCAAGTGGCTGCCTCCTTGTAATATTCTATGGAGGCCTTTATCACATTGAGCAGTATGGTTAACGTTCACAGATTCGTTAACCACTCTTCAGGTTTCCAGAACTCCCTTTCACACGTTCTAAGTTCTTATAGAAATAAATTTGCTTTCTGCTGCAACGTTAATGATTCAACCTTGTTGAACATCCTGGTTCCATTGCCATTAATCTCATACGTAACAGCAGTCGATTTTTGAACTTGGCGCCTACAATCTTCGGAATATCAGACCCTCGGAACAACAAACCCTCGGAATATAAGGCGTACCCCTAAAAGCCATGGTATTTTCTAAGTCGCCAATCTCTGAATTCGGACCAATCTCTGAATTCGGACCAATCACCAGCTAGGACAGCAGGGAAAAGGCTTCGGTCAGCGAGGTCACTTCACGGTCAACTCTCGTGTCTTTCAACACTGAAGTCCAGACAGCGAGGCCGACCGGTCTGGTCAAGGTACTAGGTACGGCCGCCAGTTGTTTTGTTTGCACGCAATTCCAGACGATGACCTCTAACCGCTAGTAGATCTCGATACAAACAAGTCCTATCTGTGACCTGCGATCACCAATTTGTTTTCTATACACGCAGGTCCAGACAGTGGCAAACGACCACCAGTTGGTCAAAGTGCAAATCTATCTAGGCAGATACGTAATGCATCACAGCGGCGGGTCAATGATTTCAGATACGTTCGATTCCAGACCTTTCACTATTTAAAGTAAAAAAAAACTGTGACAAACATCATACAGATGTTATAACAGCCTCATCCAGCCTGCTGACCAGACTTACCCCTGTTGTAACGAAAATTAAGTGAGGAATAGTCATACGTTCGATTGTCTGTTCAGGTGGCACGGTCATACAAATTCGTTCATTTTGATCTGAAAAACTTCGCGTAAGATAAATAGTTACGCACAAAATATAAGCATAACTAGTATTTGTACATACTGGTACCCAATCTACCTAGTTCCTAACGTACTGTTAAATCAATTATATTAACACACTTGACCAATTTTTAAACTGAAAAAAAAAAATATATATATATATAAATGACTTACTTCAAGCCTACAGAATGGTTTTAGCAGATCTTTGTTCACAGCAATAGGCGTACAGTACAGTTGATGTATTGGCCAACATACGAGTGAGTCATCCAGATCAACCTGTGTCCATCTATCATATAAAGGCCAAAGGAGTGTAGACAGAGGTCAAGGTCATAATTTACACTGATTACACACGAGTCTAGACAGAGGCAGGTCATACAGCTACCCAGGCGCGACGAAGACGTTCGTTCAATTTACGCTAACCTTATCTGGGGTCAGTATTGCCTCACTTATAATCTCAGTAATAGTAAAACTAGCTGGTACACGTTTCGGGTAAGCTTCCGGATTAGGGGTCGCTTGGACATTCGGTTAGGTTATAACTATAACCACTTCCAAATCTTGCCATGTGGTCTATCAACTTAAACCGGAGACTAGGTTTTAAGTGGATAGTTGACTAGCAGATAGTTGACTAGCAGATCAAAGGTATCCCATACCCAGTAGATAAAGTCATCATTGTAAATAAGCCGTGTACAGGCGAGTCCAGACGGTTATGTAACATGTTACACAACAAAAGGGGCTGTTGTGGAGGTCAATTTGTACTCTCTTGAACGGCGGTAATATATCAGTGTTGCGGAGTTCTCTTAACATAAATAAGGGGTCCATATCCTCCTTATCAAACTTGCTCTCTCTCTCACTCCCGCAATTTCTCTCCCTCTCTGTCTCACACACACACGCGCACACACTGCCTCACACATAGTTTTTATTTTTCAAACTCTCTCTTGGAATTACATGCACACAACACACAGAAAAATGCACCCTGTGTCCAATACTTTCTCCGTTTTCGACCTGATGCCTAAGATGTGTCTTCTAAACACAGCGTTAATGTTCCTACTCACTACTCTTCCCGTATCATGTACCGTGGCCACTCACTGCCTGCACACTTAAAAGCAGCGAGAAAATTTGATTAAAATGTCGTCTACATAGTAAATCCTAATAACGGTTCCGACTGTAACAAAGCAATAAATTAGACAGTCGTTCTTGCTCGGGATAGTAACTTACTTATCTTTTTTCCCCTTAAAATTTATTCAGAAATAGACTGATCACTTTACACCGAGCATCCTCCCAGACTACATACGGACGGTAATGTAGTTTTCCTTGAAACAATCAACTATTAGTTCAAAGGCTCACAGCGGTCAAGCAAGAAATGTATGAGCAGACGACATTGCCTTTTCCGGCGACAGGAACCCTGGGTAATCTGCTTTATTCACAAACACACCAAGACAGTGAACCCTATCCAATGACCGGATATCACACGAGAGAAGGTGCTCCGTCTGGCTGCACAACCAGATTTAGCATCACATTAACATTCACTGATGGATTCACAGGTCAACAATAATAATCTATTAAGATAAGGAGGATTAAAGTCTATGGGATCGTTCAGAATGAGTTATGTCGACCTAGATAATGCCAGGCCTACCCAACTACCAGACTCAGCACCTACGGATCCAGAAGAAACCGGTATATCAGACCACACTACCCGTTTTCAAGGTGTGGGTTCAGGTCGCATTACAGTGTATCATACCCCATCACAGATTTTGTAAGCCTACCTGTCATCCGGATATCGCGCCTCGTTTTCGTCAAGTAGGAGTCGTATGAATACAACAACAATCGGCAATCCTCGGCTCATTCCGCAAGCTCCATACTATTGTCGAGTGCGGAGACATCGGAGTAGTTCCGAGTGACAACATGGCGACAGACGACTCACTGAATCTCGTCCAGAAAATATTAAACCCCCGACAGAATATGCTTCCGCTATCAAAATTAGGTCTACTTTTCTAAATGAATATATAAGTTTGCAAGTTCTTATTTACAAAACATCATTGGCTATGTTCGAACCTAAATTTTATGTTAAAAATTGCGGTATTGTCAGATTTTTAGCATAAACAAGGAAAATTGCAGCAGCGCATGAATCTGTTGAGATGCACTACTTTCCAACCCCGCTTCAGACCACGGTGGAAGTGAAGAACAAAAGATTCAGACGTGGTGTATAACCGCAGAACCGCACGTCTCGCATGAATGCGTTATAACCCGCTAATGGACCCGTGGTCTAAATAAGATAGATCCCTCGTCAGCGAGGGTTATGTGACATCCACTCGTGCTTCGCACTCGTGCTGACTCGGGGTCGATCTATTACTAGGATCATCGATATCATATCGCGCACCAGGCAAAATCGGCGTGGTGGCTGATACTCTGTAATGCGATCTGACACACACCTTGAAAACGGGTAGTGTGGTCTGATATACCGGTTGTGAAATCGTTGAGACAGTGGAGAATATATGTAACTCATGCTTTATTTCAACGTTCAGTTCAGTTAACATTTTGCCATTCACAACTCTTATGTCGGTATAGCAAATGGACAAGTCAGCGTATCAGCAAATCATCAAGTCAGCAATTCAGCAAGACAGCAAGGTACATAATCTAGGAAAGAAAACAATAAATAAATAAAATAAATAAAGGAAACTATATAAATACTTATACATGTACATCTGAACATTTAAATTACATACATCAAATACATAACTGTATTTTACTAGATATATTGAACATTACATAAAGTCGGCTTTATATAGCGAGACTTGAATCTGTTATCTATTCAATAAGCACAAATAATATGAAATTTAACTTATAATACAATTACCATAATACAATTTTAATTAAAACGTTAAATACTGAATTACAGCAAGGCTTTACAGTTGACAAATTATACTAATGCGTTCGCGTATTTTACATTTACTGTATTTCATACTAATGGCCACACCCTACCAGGTGCTCTAGCTAATATACCAATATTTTACCTTTATCATTTATGCAGAAAACTAATAAATACAATGCTCAAATATATTATGATAATATAAAGACTTACATTATGATTTCTCCGTAGAACTGTAACAATACACCATACAACGTTGGAAATAACGGTAAAATGCAGGAGAGACCCTACTTGTGGAAATCCTGTAGCGTTATGACTCGGTTACATTCAAAACAGGCGCGCTACTCACGCAAGTCATGAAAACTACTCACACCTTGTATATCTAAAACAGGGAATCTAGCACTTACACCTTGTAAATCTGAAGCAAGGAATCTGGCACTTACACCGGTTTATTCTGGATCCGTAGGTGCCGAGTCTGGTAGTTGGGTAGGCCTGTAACGCGCAGTAACTCCAAGGGACTCTCGCTGAATGCAATCAGATTAAGAGATCAACATGTTCCAAGGGACTCTTATTATCGTTGGGTAGAAAAAATGGGCTCTATTTCGACTCGCTTCGCTCGTTATACTGTTATCAGGGGGTAGCTTTATCTTGAATACAAGATTAAGGTCTTAGGGCTGATTCGCAATGAAACTATCGGTCTACGTACATCGAGCGAACTCCACGGACACTCTTTGTATGCAGTCAGATTAACAGATGAACACCCCTTGCATTCAGCGAGACTCCCAGCGGAGTTAGATATATCTACGTTAACTTCACAGTGAAACCAATATTTCGATCTCTTAGGAGTTTTTTTTTTTTTCGTAAAAATGCCTCTTAGTTTATGGCCTGCGTGCTCATATACGTTACGTTTTTTCATCCGTATTTTTCCATCTGTATATGATAAACCTGTATTAAAGGTTAAACAAAGTTCAACCCCATATATAACTGGAATATCACAATCTTATTTTTACAGGGTCAAACTCCACCTATCTGTTTACCTGCATGTCTGTCTTTTTGTGCGTCCGTCTTACATTCCATCTACCTGCCCGCCAGCTTGCAGGTGCCCACCAACCTAGCGACATTTACATACCTTAATACCTACCTAAATACCTGCCTACTGGGGTTAACCACATGTACCTAACCATACCTGCCAACCTACCTACCCACTGGGGCACCTACATGCACCTACTTTAATACGTGTCAGTTAACCTACCTGCCTACCGAGGGTACCTATATGTACCTACCTAAATACCTGCAAAACTACATACTGGGGTACCTAGATTTACCTACCTAAATACCTTCCAACTTACCTGCCTACCGGGGTCACCTACATGTTCCTACCTTAAAATGATATCCGTTCACCTATCTGTGTAATGCATACCTACACTCACATACCCAATTAACTGCCTTCCTATACATTGACGTGTACGAACAATTTCTCTCAGAATCCGTACCTGTCCGTATGAAATAAATCAATCTATAAATAAATAATTCCTTGTCTTCATATTTTATGAGAACTTAGTCAGGCAAAGATTGCTGCAAGGCAGGTGGAGTCATTCTGTGCATTTTTACGAACCGAAGTAAGTCGAGATGCCGTTACATATTGTCTGGCCCTCATTAGTAATTGAGACTGGGGCAAAGATGTGACCAAAGAATAACGACAGTCAGACTGTAAAAAGACTTTTCTGCTTCAACAAAGTTGTTTATGATGTTCATGTTGATTATCTTAGCCAACCACAGGACATATGCTCATCGTTGACCGGCATACCGGGGGCATACCGATATACGAAGATAATAACCGCTGCACCGAACACAAACAACATCTTGAAAAACCTAAGAGCGCATTTGGAACAGCGGACTAACAGATCCGTGGATCAAATATGGCCGACCCACTCGAATGCTTGTTGGGTAATCACCACGGGGAATCTATTTAGTGTCTTATGGGGAATGCTGGAATGTCTCTTGAATTGCACTTGTCGTCACAAATAAAAACAGAAAGCAAAAACTGAGTACGATTATAGCCGTAAATGGCGCCATATTGTGGTCCATATTTTTGATTGGTATTTGTAGTTTTCCTGTGTGGTGCATGAGTGAGTGTTAAAAACAGGAAGTTCAACCTGAAAATTTTCATCGTGGGATTCGGTTTCACTTCGCGTGTGTGAACAAGCAAGCGAATCGGATTTTTTTCACCAGAAATTCGAATTTGAAAAATCCGGATTTTTCAGATGTCAGTTCTTTTAAGATTGCTGAACATTTATGCATGTATGACCGTGACTGTCACTCCCACCTTAAAATGACAAATGATCTCAAATCCTTCGCGAATATACGTCATCTAAACCCTCATTAAGTCTGTTATTGTCACATTTAGTCCCTAGGCTCGTTATCTGCCCAATACACCGTTCACCAGCAAATGCCAAATACTCACCACAATGCATGCTCAATAGGTATTACTAACTTCGTCACTCCACGTACACTCTATGTTCTTCAGTCGTAAAGCTTGAAAAGGATTCCTTTCTTCTAGACAAAATCTTGTTTCTCTTGAACGCTGACCATGATCAAAGTTGTTTTTCTGAGTTAAGATAGAGGAAGCTGATAGCCTTAAAACGCCTAAGTAATAAAGGGTCAAGTGGCGGGCATCGGAAATTACTTCATTTCCGTTTGACAGTCTCGTTTGCAACACGTTAACAGTTTGCCACCTTTACAGTGACAACGAGGCTAAAAAGAACTTTATTTTTGATCCGTGCTAGCACAAAGAGCGGTCAGTATCATGACAGGTGATAGCGGTCATTTTACTCCTTCACCTGCAAGTGACCAACAACAACAACAACAACAGCGCATTATCCAATTAAATCAAAAATTATTTACAAATGTAAGACGTGGTTGTGTTTATATATATATATATATATATATATATATATATATATATATATATATATATATATATATATATATATGTCAAAGGCCCGGACCAAATCTAGTCCCATGCATAAAAAGCCCAGACCCCATGTTTATTACACCCTGGCTGGGCCCATTCTTTGTTGTCTTTGCATTTTTAACAGCATAATGGGTAAGTTAAATGACCAAGTTAATTGGCCAAGCTGCCAGTTTGTTTGTATGGCATGTGCAGATGTCTTAGATCAAGGCACAAATGAAGCCCACCTTTAATTTAACATTTCTTTACTAAATATTACTAAATCAATCTACATGTCTTTTCTTTAAACATTAAACATCTTTAAAAGTATCATCCTCTGATGCATTTTACAAATCACAGGTAATGAATACAAGCACATCTCATTTGCCACACCTGTAAGTATCATAATATGTGCCTTGATCTAAGACATCCCCTGCACGTGACATACGAATAACATATTAATTGGTTATTAAATACTGTATTGATAACTTGATGTATTACTATGTCAACGGAATGCTTGTATTTACATAAATAACACTATTAGTCATTACCTAGCAAAGCCATACCTGCCCTATTAAAACGCGCTGTTGAGTATTTTTACAAATTTAATTCTACGGGCAGGAAAACAATTCTAATTCAAACCCAAGCGCTTTTCAGAGAATAACCGTGGTCACTGGAAGTTGTCGCGTACAGTATAACACACAGCATGTTGTAACTGTTACAATGATAAAAACAACAGCATCATGTTTCGGCACCGATAATATTTCTATTTCCTGACCCAAACTCAAACACTAGATCATACTATCAAGTGGACACGAAACTTGAAAGAATGGATTTTTTAACCCACGCGGCATCGAGTCAACCACAGTGTGTTGTTTGAAATGTCAAATCGTGACAAAACTTAAAATGCTATCATGTAACGCTGCATGTGTGCATCTGTCTTTGTGTGTGTGTGTGTGTGTGTGTGTGAGAGAGAGAGAGAGAGAGAGAGAGAGAGAGAGAGATGAAAATTACGGTACCATTGGCTTACCAGTTTATCTTCACTGTAATTTCATTGCTAATTTCTTTGTGCTGACATTAATACACAGGAATCCCACTCTTCACCCAAGCTATAGACAACATGTAGCTTTCAACAGGTGAAAAGCACGCAAGGAAACACCTGTTGGCAACGCGAGTCAACAGGATATATGACTCTCAGTCGATCAATAACTAAATACCCATATAATCTAACTCTGTAATGCGATTACATCACAATAACAGTTGTGACTTAATCTCTCAGCCAGATCTCATACTAAATATTTTTTTCTTTTTTTTTAATAATAAAAGAATCAGTCACGCGCTGATACATGTCTGGCTGGGATTAAAACGCTTCATCTATATATCCGCGACTGGGTTTCTTTTGGACGGTATTTTGATATTGTAATCTACGTTGTATGTCAATCATCGTCTCCTGTCTTTCTCACTGAAAGCTTGTAAGTTGTTTGATAATACAAGCCCCCGGCATTCTTTCAGTGCCTTTCTGAAATCTATACAATAACATTGATTCGCACCCCAAGTATCAATCATCACTAAGAACACATTTAGACTCCGTTCACATGAAAAATGTATTTTCTAAAAATCCATTTTCTATTCGCGGTATCTTGTGATCACTCCGAGCGGAGCCGAGAATTAATTACAGCTTTGGAAGTAACTAGCTCGCGCTGCCAGTAATTACGCCGCAGGGGTATTCAGGGCACAGACCGTGATCACAGGATACCGCGAATAGAAAATAGATTTTTAGAAAACAGATTTTTCATGTGAACGAAGCCTTAGAACAGCGGACTAACAGATCAGCGGATAAAATACAGCGACTCCCTTAAAAGCTTGCCGCTTAAGTCCTGACTAAAAACTGAATAGATTTCCCGCGGGGATTACGCAACAAGCATTTAAGTGGGTCGGCCAACTTTATCTGCGGATCTGTTAGTCCGCTGTTCTGAATGCGCCCTAATAGGCCATTCACATTAGAACGTTAACCGCGGTCGAGTTAACTCCGATTAAACCGCGGTCAACCAAACCGCGTCCAAACCGCGTTCACACTGACACCGGCAGCGATCAGTAGCGGTAGAAACTCAGCAAGCGAACTTCCTGTCAAGCATGCGGAGCTCAAATGACGAAACACTTGTGCGCGTGCGCTTCATATGTAGACATCCGGTCTTGACCGCCGTCAGGAGTTTACTCCGATCATACCCACCTCCCGATCTGGGTTTTTTTTTTCGACCGCGGTCAGGGCTACGTTGTCCGTTCACGTTAGAAAAGTTAACCGCGATAGGACCGAGGTCAGGCCTTGACCGCGGTTAAAAGTGCTAGTGTGAATGGAGTATAAGACGCGTTTCTTAGAGCGCGTTCAGAACAGATGATGCACGAACTAACTGATCCGCCGACTAAATATAGCCGACCCCACTTTAAAAGCAATGCCGCTAATTCCTTGATGGTCTCCCCGTCCTCCATTAAACGGATTCAATTTCGGCTCCGAGGTTTATTTGCTAGGCCCCTAAAGCGACGGCGCGTGTGGAGGCGGGGAGACCATCAGGGAATCAGCAGCTCGCTTTTTAAGTGGTGTCGGCCATATTTAATCGGCGGATCAGTTAGTCCCCGGATCATCTGTTCTGAATTGGCTCTTATAGGACGCCCTATTGAGTCCTGTAGTGTCCTGTAGGTTTCCTATAGCGAATTTTCGTAAGTATAACTAATGATATTTGCCAACAATGCTGTAGGGAATACACCAGTCTCCGCAAATCTCCCCTTTTTATAATCTTCCTCACTCTATATGTGCCTAAATAAACTAAACTTGTTACCAGTTAATGCCAAGAAAAAAAAAGCACGTCCTATTTAGCGGCTTTCGAAATACCACCACTCGCCAGCCGTTTCTTCCCATACACGCGTTGTTTTGTTTTGTTTGGAGCAACGTAAACTTAGTGTTACACGTTTTGGGTTACATGATCTTCAACTCTGCGATCAAGGAGATTCAATTGTATTGTGTATTGAAACCACTTGTTGCGAAAAACCTACACTGATGTCAAGGCTTACTTTAAAAATGGGCTCTTTCCGCCTGCCTGTACTTAGCTGCACTCACTGTTGAATATACACAATAGTACACTTTCTTGCAGTTAAAACATCATTTGATCAGCTGCACTATATCAGTCTACTTATATTCATCTTCTGGTGTTATAAGAGATATCTTATCGTTGCATAAAAACAATCAAATAGTTTATTTCAGTAAGAATCATTGCTGGGGATAAAAAATTATTAATAAAAAATTAATCTTTATTATTATTATTATTAGAGATAGAGAAAGAGACAAATGGACACAGAAAGAGAGAGAGAGAGAGGGGAAAGAGTGAGAAAGAAAGAGAGCAAAAGAGAAAAGGAGACAGAGAAAAAGAGAGAGAGAGAGAGAGAGAGAAACAGACATCATCCAATCTGATAATCTCTTTAACTGTTGTGTCCAATACCTTAACTGTCTATGAAAAGGTTTTATTTAATTTTCGATTTTGATCACCATAACAAAGACAATTTTCAACCCGTTTCTTTACCATATTTCTGACTGACCATGAAAAAGACGCAGGTGGAGTGTCATCTCCTAAACCCAAATTAAATATTTTTTCAATACCGCTTTTCGATGAAAACTAGATCTGCTGCTTAAAATTTATAATAATAATAATAATAATAATAATAATAATAATAATAATAATAAACTACATACCATCTACACCAGTATTAACCATGAGTCGCTATTTACCTATAACTTAACATCAAACAACTATTTTTCAAGTGCTTTGCACTTGTGTTTACTTTTTTCTTATTATTTTGAATGAACTCTCTCGAGACATAATACTTAACATCTATTCTCTGATCACAGTGTGAGATAGTAGTGTGTTACAAAAATACTGTACGCCAGGGGAACATACCACCCCTCCCTCCCCCCCCCTCTCTCTCTCTCTCGTCATGCATCATTTGTCAAATATCAATTGCACCTTGTAAACCGAGTAGAAACAAATTAACCTTTTTAAGTGAAATGGGAACTAGACACAAATTCAGCGTATCATACCCTCAGTCATGCTAAATATACTTTTGAAGTACTTTCAATGACTTGCTGAAAGGAATGTTATCGACAAATCTCAGCCGCGGCTGGTTTTCACTAAAGAACTTCAGCCCAAAGACTGGTCTAATCTTTTAGACCAAAACCTAGTAAGTCTGCCAAGGCTAAAAAAAAAAAAAAAAAAAAAAAAAAAAAACGGCAGTGCGTCGATTTAGTTTTAACACTGGACCTCTTTTGTAATAAATAAGACATGGCTTTTTAATTTATTAAAGATGATTAATATGGATAAAAGTTACGCAGGACAATTAAATGTTTGATCTACAATACAAAATTTTGGGCTAACAAGGCCCAGCCTTATAGGTTCTATTTGTTTTTTTTTTCCTTCAAATTTCGATACTTCTTCCTGACCCACCAGATTAAAACATACAAAGCCATTCAACGAATAACGATCTATACGAGTTCAGTTTTTTTTTTTTTTTTTTTTTTTTTTGACTTTAGAATCGATCTCGTATTCGGGGTAGGACTGGCAAATTTAACTCTTGATGGTGGATTTATTTAAAAAAATTAGAACCCGAAGTAATTTTCTCCGCTCCTGGATAAAGTTTAATACAGTGAAAAAGAAACAATTGAAGGAATTTCTAGGAAACTATCATTATTATTAACTAAATAAAGGACTAACACGCACTGTACACCTATAAATGTTGCTGTAGTTCTCTTCTCCAGACTGCCAATGATTTTTTTAGCTTTCACAAAGGTCTAACGCGCAGTCTGATCGATAGGGAAATACACAGTACCACGATCCTATCTCGCATTTCCCTCCTGTAAAAAATACCCATTAAGTGCACTTCAGCCAAACTGCAAGGCGTAATTCTACCGTGTTAAGCGTTAACTTGATATCCGTAGAGAATAAGTGCCCGAAAGACGAGTGTACGGCAATTACTTAAAATTTTTAAACGCCTCACATTTCTTATATTTTTTTATTATTAAGGATTTATCCTTTTCAGCTATTTACAACAATGTATTATCTGACACGAAGTAAAGCAATATTTTATAATCATTGAAATCGACACTTGAAAGCATTGCTAACAAAGCAATTCCGTGGAAGTTATGAATTCACGCTGTGCCAATGTATTGGAAAATAACCGTAATGCGACTTTCCAGCATTCATTTTATTTGTTTGGTAACAAAGCCAAGTTTTAACGAGCCTGATATATTGTCTTGCACTGAAAGAACGCTGGGATAAGAGCTAAACTACTACAGTTTTCTGGTGATTTATTCAACACCATTTGCTTCTCGGTTGGAAATAAATTCAGTTGTTGCCCAGTGGTGAAAGAGTGAAGGCATTTATAAAAATAAATTTCAATACGAGTTTGTAATGTACTTTTACTCACTGTCTAGATCGGATTAAAGTACGGACTTCTATACAAATACTTCACGAGAAATGTTTTACTAGAAAAAGTCAGATGTGTAAATGTTTCAAAATGGGGTTATATACAACTACTTAGTTTAATACAGTGTTACGTGAGAAAAGTCAGATTCGTGCTTGTCTTACAGAAACCAGCGCAAGTTTTTTTTTTTTTTTACTATTTTCACCATATTTTGGGGGGGGGGGGGGGGAGAAAGGACCACGTGGTTTACTCTATCCCCCTCCTCCAATTCACCGTTTCAGTAATGACGGGTCTCCCATTGGACTGACTCGACTTCACGTTTTCGATATAATTACTGCAAACACCAAAACTGGATTGTCACTATTAGATAACAGTTTCTATTTTGTTCACACGAACTACATATAGTTAAAGGCGTGGTCCTTGGGTCCCCAGCTTGGCGGATGCGTATTTCAGCAAGCTGCTTTCATGGCGCTCGTCTAGAGCGTCCTTTTATTCCAGTCGACTTTCACCTTCATCTTTTATCGATGTTTTTTCTTTGTAACGATTATTAGGGTCACAGGCAGCTCACATTTTATGCCAAAAGTTTTAAAAATTGATTATTGTAGGCCTAACCTGGTTCCGATCTTTGACCTGCATTTTACGATTAGTCCGGTTCCTTAATTGGCGATAATCAATGTCGATTGGGCCGGAATTAGTAGCGAAGCAATGAATCGTTGTCGTAAACACGGCAGAGTTGTAAGTTTTTCCAATAATTAATCTCATTATGACTAATTTAGTCATCTTAACAAAACTCTGTAATAAAGACAAATGTCATAGGATGATGAAGCTCTGACCAAACATAATATAACCTTCCAACCTCAAGTCCTTAGTTCTCAAGTGTCAAGCAAACGTGCCTAGCTATTAGTGACGTCTAGTGGTTCACAAACACGTCTTATTTTATGACAATTAAAATGGACCGAGCCAGAATATACTGTTGGACAGGAAGTTCTAGCACAAGTTCCTCTCTGTCGAATGCAGGATCTTGTTTTAACGAGAGATGGGAGGGGGGGGGGGGGGTAAAATGTTTGCTATTTTTCGCTAGACAATTTGAATATGTAGGACACAAGGATCGAAAATTGTCATGTATATTATGGGGGGAGGAGGTTGGGGAGAATGGGGGAAAACTGGGAACCTAAACTTGAGAGTAGCGCGTGATCTTCCCCCACCCTCCCCCGAACAGTGTTTCACCTCCTTGGATTTGCTATCATTCATGCCCACTTATCTTCGAGTTTTTTCCCTATATATTCTCACTCGATTCTATATAAAGTAAAAGCCTTCTCTCAGTGTGTGTTCAGTGTTTGCCATTGCTGACAACAACTTCACGCAGCCTGATTTGTGAATTTTCCATTCAGATGAAAATATCAGGTGTATAAAACTGAGACGACTTTCATAGTTATCACCCGGAATTTCGCGGGGCACTGAGAACGTTAAAGGCGTGCTGATAGCAGAGAGGTGCGTCAGGCCCGTAGCCAACAATTTCAAAAGTGGGGTTCTTTTTCTGAAAAAGTGGACCTTTTCCCATAAAAACTTCATGTACCTTGATCAAATTTTACCCAGAGTGGACCTTTTCCCAGCAAAAGGGGCAGTTCTTTCCGAATCCCCCCTGGCTACGGGCCTGTGCGTCTTCAGTGATCCGTGGTACTCAGGGCGATGTTTACCTGCTGAAAAGCTTAATTTTCTCTTCAGACCCGACGAAAGGAAAGCTCTAGGTTTCTGACCTCTTATCCTTACACCTGAGGTAAGATACATGCCTACATCAGCATGACCTCTTAAGTCTATTTATACATCTAAGTGTACTCGTCTCTGCGCAAAACATCCATCTATTCTCTCTCTCTCTCTCTCTCTCACACACACACACACACACACAAAGGGAGAAAGAGAATGAGAGAGAGGTGCGTGAAAGATCGTGATTGTGTGTGTGTGTGTGTGTGTGTGCTATTAGTGCACTGCAGGAAGCACTGACCTAATCAAGCCACTCTTACCAAATACACACATGTTTACAGGTAAATTGAAAATGGCGGAACAGAGTAAACAAACCGTCCTAGGATGGATAACAGGGCGAACATTCGACTACTAATATACAACACCCGTTAACTTATATAATCAAGGCATAGATAAATAGCCTACTACTTGGTCCTAATCTTACTTCATGCTACGGCTCATTTGTTCTAGCTTTAAGTATCTCGGCTTGATACAAAAGCATAAGTGCGTCTTAATAATACGTGATTTGGGATGTCAATTTGCTCTGCGCTGTTGTGCTGCTATGTTTCATTTCAATCGATAGCCGTCCCACGCAGCGACTAAAAAGCGAAAACAGTGGCGACTTGCTGCATTGTGCTGTCTAAGCTTAGATTAAAAAAACCTCTACTGTTACATGTAAATGGCCTGAAAATGGGAATGATTGATCACCTATCACCATGATCTGCCATCTTTATGAGACACGCATACACAACAATCACGAACACATTTGGCTGCCGAATATTAACTACACCTTTAAGACCCATTTGTTATTTGTTAGGTCCCTATTCTCTCTCTCTCTCTCTCGTGTTCATACCTTTAACATTACCTCTTTTTCTTCTCCTTCGATTTCACTCCCATTTCTCGAATTACAGCGGCAAATATACCGCAATTCAGCGTGTATTCCACAGCAACGCGGTGATGATATGGGTGCAACACTTAAACTGAATACAGAACACTCGGTTGTTGTGAAAAACACAAACGTAAGTCTTACCTTTTCCCCATTCTTGAATTCCACAAGTTACGGGTGAAGTGTTCTCGACTAAGGAACGCCCGTAGTCCGTTAACAGGTGCGTCCAGTAACGGGTCAACCCCTTCACAATGGCCAGTACTCTTTAACGTGAAACCTGCATAACACAGTATACGGTTATCAGGCCTGCGTTGATGGCCAGGTCGATATTCACGTTGCAAAGGCCCAGTTTTAATCTGAGCGTGCACTGTAGTATGGACTGGCTAAGGCTTATTGATCGATTTGTTTATGTTGTTGCATTTGGCAGGCGGTCAAAAATGTGTTTGATCAAACCCAGCTGATTAGCCAATCAGAATGCGGCTTTGAGGTGTTACGTCAATGTTTTCCTCACACGGTAGGGTATACACATTTCTTTGCAAGTAGACATTAAGGGAAAGGAATAATGTGGTTTTAAGATAAGATTTATTAGATAAAACGGTAGTTCATTTTTCTTTTTGACTAATAGAAGTTACGGGGTTGACTAATAGGAAAGTGTAACGCTATTTTGAGGAAACGCAAGTTTTAACACTTCATAATGTTCATTTTTAAGGTCTGTAATAATATGGGCTTTTAAATAAGATTCAGCATAAATCTAAAGAAGTAAACATTTAGACTTAGCCTAAGTTAGGTAAAATTTATCAAGGTAGAAAAAACAATTTTTAGATATAGCCATTCCCCCAAATTCAATAGAGTGAAATGAAATAGAATAAAAACATATTTTAATGAAGAAAGGGGTTGGATGTGAGACGGGCTGTGACTGTGTATCGTTCTGTACAAACTAACGCTAGTTTGTGCCAACCTTTTAGCACTGTATGGTACTAAGGTGTAGCCAATTGCGATAGAGAAGCCACTTTACACACCTCGCCGTCGCATTTTCAATGTTCCATGTTTCAAATGGGGGTCATCTCTGCATGTTCTTGCATCCCCTCCAGCCTTGTACCAGGGCCACAGATTGATTTTTCAAAAGATATTCACAGATGTCTTTAGTAGACGGTCATTTTGTTCTCACAGTTAGAAGATTGACCATATTTAACCAGAGACATTACCTGTGAATATCTTGAATGACGAGTAAAAGGATGTGTAAACATTGCATCCTGATGTTTATTTAAAGAAGTTGTATTAACTATAATTTTTTAAGATAATTTAAAGAATAGTGTTTTGAATGTTGTTGTTTTTTTTATCCAGAGTAAACTATCCTGTGTGTAGAGTTGTGATGCTGGATAGTAACGGTGGAATGAAGTAATTATGTGGGACATGTACTGCCACGATGAGGGGGCATATAGGGATGTTATTCATGTGAAAACGTCGAAATTCTCTTGAGGTAAATTGCCAAACTAATTTATTTGAAACGGAGGCATTTATTAAATCCGTAGCTTAAATTAATTTCACAAACCAGACTTGTAACTGTATTTCTTTCTCATTTTCTAGAGTCTTTACTTTAATACTTGATAAATTTCAGCTATTTATTCATTACTTGTAACATCAGAGAATGAGAAATCAATAGATGTGGGACATTGCATTAGCTCTTTGTGGACAGGTTTAGGCATCATAAATGGATGAGGTTGGGGAGAAATAATGTGTTTGGGTTTTGCCCCTTTAAAATATTAATGGTCTTGAAGAATAAAAATAGGGCAACATTTTAGATTTAGTTTTGACCAAATTTTTTGTGCTCATCCGAGAAGATACCTTATTATTACTCCTGAAATCTTAAAGAGCTTCAGCGTGTTTTTGACCTATACCAGGCACTCTAATTAGCTCATCATAGGTAGCTGTTAAGATTTACCTTAGATCCCATTGACAATGTTATAACTTGACAAGTCAAAGGTCACACTAACCCAGCAAATTTCTGTAAAAGAGGCACTTCCTGTCCCCAATTAGTGTGCGAGTTAATCAGAAGACCCGACTTCTAGTGATCCGGAACTTTCAGATTCACTGAGATGAGAAGGTCAGGGAAAAGGTCAAAAATAGGGCTGAGGGGTATTTTGTAAAAGACAATGGAATGGGCAATGTGAATATATACTGCTGTCTGTTCTTGGGCTAAATGTAGCCGGAAATACAATAAATGAAGTCAAATGTTTGCTTTTGACCATAAAATTTTGTAAAAAATTGAAAATAAATGTAAACCCAAAAATACCTTCCCTCAAAAATTGATTCAAAATTCCCCGAAAAACTTCACCCTAAACAAAGAAATAAGAAACTATTCCCTGAATGAATCTCCTAATATGGTAAATTCTAAGATAAATTTTATAAAAATAAACCCTTACCTTTAAATAACAGATGATAGCAGTATATATTGAGGGATCACTACCAATTAGTCTGGGGGGCCTCATGTTATCCCCAAGAATAAGTGAGATTACTTTATAATTAAATTTAGATGAAAGAATTCCCTTTTAATCTTTAAATTTAGTAACCAAAATTATTACTTTCATATACCACCAAATGGACGTACAAGGGTATGTTGGATAATAAAAAGTATTGCCACCCCTGCACACTTTCACTCCCCCCCCCTCCCCCCCCCCCCCCCCCCCCCCCCACCTATCCAAATTTGGCGGCAGACAAAGGAATTTAAAAATTTCTTGCACCAAAAATTGATCAAAGAACAGGAAACGGGCTCGATTTTCCTTGTCGCCAAATGAAGTGAACCCGAGTGGCTAAAGTCACTTATTCTTGTGATAACTACAGTCTAACTAGCAGTGATGCACAAAAAGGCGGCTGTCACGCCCTGATCAGGGGCATAGACCGCTTACCTTATATTCCACTCATAGGAATCCTGGTACGTCTTCACAACCGCTCCATGATCAATATCTACTATGACACTATTGCTGAATGTCAGCTATAGTGGTATAATTAAGTAGATATGGTATTGGTCAAGGAATGCTCGCAGATTGTGGATTTGACGCCCAAGGTGTGTTCTGTCCGGTGTCTCGAAGTCGAGTGCTTCTTAATTCATATCACGCGCTTCCTCAGCGTGTGCTGACACCTGGATGGCGCTTCTTCAAGACAGCCCACAACCATCATATAGTGTTTCACAATCACAACACTTTCATTTAACTCAGTGAATATTTTGCGTTATAAAAAGTGCTACAATTTAAAGCGTTTTTCACGTAAAATAATGTTTCCTTTCATATAATGCACGACCAATTAAGACTCACTGACACGGGCACACACTAAAAATGAAACGCTTTTTTGACGAATCATATCGATTTTCCCTGGATCCCCCAAGCTCTCTCTTTCCCTCTCTGCCTTTTTCTCCACGCGTTGAACTAAAGAAAGCTTGAATTATTTACCCAAACAAATATAGCTCTAAAATTACATCATTGAAATTTTACCTGATAAACTTGACAAGGTAGTTTAAAATCATCGTCTGCCAAGATGCCAAAAAGAAAATGTGAATTACATCTACTCCGATGCTAATGTATGCAAATATATACAAGACGAGCGTAACGGGTCTTTCCTTGGCATCTCAAATAACGTTGGGCGACCTCATAAAGTGATGATGTCATAGCACAATTACACAAAAACAACGCGTTGTCTCCATGCCTGAAAACACATGTAATCAAGAATGTATTACCAAGTATGTTCAACAAAATACTTGCGTGATCTCGTCAAATATAAATGGACCACAGTGGAAATAAGTTTTATGCTTTGTATAATTCATGTATTAAATATCCCTTTTAATGGACAAAATTTTATGTATAAGATTCATTTTAAATATGAAATAAATCCAAACGAAATCAAATGTCGATTTACACTTTAACTGCCGTAAATACCGAAGAAATTAAACTACTAAAGGTTTTCTGTTATTGGTTCCATTTCTAATATTTATTTCAGATTAAAGTCACTGAAGATGATGATGGCACTAGTGCTGAATTAAAAACAGAAAAGTTGGATAAAGATGTAAGTTCACATACACCCTTTTCAAACAGAAAAATGAATACACAACTAAGTACAGTACATCCATGAACTTGTACAATAATATATATGTATTCAAATTTTTATTTTCGTTTTACAGATTGGTAAGGTTTATTGTTGCCTGCCTATTCATTACAGTTATTCTAACATGCTAGTAAATTGCTTCATGGTTCAGACAACAGTAACATTTACATTACATATACATTTTTCACCCCCCCCCCCCAAAAAAAAAGGAAAGAATGTACATTGTACAAATTAGTACAATTATTAGTTTATATATAAATCTACACATATTCAAATTATCAATGTTGTTTGACAGTTTGCAGAGGATTATCATAGCCTATCTGGCACTGAGGATGAAAATGACTCTCAAAGATTGCAAAATGTAAGAAAATTCAAAATTTATAGCCGTTCTACCATGTTATAAATTGTAAAACAGCCAAAACAGCTACATTTTCATATTGAGATATTTTATCAAGAATGACATGAAGACATATTTGGTATTTTGTGGCCGTGTCTTACAGATGACAATTTGGAGGTGGAGGAAAGTTCAGGTGAAGAAGAAAAGGAAAGGGAGGTGAATAATGTAAGAACTTGTAACAATGTAAGAATGAATAATTGAAGAATTCATTACAGTTATTCTAACATGCTTAATTGCTTCATGCTTCAGCCAATTAACAGTGTAACACTTACAAAACATAAGCATACTGAGGGAGGGATAGAACAATTAAACTAGAGGATCAGAGAGGCGATACCGCCTCCGAATATTGTACCACCAGCTGGAGCAAGCGCATTCGTATAGACCCCCACATACACAAAATAAGGGACATAGCCACCAGTTTTGTGCTTGACAAGCTGTAAAAATGCAATCAACAAGAATTTTTAAACTATTGCAAAAAATATATATGGTACAATCAAATTTAAGTTCTTCGTAAGGTAGGTCAAGGGTCAATTTCAAGGTCACAGTAAATTGCCAGTATATGACTTCCTATTCAAGTTCAAGAGTAACTATGGACCTATCTCTGTCAAGTTTGAAGTTAAAAGAGAAAGAAATTAGCAGAGTTCAGTTCATGATAAAAAGTATGTCAAAGGTCAATTTCAAGGTCACATTTAGATTGCCAGTATATGAATTCCTATTCATGTTCAATAGTAACTATGGACCTATCTCTGCCAGTTTTGGAGATAAAAGGGAAGCAAAATTTGCAAAGTTCAGTTTATGGTGAAAAGTAGGTCAAAGGTCAATTTTGAGGTCACATTTAGATTGCCAGTATATGACTTCCTATTCAAGTTCAATAGTAACTATGGACCTATCTCTGCCAGTTTTGGAGATAAAAGGGAAGTAAATTTTGCAAAGTTCAGTTTATGGTGAAAAGTAGGTCAAAGGTCAATTTTAAGGTCACATTTAGATTGCCAGTATATGACTTCCTATTCAAGTTCAATAGTAACTATGGACCTATCTCTGCCAGTTTTGGAGATAAAAGGAAAGCAAAATTTGCAAAATTTAGTTCATGGTGAAAAGTAGGTCAAAGGTCAATTTCAAGGTCACATTTAGATTGCCAGTATATGAATTCCTATTCATGTTCAATAGTAACTATGGACCTATCTCTGCCAGTTTTGGAGATAAAAGGGAAGCAAAATTTGCAAAGTTCAGTTTATGGTGAAAAGTAGGTCAAAGGTCAATTTTGAGGTCACATTTAGATTGCCAGTATATGACTTCCTATTCAAGTTCAAGAGTAACTATGGACCTATCTCTGCCAGTTTTGGAGATAAAAGGGAAGTAAATTTTGCAAAGTTCAGTTTATGGTGAAAAGTAGGTCAAAGGTCAATTTTAAGGTCACATTTAGATTGCCAGTATATGACTTCCTATTCAAGTTCAATAGTAACTATGGACCTATCTCTGCCAGTTTTGGAGATAAAAGGAAAGCAAAATTTGCAAAGTTCAGTTCATGGTGAAAAGTAGGTCAAAGGTCAATTTCAAGGTCACATTTAGATTGCCAGTATATGACTTCCTATTCAAGTTCAATAGTAACTATGGACCTATCTCAGCCAGTTTTGGAGATAAAAGGAAAGCAAAATTTGCAAAATTTAGTTCATGGTGAAAAGTAGGTCAAAGGTCAATTTCAAGGTCACATTTAGATTGCCAGTATATGAATTCCTATTCATGTTCAATAGTAACTATGGACCTATCTCTGCCAGTTTTGGAGATAAAAGGGAAGCAAAATTTGCAAAGTTCAGTTTATGGTGAAAAGTAGGTCAAAGGTCAATTTTGAGGTCACATTTAGATTGCCAGTATATGACTTCCTATTCAAGTTCAATAGTAACTATGGACCTATCTCTGCCAGTTTTGGAGATAAAAGGGAAGCAAAATTTGCAAAGTTCAGTTTATGGTGAAAAGTAGGTCAAAGGTCAATTTTGAGGTGACATTTAGATTGCCAGTATATGACTTCCTATTCAAGTTCAATAGTAACTATGGACCTATCTCTGCCAGTTTTGGAGATAAAAGGGAAGTAAATTTTGCAAAGTTCAGTTTATGGTGAAAAGTAGGTCAAAGGTCAATTTTAAGGTCACATTTAGATTGCCAGTATATGACTTCTTATTCAAGTTCAATAGTAACTATGGACCTATCTCTGCCAGTTTTGGAGATAAAAGGAAAGCAAAATTTGCAAAGTTCAGTTCATGGTGAAGAGTAGGTCAAAGGTCAATTTCAAGGTCACATTTAGATTGCCAGTATATGACTTCCTATTCAAGTTCAATAGTAACTATGGACCTATCTCAGCCAGTTTTGGAGATAAAAGGGAAGCAAAATTTGCAAAATTTAGTTCATGGTGAAAAGTAGGTCAAAGGTCACTTTCAAGGTCATAGTAAGATTGCCAGTATATGACTTCCTATTCAACTTCAATAGTAACTATGGACCTATCTCTGCCAGTTTTGGAGATATAAGGGACTAAATGTTATAATTTTGGAGTTACCATAATGTGCCTTAAATTTCGTACAGAAAAAATTAATTAAAATAAAGAAAATGTCATTTTGGTCAAAATTCTTGAAATAGGAGGTGCTCTGAAGTTTCAGAAGTTCAAATTTGATGAAATAATGTCATTTTTGAACACAAGTTGTCTGCTTTGCCAAGCCTTATGTTTTATTTTTCCAGAGTTCAAAATTTATTATCCATTACCGTACTGCACATTTTGCTTTTACCACCAATATGTACTTTTTGATACAGCGTAACTCGAAAACCGTATGGAATACAAAAAAACCGAGACCACTTCCAGTGTTGGGCTTTACATGCTCTACAAAATGCAAAAAAGAATGGGTCTCTAGCATTAACGGTTCCCGAATTAGAGACAGTTTTCAGTTTCGGTATCTTATGGCCGCTACTCCCGTGAAAATTCACCGATTGACCCCAAATTCATGGAGATGAAAGATGACCTGAAGGGTAACACCTTCCAATAATATTATTGGTTAAGTCTGTGTGGTGTCTGAATAACAGGGAAAAAAAATTTTTTTTCGTAAAAAATTTAATTTTTTTGAAAATTTTGGCCCATTTGACCTTGAAGTAAAGGTCAAAGGTCAAATCCAAGGGTATATTTGAAATCTACACATATGACTTTTGGAAAGCCGTCTATAGAAATTTTTCCCATAACTCCTTCCGTAGGGTAGATAATTAGCATTTAATTTTGCCATTTTTAGACAAGGGTGCATTGCAATGAGTGCCACACCCAGACCCCAATACCGACAAAGCCCAAATTTTACGTGGAACGAGTTGAGATTATAGGTGACCTAAATCCATGAGATGGGTACGGGGGCCCTTACCGTCTAGGAGGAGAAGCGGTAACGGTAGCCGTCCGGCGGAGCCGGCGGAGCCGGCGGAACGATCCGGACGGGACCGAAACCATGTGTACCGCCAGCGCTAACGCTGGTGGTACAATAAATGGTTTTTCCCATGTGAATGAAGCTTTGATTCAAATATTTTAGGTTAGTGTTTTAAATACCAGCAAAGTGGGCAGTAGTTAACTGGGGAGAGAGAGAAAGGTAAGAAACTCCAATGTAGCAATAAAATTTATTGCAAACTGTTTTAAAAAAACTTTTTTGAGAAATACATCCAACTGATTTGACAGAATCTGTATATCATAAAAAGAAGACAAAGATAACACTGATATTTTATTTTCATTTTTTAATCATGCAACTATACCTAATCAACTACAGATTTAACATTATTTCAGGGCCGTGGAATCAGTGCAGTAGAAGATGAGGTGTACCAAATTCTCTCTGATCTCCTAAGTGGCAGAAAGGTGCGAAGTGAACTGCAACAGAGATCTAAAGTTAAAGAAACGGGCAAAGCTCGTGCAGCTTTGAGACGATTTGACTCTAGGAAATATTCTCTTAAAGAAATTAATGACAAAACAGAAATCATGTGTGAAGGGAGAGTGGTGCCTAAAAAGTCACAAATACCCAACATTATCAAAGAGGCACACACCAAAACAAAAGGGGCTGGAAAAGAAAGATTGTATTATCACATACGAAATTCAGTTAGTGGTATTGGCAGGGTTCCAATCCTATCTACACTGAATATAATGCCTCAAAATCGCCCCAAATTTGACAATGCGCCTCAGATAAAACCAGTTGTTGCCTCTCGTCCCCAAAAGATCAATCAAGTGGATCTTATAGACATAAGTAAATATAAAAAAATGGGTACAAATATATTTTAGAAATTTTGGATGTGTTAAGTCGTTTTGTAAAACGAGTGGCATTAAAAGAGAAGTCTTCTGAGGCTGTGGCAGCTGCGCTGTGCAGCCACTTTGCTGTTGTGGGGCCTCCATCAATACTGCAGGCAGACAATGGTGGAGAATTTAAGGATGCCACTTAAAACCAGTTGTTGCCTCTAGTCCCCAAAAGATCAATCAAGTAGATCTTATAGACATGAGTAAATATAAAAAAATGGGTACAATATATTTTAGAAATTTTGGATGTGTTTAGTTGTTTTGTAAAAGGTGTGGCATTAAAAGAGAAGTCTTCCTACAGATTTAATGTTATTTCAGGGTTGTGGAATCAGTGAAGTAGAAGATGAGGTGAACAATCTCTTAAGTGGCAGAAAGCTGCGCAGTGAACTGCAACAGAGATCTAAAGTTAAAGAAACAGGCAAAACCCGTGCAGCTTTGAGACGATTTGACTCTAGGAAATATTCTCTTAAAGAAATTAATGACAAAACAGAAATCATGTGTGAAGGGAGAGTGGTGCCTAAAAAGTCACAAGTACCCAACATTATCAAAGAGGCACACACCAAAACAAAAGGGGCTGGAAAAGAAAGATTATATTACCACATAAGAAATTCAGTTAGTGGCATTGGCAGGGTTCCAATCCTATCTACACTGAATATAATGCCTCAAAATCTCCCCAAATTTGACAATGCGCCTCAGATAAAACCAGTTGTTGCCTCTCGTCCCTAAAAAGATCAATCAAGTGGATCTTACAGACATGAGTAAATATAAAAAAAATGGGTACAAATATATTTTAGAAATTGTGGATGTGTTTAATCGTTTTGTAAAACGAGTGGCATTGAAAGAGAAGTCTTCTGAGGCCGTGGCAGCTGTGCTGTGCAGCCACTTTGCTGTTGTGGGACCTCCATCAATACTGCAGGCAGACAATGGTGGAGAATTTAAGGGTGCCACTTAAAACCAGTTGTTGCCTCTCATCCCCAAAAGATCAATCAAGTGGATCTTATAGACATGAGTAAATATAAAAAAATGGGTACAAATATATTTTAGAAATTTTGGACGTGTTTAGTCGTTTTGTAAAAGGAGTGGCATTAAAAGAGAAGTCTTCCTACAGATTTAATATTATTTCAGGGTCGTGGAATCAGTGCAGTAGAAGATGAGGTGAACCAAATGCTGTACAATCTCTTAAATGGCAGAAAGCTGCGCAGAGAACTGCAACAGAGATCTTAAGTTAAAGAAACAGGCAAAACCCGTGCAGCTTTGAGACGATTTGACTCTAGGAAATATTCTCTCAAAGAAATTAATGGAAAAATGGAAATCATGTGTGAAGGGAGAGTGGTGTCTAAAAAGTCACAAGTACCCAACATTATCAAAGAGGCACACACCAAAACAAAAGGGGCTGGAAAAGAAAGATTGTATTATCACATACGAAATTCAGCTAGTGGTATTGGCAGGGTTCCAATCCTATCTACACTGAATATAATGCCTCAAAATCGCCCCAAATTTGACAATGCGCCTCAGATAAAACCAGTTGTTGCCTCTCGTCCCCAAAAGATCAATCAAGTGGATCTTATAGACATGAGTTAATATAAAAAAATGGGTACAAATATATTTTAGAAATTTTGGACATGTTTAGTCGTTTTGTAAAACGAGTGGCATTAAAAGAGAAGTCTTCTGAGGCTGTGGCAGCTGTGCTGTGCAGCCACTTTGCTGTTGTGGGGCCTCCATCAATACTGCAGGCAGACAGTGGTGGAGAATTTAAGGGTGCCACTTAAAACCAGTTGTTGCCTCTAGTCCCCAAAAGATCAATCAAGTGGATCTAATAGACATGAGTAAATATAAAAAAATGGGTACAAATATATTTTAGAAATTTTGGACGTGTTCAGTTGTTTTGTAAAACGAGTGGCATTAAAAGATAAGTCATCAGAGGCCGTTGCAGCTGCGCTGTGCAGCCACTTTTCTGTTGTGGGGCCTCTGACAATTCTGCAGGCAGACAATGGTGGGGAGTTCAAGGGTGCCACTTAAGCACTGATGGAGAAATTGGGTGTAAAGATAATTAATGGCTGCCCATACCATCCACAATCGCAAGGCAAGGCAAGTGCTGACTCATGTAAAGATCACCTATACTGTCAAGATTACATCGCAAACTGATGCCATATATTTGTCCAGGTTGAACGCAGTCATCAGGGGTTTCAAAGAATGGTGGAACAAGACATGGCAGAACATGGTCCAAGCTTTGACTGGACACAAATGCTGTGTACATTCGATTTTCTTCAGAATAACCTGGCACATTCATCGTAAGGTACATATATGGTCTACAGGTTCAACATGACATAGATCTTTTGTACTTTGTCATTAGTAACTATTATACCTTTTGAAATGAGCAGTGTTATCCCTGCCCTAATGAGTCTTAGAGGTGGTAACGTAAGCAAAAATTTGGGTGGAGGGGGGGGGGGCGGGGTTGCAGCTTGGTGCATTATAGGCTATTACAAACATCTTGTAATTGCAGGCATGATGACGCCTTTTAATGTCTTCTTTGGAAGGAAGTAAAATTACAGCAAGTAATCCAATGGAAACTGCAACAATGATGAGGCCAGTTCAGTTGTAAGGAAAGGCAAGTGCCGACACACGTAATGATCATCTAAACTGATGCCATGCTTGTTGAAAACCATCTCATTTAATAGGACTGAACATTCATACAACCAAAATTCTACATTATTCTTATTTTCTTTAAATATTCCACAGACTCATTAACAGCATTCTAAAAATCTTAAATGACAAATAAAAAACAAAACAAAGCTAATATGTATTTACTGTACATATATTCTTAGTCAATAATGGCTTGAATATCAACATCAACTGGTTGACGGCAGAGTTTAATATGATGACTGGCCAGTCTTTCTAAAATAAAATATCAAATTTAAAATGGAATAAAACATTAAATGCAAGTGCAAAGAGAAGTCAAGTAATTTGTGAGTGGGAATAAATTGCTCTTTTCCCCCAGGAAAAATAATTTTGGCAAAGTTTGGCAGGAAAATCCCATGGCGTTGGTCTTAAAGAAATAGTCATCAGTCCTGTGAGCCAACTAAACTAGAATTCTGGATATTTTGTGATAGGTAAGTCACTTAGCTATACCTAGTCAACTACTGATTTAAGACTCTTTCAGGGTCAAGAATCAGCACTGTGGAGGATGACGTTTACAGAATTCTCTATGACCTCTTAAGTGGTGGAAAGCTGAGAAGCAAAATTCAGCAGAGATCAAAAGGAAGAGATACAGGCAAAGCCCGTGTGGCATTAAGAAGACATGGTGGCAAAAAATACCCTCAAAAACATAAATGGAAAAACTGCCATAATTTTTGAGACAAAGTTGTACAAAAAAAAAAAAAAAAAATCAGACGTGCCCAAAATCACCAAGAAAGCACAAGCAAAAACCAGAGGGGGCTGGAAAAGAACGCCTTTGATATTAATTCTGTGGGTGGTATTGGCAGGGCACTAAATCTCTTGACAGTTTAGAGAATTTTCTGACCTCTTTAGTGGTAGAAAGCTGAGAAGTGAAATTCATCAGAGATCAAAAAGAAGAGATACAAGCAAAGCCATGCAGCACTTAGAAGATATGACAGCAAAATTACTCCCTCAAGAACATACAAACATATAAATGGAAAAAACTGCCATAATGTACAAAGGCATAATTGTAAAAAAAAAAAAAAAAATCAGACATTCCCAAAATCATCAAAGAGGCACAAACAAAAACCTTAGGGGTTGGAAAAAATGCAATATTACCATAGTAGGAATTCAGTATGTGGTATTTGGAAGGTACCAATTCTCTCTACCCTGAATAAAATGCCTCAAAATCACCCCAAATTTGACAATGCACCTCAGATAAAACCAGTTGTTGCCTCTCATCCACAAAAGATAAATAAAGTTGACCTTATAGGCATGACCAAATATGAATAACATAGATACAAATACATTTTGGAAATTGTTGATGTTTTCATCAGATTTGTAATAAAAACAGGCAGCATTGAAGGACAAATTAGCAGAGGCCGTAGCTGATGCTTTATGCAACTACTTTTCGGTGGTAGGACCTCCATTTGTAGTGCAAGACGATAATGGGGGAAAGTGAAAGGGGGCCACCCAAATACTCATGCAGATATGGGTGTCACCATCATTAATAGTCCAGGAAATTGGTGAAAAATTGTGCATTTTTTACCTACAAGCATGAAATTTGGCACACTTATGGACAATAAAATTCTAAGCAAATTTGGATATATGGGCATGTCTGAAAATTCCAAAATGGCCGTCAAATCCAATATGGCCACCAAAATATCTTTTCAAATTAAAACTTCAAGTACATAGTCTTCTAATGACTTAAAATATCATATAAAGGTTAGAAAACACCATGGTATGAATCCTTCAGGTGTATTAAATCCAAAATGGCCGCCAAAAGTAAAAAAGCAGACCATTTATTCAAGATATCCATTTGAATGGGGAATTCATCAAGCACTTAAAACCACAAGCATAAAATTTGGCAGGTCTGTGGAAAATGAAATTCTGAGCAAGTTTGGATGTATGGGCATATCCGAAAATTTAAAAATGGCCTTCAAATCCAAGATGGCCTCCATAAATACGGCTTCTAATTAAAACTTCAAGTATATAGTCTTTTAAGGACGTAAATATCATACAAAGGTTAAAAAACACCACGGTATGAATTCAGAATCAATATTTGCTTTTTTAGGTGTATTAAATCCAAAATGGCCGCCAATAGTAAAAAGCACTCTACTAATCCAAGATATCCAGCAGAGTGGTTATTTCATCAAAAACTACAAGCATGGCATTTGGTACAGTTGTAAAACAGGATTCCAAGCACTTTTGGATGTATGAGCATGTCTAAAAATTTCAATATATGGCCCCCAAATCCAATATAGCCGACACAAATACCCGTTCAAATTAAAACTTCAAGTATAATCCTATAATAACTTAAGATAACATTTTATGGTTAGACAAGACTATGGTATGCATGAAGTATCAATATTTGATTCTTTAAGTGTATAGAAATCCAAAATGGCCTCCAAAAATAAGAAAAACAGGCCACTCACAGCAGCAGTATGGTGAATTCATCATGCACTTAAAACTACAAGCATAAAAATTGGTTCAATTGTACAGAACAGGATTCTAAGCAATTCGTTATATAGGGACATGTCTGAATATTCTAATATGGCCACTAAAACCCTTTTAAAGTAAAAAAGACTACTATATAACCTGACTGACAACAGTCTTTACTCTTTTTTGGTTTTTCGCTCCTTTAGTTACATTTAGACCCAAATGACCATAAAAAATGGAACAGGACTCCTTTTGGTCTAGTTGTGACACCACATGCAGCAATTCTATATATGTCAAGGATATGAAAATGTCAAGGTATTTTCACAAATAAGTTTCAAATTAACGAAAGTTATTTTATCAAGTAAGTGTTGTACATTTTATGGGCGGTCAACCTTTTACTTTAGTAAATGGACAATATCTCAACAGAGGATAACAGCTAGCTACACCGAAATTTCTACTTATTTGGTTAAATAATTTTCATTCATTAATGTGTGCCTAGCTTTACTAGTAGTTGTGTTTCCCTCAGCTTTCCCAGTATTTCCTTAAAGCTAAAGCTTCTACATGTAATCCACTTTCCCCAACAAAATACCAAGAGGCATTGGTCGTTTTTAACACCAGAAAGCATCAGTTTACATGCATGAGGGTCAATAGGAATATGAAAGTGTGGTAGGGCATAGTAGTAGATGTAGGTTACTAGTGTGAACCCTTATAGGACCAGTCTTCCAATGCTTCTGACTCAGTTTACATGCATGACGGTCCATAGGAACATGAAAGTGTGGAAGGGCATATTAGTAGATGTAGGTTACTAGTGTGAACCCTTATAGCACCAGTCTTCCAATGCTTCTGACTCCCCTCACCACAGTTAGCAACTGCACACATAACTACAAACAGATGTGGTAGGAGCTACCTGGTAGATTTTGTAAGCTGGGTAAGTGAATACTCCTCATGGCTTCATTCTGGATTGTCCCACAGAGACAATGATGCCGGAAATCTCATGAATTTTTACCTTTCAAAGTCCATATTGCACTAATCTCTTGGTGTAATCCTCAGAATACATCGCTTTTTGAAGTTTTGTATGTATTAACTGTCTGGAGGATTTTAATTCTTTTATTTTCATGTTCAGTTTTTCGAAAGTATAAGTTTGTAACTAAACAAGTTGCCAAATGATCAAATGAAAACCAAAGTTTGGCGCCTATAGATCAGTGCTTCTTTTTTAGTGCACGAAGTGTGAAGTCTGCAATGCAACTCTTGGATACAGCACGTATCAACACCTGCCCTCTGTTTGGGGTACAGGTATTTCTTTGCTCATAAATTTTCACTAAATTCTCGGTAGCCATTACTGCGAATGTACTAAAGCCAATTTTTTAAATAAGAAGCTTTTCTAATTTACTTTTGAAGCACAAGATAACATCATAACATTATCGAGTGCAAATGTGCCCCGCTTTTAGTACTTTACCAATGAAAAACACCAAATTGTTGAGACCTATATGTTTGATTAGCTGTCATTTTTGTTATATTTATGAGCATTTGATGAAGCGCCATGCACTGATCTAGCTGAAGAATCATAACCAACAGACAAAATTGGTACACCCCAAGTTTTTTATATTTGCCTCTTTAAGGCTAAGTTATTCTGGTGTTTCTTTCACATTTTATGGATTTTGCACGATCCTTTTTTTCTAAGAAAGGGGGAGTCACTCATGAGTGCCATATAAGAAGATTGCTAACTGGGAATTGATCTAAATGAGAATCCAGAGCAAAAAGTCAAACTACTTATGTTGGTTTATCAAAAGAAGGACTTTTTTCAGTACATAATAAATGTATCATGCTTGATGGTTTTTTAAAAACTCTGTAGAATAGCTCCTGCACAGGTAGGAATATGCTGATTATACAGGTAGTTTGCAAAGCCCACATGCCTATTCCCGAGTGATTACAATTCAATAGTTGTGGTCTGCTGACTTTTGGAGGCCATTTTGGAATTTTAAAACCTTAAGTGGCAGATATTGATACTTCATACATACAATGGTATTTTCTAACCATTAAATGATATTTTTAGAAAAGACTATACAAATAACTTTCACCTTGAAAGGGTATTTTGGGGGCAATATTGAAATTGGCTGCCATATTGGAATTTTCAGACATGCCCCTATATCCAACGTTGCTTAGAATCATGTTCTACATAACTGTGCCAATTTTTATGCTTGTAATTGTAAGTGCTTGATGATTTTACAAAACTGCTGCATATTTTGCGTAAGTAAACTGCTTATTTTACTTTTGGAGGCCATTTTGGAATTCTATACACCTGTAGAAACGGATATTGATAATTCATTCATAGCATGATATTTTCCAGCTATAAAATGATATTCTAAACCATTTTAGGACTATATATTAGATGTTTTAATTTAAAAGAGTATTTGTGGCGGCCATATTGGATTTGGCGGCCATACTGGAATTTTCAGACATGCCCATATATCCAAAAAAGCTTAGAATTCCATTATCTACAACTGTGGCAAAATTCATGCTTGTAGGTAAAAAACGCACAATTCACCCTTTTTTCTGCACCAATTTCTTGGACTATAATGGCAGACCATTTTATCCTCAGTTCCAAGGAAAGGCAAGTGTAGACTATTATGATTATCTATACTGTCATTTAGCCTCCTTCACAAACTGATGCCATGCTAGTTGCATACCATCTCATACATTTCATACAACCGAAACTCTACATTATTTTCTTTAAATATGCCCAAGAGTCATAAACTGCATTCTAGAAATCTTAAATGACAAAAAAAAAAAAAAAAAGCTAATATGTATTTACATATATCCTTATTTAATGACTTGAATGTCAACAACAACTGACTGTTAACAACAACAACAAACATAAATAAATAATTAAAAATAAATAAATATTAGATAAATAAATAAATAAATAAATAAATAAATAAATAAAAGAAGCACTTAGTAAAATAATCAATCAAATTAGTTTTTACTGAAAAATCACCCTGGGAAGGCTTTTCAATGGTTTAACTTCATTACTAATACATCATTTATTCTATATATTTATACCTTAACTGAATTCAATTGTTCACAATAAAATCGGAGAGTGATCCAGCACTCTTTCTTGACAACACTAAATCTAAATCACTTAGCACTATGGACATCATCGTGTCTACACACGGTCTAAACAGCCCAAATAAAGACTATACATGAACATTTGTGCAAAATGTTGCCGGTCATGTGATAAGAAGTTTTGTTTGAATTAATAAACTATCCACCGCGAACTCTATGCCACAACACCTCTAGCACCTACAGGAAGTATTAATGGCATATGGCGGGAGAGGGTGGCAGTATATTATTTGACATGTCCTCACATTTCACCGAAAACCATCCCTAAAAACAAATAAAGCGCATATTTCTATGGTCACATAACATCTCCAGGTACGTATCCTAAATAACAGATATGACATGTGCCAGCTTCTTCAATTTCAAATCTCCATATGAACAGGAAGTGGGCAAATGGGGAAGTTTTCATTATTATTATTTTTTTTTTTTCAAAGCTCAACATCAATAAGATGTGGGAAATTTCAAACTGAAAAAGCTTGGCCTTATTGGATCTGAAACTCTATTGGAGGTATATTTTTCCACTGAAAATTACAATAATGTAAGGCCAGACAAAACTGATGCATTGGTTCAGGATCGTGAACGCCACTACTTTTTTTTTTTTTAATTACCCTTTTCGGTACTGGTTGGGTAAGAAGAAAAATTTTACCGCTGACCCCAGATTTAAAATTGCCTTTACTGTGAATCTGACAATCTCTACCCCAACCCCACCCTATAAATAAATAAATAAATAAATAGAAACACGTTTACAGAGAGTTCTAACTTGTTTACCAATTTATCAATTTTGTCAGACCTTATTGTTGTCATACACTTGCTTTATGTTAAAACAATCAACAATGGTCAATAATTTTGCTCCATGATATAAGAAATGTTCCCATGATTTTAACTGGTGTAAACTATAAATCTCACATTCATGGCACTTTTACTACAGTGCAATTGGATAATGCAAATAATATCATTTTGAAAAATATTCAAGTTTCTGATTACCAATTGCATGTGCATAAATTGTTAGTATCAAACTGACAAATCCACTAAGACATTGTAGTCATGTGACAGACAATAAAAATAACTAAAAATTTATACTTGTATAATTCTATTAATGATGAATCCTATAATTTGAAAATATTTTTTGCTTCTGATTAGCGTTCACATGTATTTGTCACATGGTAAAAATGGACTAGGCAACGCTCACTTAGACACCAAACCCAAGTTTATTACAATTATGATTTTTAAATATTTATAAATTTAATTTATCTATAAAAAATCCTACCACTGGCTGGGTCTTTCCAATATTGCAAACATCCCTCAAATTGTAGGCCTTCAGCTGGAAATTGATTTCTGGCAGTAATCTTGACTCAGCTGTGAAAAGACACTTGCTCCTTGTGGTTCCCAGGTCACATGACATAATGGTTTTCTCCTATTGGCTGTCGTATGTCACATGACAAAATTATTTCCGCCTATTGGTTGCCAGATGTCACCTTCTTTGGTTATCTAATATAACATGACTAGTGACAATGTACAATATGCTTATGACTCGGAGAAAAATTCCTATTGGCTGACAAATGTCACATGACTTAGGAAAGCTCTCCTATTGGTGCATTGTCCAACCACAAATCATGCATGAAGTTGTAAAGTTGATCTGACACAGATACCTAAAGAAAAAAAAATGTTAAAGCTTCAGAACTGACATCAACTTGGAATCAATGCCTAAAATGAACAAAGCTGAAAGATTCTTATAAGGTCTTCATCACAGGTTTTCAATTATTTACTATCTCCATAAAATATACTGCTCATTTTGGGGAAAAAAGCCTTCAGTGTCCCATTTAGTAAAACTACTGCATCATCAAAAGTAGTCGGTGGCTTTTTAGCATCATGATATCTTGCTGGTCATGAATTGTATTTTAGCATATAAAAGTTGGCTCTAAATCTTGTGTTGAACAAGTTATCTGGTCATAAAACAACTTAAAGCACAGTACATCAATCCCGTAGTCAATCCCGTTTCAGGTGCATTCAGCGCTTGTTGCAAGACAGTTTGGAAATAATTGTTTTTCTTACCTTATATGGGGTGGGATTCAACGCCCTTTTATGGTCCGGTCTTAGTTTATTCAATGACGCCAAGGCTCTCTCTTTTATTTCTTTCATTTTGGGTAATGGCTGTTGCACCTGTGTAATAAATAAATAAATAACAAGTAAAAGCTTAAAATACTGTTACAATACCTTAAAAGAAATACTGAAAAAAGAACACATAAATTTTATCTTCCGACAACAAAGCTAATTTTGATTCAAACAAACAGTTTTCTGCGGACCAACAGCCAGAAAGAAACAAAATCCTGAAATCTAAGTCTAGCCAAACTCATTAACAAGTTTCTATTTCAACACAAAGGAACAAACCTGTCCATCTTTCCAATATAATTTGTGCAGACATTCCACATAGGCAGGTATAACATAGGCTCTTTTGGACTCTACAAAAGGGTGTCTGCAAAGGACTCTCTCCTTGACCTTGGGCGGCTCCTCCTCTGACTGGGTCATTAAGTCTAGCAGAGCATTACCTGAAAGTGAAAGTGAAAGTGTGGATTTCATTATTTTCTTTCTTTCATTCTTTTTTTAAAGTCTTGATTGATCACAACATGTACATACAAAAAAGGGAGGGTGGTTGGGCGTTTGCTTCTTTACATGTGTGCTGGACTCCAAGTGCATTGGCCAATTAAAATTTATCAATTTAAATCGTGTTTACTTGTAAGCATGAGCTGGAAGGCAACACTTTGAAAATTCTCTTTTGTAAATATCAGGCTAAATAATTGTCATTCTTTCAAAACTCTGAAATACAGGTTATTTCTCCTCATGATGTGAAAATGGCATAAATTAGGCTATCGAAGTGAATTGGTTTAGAAAAGAATGCTTAGAAATTGGGAAACCCTTCTCTACCAAATGCCTTCTGAACACCACTTACCATCACTTCCAAATAATCTGTATGCGACCTTTTTTCCTGGTGTCGTCACCTTCTCCACGTCTTGACTTAGTTTTATCCTTGCAAGGCCGTTTATCTCTACAAGCTGGAGAGAGAAATGCTCATCAATTTTTTAAGATTTATGTTGTGTCTTTGGTTACATTTACAGACCATGGGTGGAACGAGATAAATGACCATTGCTCAAACTAGCACTTAAAATTTTATCCAATTTTTCAAAATTATTGATTAACTTTTATGTCAAAATTGTTAATGAACTGCAACAAAAGGAAATTGGACAATATTATTATTTTTTTGACAGATGATCAAGACATATCATAATTTTAAAAACAGAATAATGGGGTCTTTACTTCTATCACAAAGTTTATATTCATAGCCCTATGCTGTATTTGCATCTATCACGTACCTTATACACACAGCCCAAAGCTGGCTGTTTCTTACAAGTAACTAAATGTGTTCCTATCCCATACGCATCTATGGAGTGACCCTGAAAATACATAGAATAAAAAATTTTACTTCTGAGGCGAAAGAGGACCTTTTAAAATACCATCTGGAAAATTAAAGCCATAAAGGTATGGAGCTATGGGGGATCCATGGGAATAAAAACACCCAGATAAATCCTCTCTATAACTTGTTCAATGACACAGGCCAATACAAATTTCTGGGCGTGAGAGACATTTTGTGCTATGTGTATCGAGTTTTGTATAAGTGTCATCTGACAGTGTGTAGTTCTGTGACGTGTGTCAGAAGTGACAATAGTTGCATGGAGTGTCAACTTTGACAGCTGTTGCATCAGGAATGTTAAATTTAGTGTCCAATGTTGTACTGCTTTCTTGTCATGTGACATGTGACAAATGACAAGCCTTTGTGTCACACATATCTTTTTTTTATGTCAATTACGTCAGTTGATCTGTCAGGTGACATGTGACAAAGTACCTACCTGTTGATTTAGTGAGTGAATGGTGTCCTCATCGATGTCATTGCTGGCAACTATCGTCAACTTGCCAAACCAGTCCAAGTTGAACCTGAGGAGAAAAAATGTCACAAATTATGTCAGCTGAAGCAGAAACAAATTTAAAAAGCATGTCAACTCACAGGCAAGGACTTAATGAGAATTTACACTCTGGTTGGGGCAGCTTAGCTATGTACCACATTTGGGCAGTAACATGTTGATTGTGGCCTTATACATTAGGGGGTCAACTTACATCTCAAGATTTTAAAGAGTATTTACATACTGACTGGGACTGCTAGACTTATTACTTTATAATAATACTATGCAATAGGCAGCATTATCAGTTTTCTAGCATTTGGCAAAGGGCTAGTGTTAACACCACTTTGTATGTTACTATATGTGCTACTATAAGAATTGTAAAAATACTCACTTTTCTGCCACCTTCTTAAATCTCTCCCTCAGTAGCAGGGACAGGTAGGCCAGGTCACCACTGTCCAATCTGACCCCAACTGGACGATAACCAAGGTCATGGAGGGCTAGACAGACTGCACAGAAGTTATGGACGCCAGATCTGAAGATGGGAAAATAATTATATCATTTATCTCATGCTTTCTTTGTGACAGGGGTAAATACCTACATTCAGTGGGCACTACTTCAAAACAAAACACTGAATATCCATTTTATAATTCATTTACATAACAATAAAGGCAATAGAAACAGCAACTACTGTATTTTATCTCATCCTTTTGGTATGACTGGACTATGTAATCAAAGGCCAAATATATGTTTCTTTGTTCAAAATTCACAAAGCTATAATTTTTTTCTTTTAAGTGCAGGTGGTCCTCAAGTTTTGATTCTTTACTTTTTTTTTCTTTTCAACTGTCACATTTTCGAAGTCTCTAACCTTGAAATCCTCAATAATCATAACATCTTCATTTTTTTATATTTCTAAATTCCTCCTATAGTCTAGTGAGATTTTTGAAAAAAGGCTCTGCATAAGAAGCAAGGGGCATTTTGGGGTAAAAGTTGGGAACCAGGCTTGATAGCATAATTTTGGGATGCTGAATCCGATTTACCCGGTTCCCAAGCGAAATTTTGCGTTTTTAACAGTCTAATTTGCAAAAAAACAAAATGGCCGCCAGATTTCCTATTTTCTGCAATATCTCTGGAACTAGACAGGCAAATATTACAAATGAAGTGTCTTAACCTATATTTTCAGGGTCGAGGAACATTATTAAGATGTTTCTGTTAGAATTAGATTTACGCAATTTTCCAAAATATGCAAATTAGGATCGCCATTACTGAAAAACCGTTTTACTTCTGTATCTCTGTAACTAGGCAAGCAAACATGACAAATGAAGTGTCTACACCTATGTTCTCAGGGTCAGGGAATGTGATAAATCAGATTTCTTGTCTGATGGGTAGCACTGACTTTGTGAATCATGTCCGAGTAGCACATTTTATTGTTTCTTCCCTGTATCTGTCAAACACTAGTCAATCTGCTGATAGTTAGAACCTGCCTTCAGAACTGCTCTTACGTACGTGTCAGCCAAATTACCAAAGGTCACTGCATTGTCAGACCTTCCCAGTGAAATTGCCAGTGCTTGCCCATCAATTATAAGGCAAGATGAGCAGAGGCGGATCCAGGATTATTTGAAGGGGGAGTCCGCGGATGCAAATACCGCTTGCTTCTGCGGTTATGTCGTAACAACTGGATAAAGACAACTCTTGCTGTACAAAATGAGTGCCAAATTACCATTCAAAAGCATGTTTCTAGAACTCTAGTGAATGCAAGGCTACTTTTAGCTGGTTAACTCTATGAACAGAGCAACATGGTGGGCTAGACGCCATTTGCGGTTCCAGGCACAGCACTGGGTTCATGTAGATTTTTACAGATGAGGCAGGGTTTGAATTCCACCACCGCGATGGCTGAATCAGAGTCAGAAGGTTTCCAGACGAGTTACTGCACGAGGATTGTGTCACACTACAGTGACTTGTGGCCGTGGCAGTATCTCTGTATGGGCCGGTTTCCACTCTGGAGCCAAAACAATATTGGTGGCAATTGACGGAAACTTCAACCAGATAAAATACAGGGACATTTTAGAGAGTACTTGCTGCAATTTGCAAGAAGGTACTTCCAGGACAACTTCATCCTGCAAGATGACAATGCCCGACCACACCATGCCCATGCAATAACTGCTTTTCTGCAAAACCAAGAGGTAAACCAGTTGCCTTGGCCGACGAAATTCCCCTGACATGAATTCTATAGAAAACCAGTGGGCATAAATCGCTAGCAGAATCAAGAGTTTACCCGTCCAGCCTACAAATCGGCACAAGCTTATGCAATCTCTGACTAATGCGTGTAACAAAATACTGGATCACACTCTCAGAAACCTCTCTGCATGGAATGAGGGCTCTGGTTGCAGCTAGAAGAGGCTGCACGCGTTGTTATCAGTTTCCATTTTTCACATTTGTCTTGATGATTCTTTTGTGTGAGAGAAAATCCTTACCAACTGATATTCTTGATAATATCGAGTTCTTAAGAATTTAATATCTCGTTGTTATCAGCTATAAAATTATCCATGCGCTGTTTATAACGCTGATATGAATACGTATTTAAATCAAATTTTTGATGATGTATTCACAAGGGTTGATTTATTAAATCCATATCGAACACGATAACAAGTGTTTTTTTCATCCATTACTAATATATAGGAAAAAAGAAAATATGTTTGAAAAAACCCATTTTAAATGTGAGGTCTGTACATTGCATCACATGAATAAGATGATTCGGCAAATCCCTCCATTGCATTAATAAGGTAATCTTTTTTAAATCTAGGTAAAAGGGGCAGTTGTGTGATCCAATATGTTTACATCCCAATGGCAGCGCAGTATTTAATTGCAAAATTCAATTCAGATTCGAATAATTGCTACAGTGTGACAGTGTAGCACTCATTGCTGATTTGATTATAGTGAAAATGTCTTAATCACTTTCCCTAATGCTAAAAACATGGGTGTGGGCACTTAATATGTCATGTTTGCTTGCCTAGTTAACGCAAAAGCAGTTCTGAAGGCAGGTTCTAACTATCAGCAGATTGACTTGTGTTTGACAGATACAGGGAAGAAACAATAAAAGGTGCTACTCGGACATGATTCACAAAGTCAGTGCTACCCAAAAGACAAGACATCTGATTTATCACATTCCCTGACCCTGATAACATAGGTGTAGACACTTCATTTGTCATGTTTGCTTGCCTAGTTACAGAGATACAGAAGTAAAATGGTTTTTCAATAATGGCGATCCTAATTTGCATATTTTGGAAAATTGAGTAAATCTAATTCTAACAGAAACATCTTAATAATGTTCCTCGACCCTGAAAATATAGGTAAAGACACTTCATTTGTAATATTTGCCTGTCTAGTTCCAGAGATATTGCAGAAAATAGGAAATCTGGCGGCCATTTTGTTTTTTTGCAAATAAGACCGTTAAAAACGCAAAATTTCGCTTGGGAACCGGGTAAATCGGATTCAGCATCCCAAAATTATGCCAATAAGCCTGGTTCCCAACTTTTACCCCAAAATGCCCCTACCATTCATCTTTTGTGGAAATCCCACTAGACTACTACCCTTTTACATAAAAATCTCTCACTTAAAAATAAAACTAAGAGCACAATTTCTTCTTCATCTCAAAAACGAAAAAAAAAAAATCTCAGGACACTAGGGTCAAAGTCTTACTTCATGACATCATAGGTATCCAGGAGGGCCAGGAAGCCAGTGGGGAAGGCGCGGGCGTAGGACACAAAGGCGGCCAACTCACCCATGTGAACCTGGTCTATGGGGAAACCTGGGGAAAAATGGAAGGTGAAAATGAGGGTATTACTAATATATAGGCCAACTTCATGTAGAGCTGTACAGTTTTCCCCATTTCATGCCAGTTTGTGTCAAATTAAAAGCCTCGCTACTATGTAAACATATCCCACATGCTCAACACACCCAGTTAAATGTATAAACTTTGAGTGGAACATAAGGGTTAGTAGCCCCCCCCCCCCCCCCCCCCCACACACACACACACACCATGTAACATTTTATATATAATGACCAGTAAAATTGTTGAGAGACATAATACTGTACTACTTGTAGTGAAAAAAAGCCACACAGCCACTGTATTTTGAATGAAAGTGCATGGCATGGGGTTGGAGAGGAAAAAATTGCTCTTCTTTACTCACATGAGGGAAGTTTTTAGCATCACATCTTTAAAATCAAAATATAACGCAACACACCATTAGTACTCACCTAATACTTTGGAAAGCTCCTCCAATTTCTGCTCACACAGACTGACAAAATCTACCGTTTTTGAGCCATCCTTTGCTGTCATAGTCTAAAAATATTTCATTGATAGAAGAAAATCAAGCACATACAATTACAACCCTTTCCCTTTAAAAATCTAATTAAATATTATTGATATTTTACTCATTTATCTACTTCTCTTTAATATTTTTTCTGAAACTGAATAATTATATAGTTAAGTCATTTAAGCATATCAATCAGTAAAGCTCATAAAAGCTAAGAATAGGAAATTCATTTCCAAGTTCCCCCTCCTTGCCCCTCCTAACACTTAATTCCCCTCCAAACACTTAAAGGGATAATAACTCTTCGTATGAGATCTATATTTCACAATAAAGACATTTTGAATAACTCATAGAAATATAATATATTCTGTTTTACCACAAAAACGGCAGTTATAGCTATTGTTCTGATATCTGAGCTTGTCTTTAGACCACGTGACCTCCATTGATGGCTACACTCTCTTAAAATCTCTTAAGAGATTTTAACAAAAAACCAAACTTTTTAGAAAAAAACCAGGGACTAACTTTGAATGTAAAAATGGATTCATTAACCATTGGTAAGTATGGGAAAATTGTTGTTTACTCCAGGAAAATTCATTTTTTGGCCGAAACAAAGAGTTATTATCCCTTTAAAGCTTTAAAATAGAAACCATGGCGTTTCCCAGGATTGGGTGTACAGATGTAAGTTGGGGAAAAAGTACCTTCAAGTTAGAAGACATGAAGTGATACAATATTTACAATCTGCCAAGATGTTCCGATCCCTATTGATGTGTTTAAGTTGATAATGGAATGTCCCAAATGGTTGACATGATACTTACTCTCTCATGGACGTCATCCAACTTCTCGTAGGAGGTGACAAACGCATGGGCATGCGTTCCCTTTACAGGTATGTCAAAGAGCTTTCCTGCCAGGACGTTGCTTGTGCCATCAAATCCTTAAATTAGAAGATCAATCAACTGAGTGAACATGTATGAGGGGAAATTTCTAAATTACATTTAAGAATGACCAAAGAAACTTATATGTATTACATTTTCCTTTGTGTGACTATTTAACATGTTTTAGTACACCTGTATAAAGAATACAAACATTAAATTAAGGCATATATAAAATTTATACATTTACTGTTCTAAAAAGTAACCTGTGACCAAAATTATCAAAATCAAAGAACTATGCCCAAAAGCCCAAGCAAAATTTATGGAACCCATATTCCAGGTGCATTTCATTTTGGTATCAGTTGGCATATGACAGATAATATCATTTAAATAACAAAACATCACTGTTTGTGTGCAAATTAATCAGCTTGAAATCCTTGTTTTTCATCAATTTTTTTATCAAGAATTTAAATCAGTTTTACAGTGTTCACTTTTATTTTGAACAAATTCAACAGAGCAGCACAAAACTTTTATTACACCAACAGAGGGCAGCATATTAGGATAATAAATAAATAAATAAATAAATAAATAAATAAATAAATAAATACAACACAGTTATGAAGTCTCACAATCTTTCTCACTTTAAAATAAAAACATATATAGAAGCCTGAGCTACCAAAATCACAAAACAGGATGAAGGGCATGACAGTGCAGGACTTACAGAATCTACGACCACTGCAACACAAAACCTTGTTTTTTCCACACAATGAAATCACGTGATAAAAATAATCTTGCTGTCAAAAAAAATCAGGCACATAATATTAAGACATATTCATTAAAAATACATGAAGCAGATCCAGACATGTTTTGAAAGAAGTTGGAAGGGATTCAGGCACAGATAATAAACATTACAGTAGTAATTACTGTTCTTTTACGTGTGTACAATTTAGAATAATAATAATAATAAACATAGAAAAAGTTCATTGTTTATAGATTTTTTTCCCACTGAAATAAAGTGAAAAGTAACTGTGGTCCATATTTCAAAAATGGGTATTTTGCAAAATAATAATAATAATAATAATAATAATAAATACAAATGTTAAACATTTTTTAAAATGTAAAACATAAAACATTATCTGGATCCACCTCAACTAAAACACCTGACCAATGGAGCAGAAAGAGAAGAAAAGCAGCTTGCCGCAGCAGCAATGATTTCAGTACGATTTCTACACAGTTTTCATCCAAAATACAGGGAGATCCAAACACTTCAAAATCTAACCTTTCACTTATTGCAATTAAAAAATTATTTAAGGGAAAACTATGAGTGCTCTTCATATCTGATTCTCTGCTTTTATATTGTTGAATTTGGAAAAAATATTAATGTTTACATAAAAAAGAAAAGGAAAACTGTTTGTTTCATAAAATAAATGTAATAACTAAACAATTAATAGAAAATACAGAGAATTTCAAAACTGCAGCAGAGGGCAGCACAGATCACTTATTTTTCCATAATAATTTGGACCTCCCTGTACAAGCATAATCACAACAGAGATGGGGAAAACGACACCAAAATTTTGCTACCCTCTGTAGGTATCCCATAGAGTTTACAAGCCAGTACATTTGTTGTGCCATCAAATCCTACAAAGACAAAATGGTCCATCAACTGATTGCACAGTGTCAAAGATTGGTATATGCTTGGTTTGGCAGTGTGTAAGGGGTGACAGTGTGTTTCATATGCCAGAGCATTTGGTGTGAGAATGTGTTAGATGTGACAGTGTGTTTGTTATGGCAGTGTGTTAAATTTGACAGTGTGTTTGTTATGGCAGTGTGTTAGATGTGAGTGTGTTAGATGTGACAGTGTGTTTGTTATGGCAGTGTGTTAGGTGTGCCAGTGTGTTTGTTATGGCAGTGTGTTAGGTGTGACAGTGTGTTTGTTATAGCAGTGTGTTAGGTGTGACAGTGTGTTTGTTATGGCAGTGTGTTAGGTGTGCCAGTGTGTTTGTTATGGCAGTGTGTTAGGTGTGACAGTGTGTTTGTTATGGCAGTGTGTTAGGTGTGACAGTGTGTTTGTTATGGCAGTGTGTTAGGTGTGCCAGTGTGTTTGTTATAGCAGTGTGTTAGGTGTGACAGTGTGTTTGTTATGGCAGTGTGTTAGGTGTGCCAGTGTGTTTGTTATGGCAGTGTGTTAGGTGTGACAGTGTGTTTGTTATGGCAGTGTGTTAGGTGTGCCAGTGTGTTTGTTATGGCAGTGTGTTAGGTGTGCCAGTGTGTTTGTTATGGCAGTGTGTTAGGTGTGACAGTGTGTTTGTTATGGCAGTGTGTTAGGTGTGCCAGTGTGTTTGTTATGGCAGTGTGTTAGGTGTGCCAGTGTGTTTGTTATGGCAGTGTGTTAGGTGTGCCAGTGTGTTTGTTATGGCAGTGTGTTAGGTGTGACAGTGTGTTTGTTATGGCAGTGTGTTAGGTGTGCCAGTGTGTTTGTTATGGCAGTGTGTTAGGTGTGCCAGTGTGTTTGTTATGGCAGTGTGTTAGGTGTGACAGTGTGCTTGATTGGCAGTGTGTTAGGTGTGCCAGAGCATTCGGAGTGACAGTGTTTAAGGTGTGAATATGTCTTAGACCCCATTCCCAGAGATTAGATCGATCCAACTAGATCGACCTAACTCCCTGGGGGTTCACGCTAAATAACTGTCAGCTGAGAGGGCACGAAAGTTAATTACCCCCTTACAGCTTGTAGTAGGCGGGACGGACATTTAAGCCGGATTATCTGACAGTAATCTAGTGAGACTCCCCACGGGGATAGATCAATCTAAAATCTATGGTAATGCGCCCTTAGTGACATAACAGTATGTTATGTGTGAGGTGTTGTATGACAGTGTATTAGTTATATAACTGTGTGTTAGGTGTGTCTTGTGTTAGGTAAATAAAACACTGTGTGTTATAGTAGCGTTTCTTATATAACAGTGCAGTGGTTGCGAGTTAGTACAGTGGGGAATTTCAATACGTCAGTCAGTACAATGTCTCTGGACTATGAGAGGAAAGTCGTGTCTAAATCAGGTCTAAATGAGACAGAGTCTAAACAACCCAAATTATGTCACCAGGTGACCATATCACACAGGGAACCCACAATAACACATCAATAATAAAAATCCCAATCCCATGTTTTCTCAGCAATCTGGTTGCACGGTTTCATCAATTAAGTCTAGGTACTATGGAGTCAAAGTTGCTCCGGACGTGAGTATCACATCAAGCTTATGATATTTAACATTTTAAGTGATCAAATGGCAAACTCTGCATTGTAATGCCACGATTAAATCTAATGTTTGGCCAAGTCTCTTTTTTTTTTGTCCGTGTAAATGGGGTTGAAACAGTACATAACATTTGACTATTTTTAAACGTATAAATGGGGAAAAATGTGTAACACATTTTGTCATTTATTTTCATATTAACAGGAAGAGAATTGTACAGAACTTTTGCATCTTTTTGCCAGTGTAAAAAAAATAATAATAATAATAATAATAATAATAATAAAATAAATAAATAAATAAAGATTAAAACCTACCTCCAATGTAACAGTACCGAGAGGCAGACAGCCCTCCGTCAGGACCTTGTGCTCTGCGTAAGCCAAACTCTAACAGCTGCTTGTCTTGGCCTGCGGCTAGGCGAAACCTGGCAGCATTTGTGGCAACTAGACTGTGGAAATACAAGTTCGTTAGTTGATTAATTTGGTAATTTTAATTGACAGTATTTGTTCCCTTGTCACACACTAATTAAGTAAATATAAATTCTTTATGATGCGCACAGACACCTTCATGTACTGATGCAGATGTCAAAATATATCTGTGAGAGTCATAAAAAAATTAGTTTGTGACAAAAGAACAAATACTACCAACAGACTATGTAAATAAAAACAAAGCCACTATGGTCATAATTATAAATGCCATTTGTAGCATTATCATTAGTAAACTAAGAAAACGGATCAGGAGATTAATGAAAAATTCAGACTGATCAAACTGCAATTTCTTGGATTTGATCTTACACAGTTGTTCAGCTATTTGCTCAATGTGCATTCAATTTAATATGCTTATTCATCTCAGAAACAGAGGTATATAAACACAACTAAAAGAAAACAGAACAAACAAATTTTATCTATTTCTTAAATGTACATTTAACTTGAATGTTTTTCATTTATAAATACCACTAAGATATTTAGTATTCCAGTCGACAAACCTAGCATAATTGACTAAGTTGAGCAATGTGGTCTCCAGGAGCTGTACAACAGGAAGAGGGCCCTCCAGGCGTATAATGGGAACTCTGGGAAATACCACGGACCCCTCGTCCACGGCGTAGACTATGACGTCCTTCGCTGTAAGGTTGTGCAGGAATTCAAAGAATTCTTCTTCTGTGGTGGGAGGTAGAATCGTCCTCAGGTACTCGATGTCTTGATGAAAGAGTAAGGAATATTAAAATTACTCAAGGAATTATCAACAGCAAGTATTCATATTTGAGGGGTTTCACCTTTTAGACCCCATTCCCATAGATTTTAGATCGATCTATCCCTGTGGGAGTCTCACTAAATTACTGTCAGCTTAGCCAGCTTAAGCATCTGTCCTGCCTACTAAAAGCTGCAAGGGAGTAATTAACTATGGTGTGCGCTCGGCTGACTGCAATTTAGCGTGAACCCCCAGGAAGTTAGGTCGATCTAAATCTAAATCTCTGGATGGATCTAAATCTCTGGGAATGCACCCTTACAGTCTGAATTGAGAAAGATTAGTTGCTTTGCAGGGGATGATGTAGACATAGAAATCATGATATTGGGACATTTTCAAACGCGGATAGGATACCAATAAAAATCAATTCAAAATATTATTGAACTATTGCCCTGCTATCACAACATTAACACCCCAGGTTCTGGGATCAATTGATTTTATCACAACGGTCTTACTTCAACAGCACAACAACAACTCTTATTCCAATAACAGAAATGCATTAGCTAACACCAAGAAAATCAATTCTCCACACTACGGCTTTCTAGACGCACGCTTCCTCAACGAGAAATGCCAAATACACATTTATTCTGCAGCAGGGAATTCAAATACTTATGATATATTTCATCATGGAAAAATCAATATAAATATAGAGCAAATTGTAATGAAGTATCCTTATCTACATACATTTAATATGGCACATCTACCGTATATCATTTTCATGCAATAATTAAGTATTTCTTTAATTCAGATGAATAAATGCCATTTGCATTAACAATGTTCAAGTGTAGTAAAATAATTTATGTTTGTTATCCCCAAGCTTCTGCTTTTGACAACACTCCATCTTAAAATATGCACTTAACTTTGACTAGTAGCAATATCTTATGGTGAAACGTGTACATTTCAAAGGTTAAATCATTAACCTAATGTCACGTATTTTAGCCTATTAGCAAAGAGTTCTGAGAATTTCAGAAAAGGTGGAATATTATGGAAACATCTCTTCTTCAGTTTTCCATTGTAGTGGAGCATTAAAGAAACTTTTTAAAAAAGGAAAAAAAAATAATTTCATTTTTCCAGAGCGGATTTAATCAATAATCAAGGATGAGACTGTCATTTAAACCTTTCCTTTCTGCAGCCTTTGTGCAACCATGAAACTGGCATCACTGTGGTCATAGAAAGGAGGCACAAGCATCGCTTTGGTTGCAAAATGAATGCTCAATGATCAGCCAGTTGTCAGCATGTTAAGTATTATAATAATTATTATTATTTTCTTTTTTATAATTATTTTTTTCAACTCTCAAACATTGCTGTACTTCGGGATGCAGAAAGGATGCTGTCCAGTGTAAAGGGGGGCTTTAGTGATCTGGTCAGAAAAAATGGACTCAGTCCACAGGGCTGCCTAGACCAATAACAGTTTTGGCTCCCAAAAAGTTTGAAATACACCTATAGTAGGAAAATTCTCATCCCTGAATAATGACACTCTTTTTACACTTTTTGATAGGATTTACATTATAATCTTTATAACTAAAGGCTATTGCTACTGGCCTAATGCTCGTGAGAAAGAATTTTTACAATTTGGGTGTGTTGAGCATCAGTTTTAGTACTAGCATTCTATTTAAATAAATAATATGATTCACCTGATGTTAGTATGCCAGCCTAGAGTCTCTTCATACACTAGAAAGTTTACGGTCTTCTTAAGAGCTTAATAATTTAAACAACATGCACTATCAATGCTGGTTGTATCCCTTACCTCAACCTTGCTGGAGGAAGATGAACAGAACACAAAAGCTTGGCATTGGGCAACCCTCATAATCATGTGTTTAATCTTTCAATTTCTCCAACCTAGTCTTAGACAAGTGCAGTAAATGTTGAGCACATTATAAACACTGTGACGTTTTAATTTAGTTTAAGTGAAAGTTCAAATTTTGATTTGAATTACTTATTCATTATTATCATTATTATTATTTAATTTATTTATTTTTTGGCTAAATTTCAACTGTTGATTTTGTTTAAAATTTTGGTTTGGTCAAATTTATTGAGATATGTTGCCAAAAGATATTAGTCCGAAATCCAAAAGTTAACCCAGCATGCCAAAAATATAGGCAAATGCATTCGATGAACACAAAGATTACTAAAATAAAAAGAGAGAAAGCACTTGCAATAATGATGGTATTGTACCTTTTATCAATTTTTATCATTTTTGTTCATAATTTGGGTTTGGCCAAATTTATTCATGCATTTGACTAAAAAGCATTTCTAATAGTTTACACAGCAAGCCAAAAAATATGTGCAAATATAAATAGGAAAACAGAGAATGTTGAAAAAAAAAAAGAGTTAGAAAACATATTCCATTATGATGGTATTGTTAAACAACAATTTTGTGAATGTATGACTGGCATAATTATGATCCCTAACAATGCATACACACAGTTAAATTTGTCTAAGTATAATGTTGTTTTGTTATTTAGTGTTTAAATTCATTTATCCAGATAACTTCTGTCTTTTTTTAACCAATTTTATTAAAAAATTTGGCTTGGAAAATAGGTTACATTAAGCTCATAGAGCCAAATGGAGGTATCTGTATAAATATAAGACGTCATAAAAGCAGAATTATAATAATAATTTTTAAAAAAAACTTAGATTGTGTATAAGGGTAGTGTAAAACAACAATTCTACTGTAAGCTCATACAATCAAATGCTGGCAGTGTGATTTCAGAGAGTGCTAAAAAATGAAACACTTACAACAATCTGTATTTACATGGGTTAAAGTTTTAAAAACTGAAAATCCTGAAAACATAGCTGGCAATTTCTCAAACAATTTAGACAAGATGAAAATAACCTTGTGTTCAAAGGTTCGATAAAAACAAAAACAAATTAAAAATATTATAATACAATAAAATAAAAGAAATATTTTTAACCTGCAAACTGCTTTCCTTCTAAACATATACCCAGTCTGTGCCAAAAACTTTTAAGACTACTAGCCCTTCGGGCTAGCAGACTCTCAAACTTTACTAGCCCGAACCAAAAAACACTAGCCCAATTTAAATAATTCATTAAAAAAGTTTAAGCAGATGTTGTAAAGAGTTGTGGTACCATACTGTACTTTCTTGTAAACCTTATTATAGAAGTAGAGCAAGTGAATAACAAAGTCAATCAGGTTCATTTTCAGTTAATGGGGTGGTAAAATTGATTTTACCACCCCATCAACTGAAAATGAATATAAATCAACTAAATATATTTAATTATTTAATATTGAAAAAAATCCCTTTTTTAATATGTAATACTGAATATAGTTACCCTTACTTTTCATATTTTTATAATACCTTTCTTTCCATTTTTATATGCAATCAATTTTTTTTTAAATTCCTATTCTTTTTATTGACAATGGCTCTTTTCCGACAATGTATTACCAATTACATTGGTATATAATGCCACTTCTAAATTAAAATACATAGGTGCTGTAAGGGTAATTAAACAAACGTCTTGCAATTTTTTTGGTTACAATTCTTTTGGTTATACATTTGTAAAAACAACTTTTCAAGGACTTTACCAGGACAAAGTGTGGAGGGGTAGCCATGGCATAAACCCAACTATTCCACATTGTCAAGAATAGTTCATAGGGTATTTATGTCACATGTAACTGCCTGGGTCTTATTGTTTTTAAAAGGCAATAAGCAAAGGAAAATGTATTAACTCGTGGATATTAAAATTATAAATAAAAAATTATAAACAAAAAGGAAATAGAATACTACACCCCTCAGTCTGCTAAGTGGTCCTAACCCAAATGTTCTATGAGATAATGCATACATTACACTTGCTTCGGAGACAGTGTTGTTTTGACAAAACCTGTTGCTAGTACCAAGGAATTCCGGTCTGATCCAGTAACTTGATTGACAGCAATTTGTAGTCATGACAACAAACTGGTCAAATAAAAAGATGCCGACACGCTGATCAGACAGACTGCTGCTATAAATAACTACAGTGAAGTTATTTATAGCAACTAATCAATATTCAGTAGTTTGAGCTAGGTGTGAGATTTTTCAACTGAGAGGCATATCATACTATCTAGAAACGTCAAATTAGAGGCAGGGACAAAGAAGACTGGCGACTTATATTTTTGAAATCTTACTGAGTGTTACAATAGGCTCAAAATTTCAACTAGCCCGTTCGGGCTAGTGCTTTATAAAATTTCAACTTTTTTACTAGCCCGGTGCCACTTTAGGTGGGCAATTGCCTCGGGCTAGTGCCTAACGTCGCAGACTGTATACCATCACATTTTTTAAGAACTCAGATATTCTTCTTACCATCTGTTGTATAATGGAAGTGTTCCAGAAACTTGATACATTCCTCTAACCCAGCAAATATCGTGAATTCTCCTCGGAAAGGATTTCTTCTGAAGAAAAGGTCGAACACCGCAGTGTCTTCATATTTCTGGCTTTTCCAGTAGGCGTATGCCATTGTGATTTGGTATAAATCTGCAAGGATAAGAACACGAATATAATTTTTAAAAGTGTTCGTAAAGCAGCCTTACAAGTGTATAAAATATCACATGATTGTGTACTTACTTTATTGTATTAAGTAAGGTAACAATTATTTAAGTGGTATTAATATGTCATGTCATGTTATTCATTATTTTCCTTATTGTATACATGTATATATACTACTCTTCATAGATAAGTGAGCCAGTAAATGGTATACCATGTACATATTTAGTGTTCAATAAACATTATTATTATAATTGTTAAAAGTTCATAAAACACGTGCAAAAAAGTCCTTTACTTTCCTCTCAGTTGTGTATGGAAAGATCTCCTACTATTAATGATTCATAGAATCAAAAGAGACAATCAGAGTTGAGACTGCTATTTAGTGAAAAAGTTGGAAAATATGGCATGGAGTCCAAGGGGCTGCCTAGGCCAGTGGAAATTTTGGCTCCCAAAACATCTGAAATCTGCTGATAATCAGAAAAATCTCATCCCTGCAATCATAAGGCTCAGGCTCAACAGAAGCTACTGTACATTGGATAATGGATCATTTGCAAAAAGTCAAAAGAAGAAGATTATAATATCTGTGTAGAACTGTTTGACTGCATGTGCTGCAGATAATAACTGCTAGGTCATGCTTGGCAAGCTTGTGACATCAGTTGCACATGCACTTGGAAGATGATTCATCACTATCTGTACTATACACCGCTCTCTTACTTTTACTGGTGTCGCTTGAGCCAGTACATAAAAGAAAGGCATTAAAAAAAAAAGACTTAAAAGAGTGCAAACCTGTGCTGAGGTAGCTCAGTTCTCCTTTATTATCAATTACTAGTAAGCAATGGGTCACCACCAAAATCTAACTGATTCCAAGTTGGGGCATTTCTGGGCGATCCTGCAGAATCTTATCAAAATCTGTTCCTTTACTGTTAAATAAGGCTTTTACCCAATGGAGCATTCAGATAAACCCATCATACTAGCTGGATCAATCCAACTTTATGGGAGATTCTCCCCAAATAACACTTAATGCACTTAACCAAATATCCTTTGCAGAGCTAGAACAATCCAGCAGGTATGATGTCAAAATCTGAATGCTGTCTAACAAACCAAAAGAGCCCAAAAGAGAACTCTGGTATTTGATGGTGTTGTAAGAGATTCATGAGAGAAAGTGGGCTGACAAACACAAAGAAATGTATGGCTAAACTGTGTAATGTGGGAAAATTGGCAACTTTGTAGTCTTACCTCAACAGTCTCTACCCCCCCCCCCCCCCCCCCCCACCTTACACACACACACACACACACACCATGTGCATGTGTTACTACTACACAATTTGGTTTAAATCTTTTTCCCCACAGTGAGTCAGTCTTTTTTTCACAGAATCACTGCCTCTTTTTATCAAAAATAGCGTGCCTCAGTACTTGAGAAATGGCCTCTGTGTAAAGATCACATGCAATGGATACGAAACAGAAAGTGAAAATAAACTGAATGGGAAATTCACAGAAATGTGACATGGCTGAGGCTCGCTACAAATTTACAATTTGCAACCCCTGGAATGAATTGAAAGAGAGCCATGGCTTAAAATTACCGGTGAGTAAAGGCTGTATGACCCCATTTTGACCGTGCTTGGATAGTTTGGTTGACAACGGCACTCCTTTTTCGGGGGCCTCCATCTTTGCTTCTTTTCGTTTCTATGGTTAACCTGCAGCGGCTGCCAGGATGCCCTTGTGCTTGTCGTTCCTTTCGGATTTGCGGAAATACCCGAAGTAGGAAAACTAGGTCATCACTTATTTCCGGAATCGAAATTATTTTTTCACAAACATATTTTATATATAATTAGTAAATTATTTACAGAGGAAAATTATTATTATCCCTGAAACATGATGTAAAAGATTGAATTTTAAGGTTTTTGAAAAAAAAAAAAGATTACCTGTTTGTAGTGACCTTGAGGGCAAGTGACCTTCTGTATAAGATGTAAACATGGCGGACGACGACGACACCGACGGCAGACCAGCTGTCGAAGAGATTCAGCCGATGGCAGAGGACAAACCAAACTATTCCACACAAAATTACAGGTACATTCTTAAAGATGACTCCTTAGCGATTGTTTTGTTGCCAGACAATCACTGATTTCCTTTCAGATTTCAGTCGAATTCGAACCGAAATCCGGTGTCGCGGTGACCGAAACTTGCGGGCAATTTTGACCGAGTTTTGACAAGTAGCATTAGCAACCGCATAGTCAGGTAGTCCTTGTTTTAGCCGCAAATTTGCATCGGGACAGTTGAATTCATTTATACAATATGTTCATTTAGATAATATGATATCAGTATAGGAAATGTTGAAAAGGGGTTAAATTAAAATTTTCACTTGTAGATATTTTTGAACGATTTTTTTTTACATTTTGAGACGTGCGTGTCTACAGTACGTGTTACTAATAGTGGCTCGTCTCTGGCAAAGTAAACATTTGTATGTTTGTTTTTAATTAACATCTAATGAATTGTCAGCTTAGCTTTCTGTTTTACTTTCGTGCAGAAAGACTCCTGTGATTGAGATCAATTTATATGTGATCAATACAAGACTGTTTGCTGGGTCAAGCTGACCTTACTGTTTGCATGTTTGATTGTTTTTTTAAACTATTTTGAAACTGTTGCCACCATTTTTCTTTATTTTATAAAACTCTTATTAAAATCATAATTTGACTTAATGGTTAGACACCTTCAAGCATTACCAAGATCAATACATTGACCAATCATGTAGGATTTATTGCTTGGGTCAGGCTTTTTCTCTTTATTTATTTGTTTGTTTTTACCTTTTGGCAACATGTGCCATTGAGTATCCTTGTTTTTACAAATTGCTTGTTAAAGTGATGGGAGGGGGGGGGGGTTAGATGACATGATATCCACACAGCCCATTAGACCAGTCAACTCACCTTGATATAAAGTCATAAATCATGTCAAGTAGGAATAATACAGATCTGTTTAAAAACTACCACATTATAGTACCATAAAACCACTCAAATGGAACCGTTGAATAAACCTGTCTGTCTGAAATAATTGCTTGTTTGTGGCTGGGTGGTTAAGGAGACCTGTTGATGTCAACCTAAAATAGGTAAACTAAGGCTCTATTCCCATAGATTTTAGATCGATCTATCCCCGCGGGGAGTCTCACTAGATTACTTTCAGATAATCCGACTTAAATGTCCGTCCCGCTTACTACTAACTGTAAGGGGGTAATTAACTTTGGTGTCCGCCCGGCTGACAGCTATTTAGCGTGAACCCCCAGGGAGTTAGGTCGATCTAAAGTAGGTCGATCTAATGTATGGAAATGGGGTGTAACAATACCAAATTTATAACTCACAGGTGGTCCCCTAAAGAGCCCCCACTACACTTTGTATTTTTAATCTTTTGGTTGCCCAACAGGTACCTTGGTGACATTAAAGGGATAATAACTCTTCGCTTCGGCCAAAAAAAAAAAAAAAAAAAGAGTTTTCCTGGAGTAAACAACAATTTTCCCATACTTACCAATGGTTAATGAATCCATTTTTACATTCAGAGTAAGTCCCTGGTTTTTTTCTAAAAAGTTTGGTTTTTTGTTAAAATCTCTTAAGAGATTTTAACAGTGTAGCCATCAATGGAGGTCACGTGGTCTAAAGACAAGCTCAGATATCAGAATAATAGCTATAACTGCCTTTTTTGTGGTAAAACAAAATATTATATTTCTATGAGTTTTTCACAATGTTTTTATTGTGAAATATAGATCTCATATGAAGAGTTATTATCCCTTTAATTTAAGGTACATTTTTGTTCAGTTGTTTAATAAGAATACTAAATTCCTCCATTCCAAGAAAATGTCAGTGTACCTAACATTATTATTAAAATCACTGCCATAAAATAAATAAAATGAAACTAACAAAAATCAAGCTTAACTATCTCTTTTGATTACCATTTCAATCAACAGAAAACTTACCTCATGAAAAACAACATACAATTTCAAGGTATTACAAATAGCCATGTAATGGGCCCTACGCATATATACTTATCTGTGTTTGTGTGTGCACACAGTAATTGAATCAAATTGCCGCTTTGAGTTAACAGTAACTGTGATAATAGGAAATGAAAGATCATACAAACAGTTGACAAAACCTACACAAACTCGAATTAATTCCATTTACTAGGTCCAGATCAGAGTTTAAGCTAGTTTATTTTAGCCAAATGCTTCAAACATTTCAGCTTAGGAAAATGTATAATATTCCATTGTTTTGCAAAATATATGATTGATTTAGTTATTTTGTCAGATATGGTTAAAAATATCTAGCAATTTAGCCTAGGAAATTTAAACCTAGATTTAGCCCAGATTTTTATATACATGTACAGAATTCATTTGACCTCGGGTGACTTTCCGTTTTTCTAATAAAGACGAAGGTTGACATGTTAGAGGTAAATTAATGGCTTTTAACAATATTATGTGCTATTTATAGCACTGCTGAATAGCAGAGGCAGCAGTCCTTAACTGACAGGTTAGTCAAATACAGATTTATAAATCTTAAATGTGAATAGATTGTAGATTGAACAGGATTTGAAAATTATTTCCGCATAATTTGTCAATGAATGTTTGATATTTGGTGTCATTGGACTGATTGAAAGACAATTAATCTTAAAAATTGGTAAAAACTTTGAAACCAAAAATTTGGTCTAGACTTAATTTCATGGTAAACCCATAATTGTCCACAAGTGTTCAGAAAAACTAGTCATAAGCACAATATTTCATATGCTTGAACTACAGTTTATCTTTAAGGCCTTAATAGACTAGAATATTGGTTGAAAATTTTAGCCTGAAACAAAATTATCATCTGGGTTCTGTGCAACTTCACAGATACTGAGTACTGTAGGGTCCATTGTAAATGTAAAATGCCTTTATTCACCCCCCACCCCATACACACACACACACACACACACACACACACACACACACACACACACACACAGTCACCTCACTCATACACTCACACACACACATACACAGTTTCTCTCTTTCTTTCACATTTCACACACACACACACAAACACACACACAGTTTCTTTCATACACACACACATACACACACACAGTTTCTTTCATACACACACACATACACACACACAGTTTCTCTCTTTCACACACATACTGTAAACTAGTACACACATGCACCATCACCCTTTGCTTGTGATCTTGAGTCCAAGTACGTCTCACTCGGCTGACCAGGTGTGATATTTCACGTGGACAGGGGGCAGTCCAGGTCAGGTATTTTGTGAATGGGGATAACTGCGGGTCATGGTACAGGCTACAGGTGAGATGGGTTATAGATAAGATACATGTGGTGGAGTCAGTTACAGGATCTTTCCCTCAAGGATAGAATTTTTTAAGCCATACTGCTGGTTAATATGGGACATAGAAAAACATGAACATGAAAAGTGAATATAGGTTTGGAAATAAATAAATAAATAAATAAATAATCATGATAATGATAACAATAATAATTAGGTAAATGTTTTATTTTTTCCTTTTATTCAGCTAAATTAGAATATGTCTAACAACTAGCTAAATTTTACTTTCTGACATGAGTCTAGCTTCAGACTCTTCTGCCTTGAAGCAACTTCATAATTCACAATATGTCGCGGATGTTTAGTACACGTCTTTAAGTTTTTTAAGGTTAATAGCTTTACCCTTGTGACCTTCCATATATATGGAAAACTATGTAAAGCCATGTGAATAAAATCGTGAATTTTAATGTTATTTAATTAACATCATATTTGTATACAACAGAAGCTGTATAATAAATAAATAAAACCACCAGTTTGGTTTTAGACCAGGGTTCATTTGTCTGTTGATGAATGAAAAAAAAAAAAGAAAAGCTTATTAAGAACACCTGATTCGGATGTCCTCTTTGAGCATTCACCTGTAGGATTTTAATGCCATCTTCAACATGATAATACTATAAAAGTGATTGCTTGGTTTATATTGCAACCAGCTGAAAAAGTAGATATGTAGTTTTTCCACAAATAAAAGGCACTCTCAGGTTGTCAACTGCTAACAGGAAAGTTTATCCTACCAGAATCGTGACTTTCCTTCCAACTAAGCAAGGACTGATAGGCAATACAATTGATTTCCTCTAGATTTTATGTCATGCCTGAGTATAAAGCCATAAAAACACTGCCTCTCTTCAGTAATAAAAGAATGAAGTTGGTTGTTTTGTTGAGGCGGTAAAAAAATGCACATTCTTGTTAGGTAGTGCGATGTGGGTATTTTGATACTTCAGGAGTTGATTGTATACGCGAGGTTGGTATTTTTGTCGCCTTTTCATTTTGATTTCATGAAATGCCACTGTCACCGCGACTGTCTCACAGGCAACCAAACACCATAGCTGAAACGGTAGCTAATGCCTCTGAAAAATAAGAACCAATTCTGTTAATTTTCATTGATTTGTTCAAAAATTCATGAAATCAATAGTCTTTCCCCAAGACAAATGAGGCAATCTATTTGATGGTCAGGCATCAAGCAAACCTAGCAGATCAGACGTTTTATAGTAAGTTTTGATCGGAGTAAAGAGTCCAAGGTCATTTAATGAATGGGGACCGTACTTGTAATTGACTGAATAGCAGTGTCTGTTTATACTTTATCTTACCTTGATAGGACTGTATGCATAGCTCATTGACTGGTAGCGTGTCATGAAGCACGTTTGGCCATCTTTAATTGTTCCATTAGGCATGTAGCCTGTTGGTTTGGTGGTAGAAAGTAATAGTGTCAATAATGTTGTCTTGCTCAAGGTTTAGAATAAACTTAGTGACATTATGTTACACTCGTTATTGGTAATTTTGATGGCAGATTATAACTTTTGCAATAGCAAAATCAAACCCAGAAAGTTTTACTCTGTCTGTGGTCCAATTTTATATGATTGTTCAATGTTCAAAAGAGTTATTTGGGGAAAAAATGCTGAGTCACTGTGCCCAGTCAGATATATTCTTTGATTCAGAAGTGAAAAGTTAGAGGTGGATATTGTTTGAGCTTTTGGAAAGAATTTTCTTTTGTAAGGTTTTAAAATGCATTAGAGCGATTGTGTGTGTGTGTGTCAAAAGAGAGCTTGCTTTGTGATTTGCTAAGGCATCAAATACTATACAACATTTCAAACACATAAGTTGAAAAAACATACTTAGTTCAAAAACAAACATGGGGGAGGTTCAAATACTAGTAATTGCAAGTATGCCTGATGTGTTTGTATATAGCTTTTAGAGTAAATGTAAAAGGAAAAATCGATTTTATGTAATATGAGTAAAATAATGAGTATGCTACCCAAATCCCTTTTAGGGGAGTATTTTATACCAGTCCCCCCCCTCCCTCAAAAAAAAAAAAAAAAAGTACCTTAGTAGTAAATAAAATAACATTATTAGGCTAGATAAGAAATAGAATTACTTCATCTTCTCTTTAAATTGCTTTCCATGAATTTTTTTATGTGATAGATAATTAGAAAGAACAGACATTCCAGTTTTTCTGCATCATGTTTAATGTCAGTGAAATTCAATCTGACTCATGGCATGATTTGAAGGATTTCATGATGAAGATTTCAAGCAAAAAAAAAAATAATAATAATAATTATTATTATTATAATAAATAAAAAATCAGTGACATATACCAGTAAGACCCAAAACAGAATACTAGTACTGACATTCAAGGAAAAGAAAAGCTAAATAGAGTATATATACGAAAGCAATCAGATAAATCATTGAGGAACAAAAAGAAGGAACTTGCTGTATTCGATCAAGGGAAAATGCCAAATCAAACTGAACTAAATGTCAAAATGGTATATGAAAAAGATCAGATGCAGATTTGAAGGGAAGAACAACAAAACCAGATAAACATGAAAAGGGAATCTTGGAATCATGTACATTTCTGAATGTTTCAGATTGACTCATATATTGGGCTGTCCCACCTTAAAAAGATGGTGAAATTTAAGTACTATTACTAGACCCCCCCCCCCCCCACACACACACACACACCAAAAAAAAAAAAATAAAATAATAATAATAATAAATAAATGATGTGTTACAGGCAACTGTATCTAACAGTAGCCAATGTGTTTTGGACTCCCTATTTCAATTTTATTTTGGACTTTTATTTTTATCAGAATTTTATTGATAAAGCTAATAGAGCTTAGACAGCCTGTCTCAGTAAGAACATGAATTGGGACTCCCTGTTTCCAAATCGTGGCTGAATCAGCTGTCTATTGGAGTCGCCTATTTCAATTTTAATCAGCCAATTTTTATTCAGAATTTCATTATGCAGCCTATGGAGCCTAGACGACCTGTCTCAGTAAGAAAATAATTTGGACTCCCTATTTCAAAATGGTGGTTACGTAACCCCCCCTGGTTACCAGTTAAACAGAAGCTGTTGTAGAATAAATTCAAGAAATTAGATTTGAGTGTTTGCAAGTACTCTGTTTGTAATCCTCAGAGCTAACTGGTCTACACAATGGACAGCTAGGGAGTGGGGTAATACAAACGGTACCTCCAAATTGCATTTGCCCTCCCTGGGGTAGTGCTAACATTCGCCAACTTAGACCCCATTTCCAGAGATTAGATCGACCTACTTTAGATCGACCTAACTCCCTGGGGGTTCACACTAAATAGCTGTCAGCCGGGCGGACACGAAAGTTAATTACCCCCTTACAGCTTGTAGTAGGCGGGACGGACATTTAAGCCGGATTATCTGACAGTAATCTAGTGAGACTCCCCACGGGGATAGATCGATCTAAATGTCTGGGAATACGCACTTAGCCAAATGCTAAAACTGACTTAGTTATGTTGGCTTAACAAAACTGGGTTGATTTGACTTGTTTCAGTCAAATTTAAACCATTTTGTGAAAGAAGTAATGAAAAAGTAGTGATTTGGCTTAGTGAAAAAAATTGCTACGGCTACCCCAGCCACCCCCTCCCCCTGTCTTATATAGTGATTATAAAAGTAAAATCACTATATAATGGTCAGTGGAGTGGGTAATTGTGAGGGATAACTCGGTGTGGCCAGTATGGTAAATTGCACTCAGAACTTTATTTTCTTATCTAATTTTAAAATACCCTTTTCATGTTGACGTGCAATATACTTTTATGTTTCGTGCCATTATGAGAGTTTGACAACTTTAGTGGCTGTTAGGTAAGAGTGTCGCCTAAATGCAGCCCTGCAAACTCAACGCAGCGGTTAACAGGATCAGTTTTCATTGCTACATAGGGACTTGTGAAAATATGTGACCACCCCCCCCCCCCTACAGGGGCGGATCCAAAGCTTTTTTTCTGACAGTCTTCCAGATTATTTTTTGCTGATCCACCCTCCATTTTTGACCATCTTCAGACAGAAAAAATTAGATACCCATCAATGTAAACTTGAATATCTGATCATCTTCTAGAAGACCCAGATGACAGCCTCAATCCACCCCTGCCCTGGAGGATTTACATGTTAAGACCAGTCAAGCCTCTTAGACCCCATTCCCAGAGATTAGATCGATCCAACAAGATCGACCTAACTCCCTGGGGGTTAACACTAAATAGCTGTCAGCCGAGCGGGTACTAAAGTTAATTACCCCTTACAGCTTGTAGTAGGCGAGACCAACATTTAAGCCAGATTTTCTGGCAGTAATCTAGAGAGACTCCACACGGGGATAGATCGATCGAAAATCTATGGGAATGCGCCCTTAGGTACAGAAAACACTTTTTTCGTGTAACACTATTTTGAATTTTTCATTTATTACCTATCTTTACTATTATCCCATGTGTGTGTGTGTGTGTGTGTGTGTGTGTGTGTGTGTGTGTGTGTGTGTGTATTTAGTAGTTAGAGAACCTTAAGTGTAAAAACATTTCTGTGCTCATTGAAATTGTTATTAAATTATGAAAAGGACGAAAACTCTACCGCAAGGTGTTAAAACTTTGCTGTTTGCAGCTGCAGTTATCTTGTGTATTGCCCCTCATTTCCTGTCTCCCCCAAGGACAGTATACACACAGTGCTCACAAAATTTATTTACTTTGCACTTTAACTAATCATCCACTCCCACATATAACAAGGTAACCAGCTGTTACTATTACGACATGTGCAATGAAGTAGTTGTTTTACTCGGATGATTACCTCACACACTTGGCAAGGGCTTTTTGTATTGTATTTTGCAGTGATGGAGACGATATTGTGCGGTAGGGCCAGCCTCTCTCTATTGGCGCATTTCCAGTTTGGTTAGGATGTCTTAACTTGTTCCTAGTATCTGAGTGGCTCTTTTCACATACTAGTATATATATATATATATTTGAACCTAAGCCTGAAAATTGGTTGAAATTATAAGAATGTATGTATTAATTATGAAGATTTCTAATCAGTGATAGAGATGGTTACTAGTACTGTATGTGCAGTAGGGCCAGTGGCGGATTTCCAGCCTGGCTAGGATATTTTAACTTGCTCCCAGTACCAGGTACCTGATTAACAAATGAACTTTAGCCTGATGATTGGACTCAAATATTGAACCATACATTTTTGATCAGCTTTGATCTGTGTTAAATAAGTAGTACATTTAGTCATGCCAGATAAAGTATGCAAATAAATAAGACTGGTTACTAGTACAAGGAAGGTTGCTGTTATAGTGAGATTTTTCTGACTATTGGCAGATACTCATCATTTTGGGGGCCAAAAATATCATTTTTGAGTTTGATACAGAGGGCCTCCTGGATCCCATGCCATATACTAAATGGCAATCTCATCCCTGGATGTGGCATTTGTTTCAGACCAATTCTAATTTATAATGGATTGAATTTATCTTGAAATCAAGTAGACAATATTTTTGTCTAAAAGTGCATTAAGAACAAGTTGATCTGCAGGTCAAATATGGCACCACCCACTAGAAAGCATGTCACTGCTGGGATGGTGCGCGTGGGAGGCAAGAATCTATTGTCAAGCATGCGCCATATTTGACACACTGGACTGCTGATCAACTTTGTTGGGAATGCTCTCCTAGATTTGCCCTCCCTTTTCATTATATTTGTTTTACAGGGCTGTCACAGACTTGAGTAAACTGTAAAATGCTTTAATTATTAAAAAATTGGCCAGCAGGTTCAGGAGAAGTTCAAAGCTATATCATAAAAGATGCAGTAAATGGAAAGTACTAACATAGATATCTTAATAGGATGAAAGTGCAGATCAATTCTTTACCAAGCATGGGCTTTAGATAATTACTGTTAAAGCAGTTGTGATGTTCCTTTTAATGCTGATTGGTATTTTCACATATATATGCAGGCATTAAGGTCTGTATATATAATATTCCCATCACCTGAGATTTTTTGCATGACCGTAGCTGATGCTGGAACCGTGCACATTTTTTTTTTTTACTTTAATATCTGGAAAACCACGATGCCATTTTTGCTTTCCTCTCGTATGAATACCTTATTATCCTAAAATGCTGTTGTGGGTGTTATCCAATTATGCTTTACATTCTGTTGATATATTATTTTTGATAATTTTGGCACTTAGGGCAATGTATTATTTGGATGGGAACTAAATGTTTAAGACCCCATTCCCAGAGATTAGATCAGTCCAACTAGATCGACCTAACTCCCTGGGGGTTCACGCTAAATAGCTGTCAGCAGAGCGGGCACGTAAGTTAATTACCCCCGTACAGCTTGTAGTAGGTGGGACGGACATTTAAGCCGGATTATCTGACAGTAATCTAGTGAGACTCCCCACGGGGATAGATCAATCTAAAATATATGGGAATGGGATCTAAGATAAAACCTGCTGATGTTCATTGTTGGCCTAAAATACCAATCAGGTTCTAAAGTTAGCATGATTTGATTATGCCTGTATATGTGCTACCTTTTTTTTCTATTTCAGTACTTATAATTTTGAGCTGATTTAAAATTGATATCTTTTCATCCATTTCAGCTTTGATCGATGGGTGCTGGTTCACTTCTTTACAATATTCAGCTTTAGTTTCCTACTGGGCATCATTATTATACACTCAAGTCTACTGTGGCACAGATATCAGGTAAGTGTGGGCATTAATGTGTAGAACTGGGCATCATCATTATACACTCAAGTCTGCTGTGGCACAGATATCAGGTAAGTGTGGGCATTAATGTGGAGAACTGGGCATCATTATTATACACTCAAGTCTGCTGTGGCACAGATATCAGGTAAGTGTGGGCATTAATGTGGAGAACTGGGCATCATTATTATACACTCAAGTCTACTGTGGCACAGATATCAGGTAAGTGTGGGCATTAATGTGGAGAACTGGGCATCATTATTAGTACCACCAGCGTGTACGCTGGCGGTACTCATGGTTTTAGTCCCGACCCGTCTCGTCCGGCTCCGCCAGCTCCGCCGGCTCCGTTGGCTCCGCCGGCTCCGTAAGCTCCGCCGGCTCCGCGTACTGGCGCCGGATACAAGTCACCGTTACCGCTTCTCCTCCTAGACCGCAAGGACCCCTGTCCCCATCTCTTGGATTTAGGTCACATATAACCTCAACTTGAACCCCCAGGTTTTTTTGTCTCAGTCGGTGCATTAACCTGGGCGTGACGCTCGTTGAAATGCACCCTTGTCAAAATTTTTGAAAATTCAATGCCAATTATCTACCCTACGGAAGGAATTATGGGAAAAATTTCTACAGACGGCTTCCCAAAAGTCATATGTGTAGATTTCAAATATGCCCTTGGATTTGACATTTGACCTTTATGTCAAGGTCAAATGGGCCAAAATTTTCAAAAAAATGAAATTTTTTACAAAAAAAATATTATTTGCGCTGTTATTCAGACACTACACAGACTTAACCAATAATATTATTGGAAAGTGTTACCCTTTGGGTCATCTTTCATCTCCATGAATTTGGGGTCAATCGGTGCATTTTCACGGGAGAAGCGGCCATAAGATACCGAAACTGAAAACTGTCTCTAATTCGGGAACCGTTAATGCTAGCGACCCGTTCTTTTTTGCATTTTGTAGAGCATGTAAAGCCCAACATTGCATATGGTCTCCGTTTTTTTGTATTTCATACGGTTTTCGTGTTATGCTGTATTAAAAAGTACATTGTGGTGGCACATTATTGTAACTCAGAATTGTAACATTATATCTCCAAAACTGGCAGAGATAGGTCAATAGTTACTATTAAAGTTGAATAGGAAGTCACATACTGGCAATTTAACAGTGACCATAAAATTGACCTTTGACCTACTTTTCACCATGAATTGAACTTTGCAAATTTTCGTTCCCTTTTATCTCCAAAACTGGCAGAGATAGGTTCATAGTTACTATTGAACTTGAATAGGAAGTCATATACTGGCAATTTACTGTGAGCTTAAATTTGACCTTTGACCTACTTTTTACCATGAACTGAACTTTGCAAATTTTTGTTTCCTTTTATCTCCAAAACGGGCAAAGATACGCCCATAGTTACTATTAAATTTTATTAGAAAGTCATTAGAGGCAATTTACTGTGACCTTTAAATTGACCTTTGACCTACTTTTCACCATGAACTGACTTTTGCAAATTTTCATTCCCTTTTATCTCCAAAACTGGCAGAGATAGGTCCATAGTTACTATTGAACTTAAGTAGTAAGTCATATACTGGCAATTTACTGTGACCTTAAAATTGACCTTTGACCATCTTTTTACTATGAACTGAACTTTGCATATTTTCTTTCTTCTTTATCTCCAAAACTGACAGAGATAGGTCCATACTTACTATTGAACTTGAATAGGAAGTATTACACTAGCAATCTGTGACCTTGAAATTGACCTTTGACCTACTTTTTATGATGAACTGCTTTTTGCATGTTTTCAGGCCTTTAAATCTGCAAAATTGGCAAAGAAATGCCCATGGTTGCTATTGAACTTGAATAGAAATTCATATAGTATGATATTGAAATTGACCTTTGACCTACTTTTTCACCATGAACTGAGCTTTGCATATTTTTTTTGCCTCTCATATCTTTAAAACTAGCAGAGATGTGCCCCTTGTTGCCCCTAGGTTTTCTCTTTTGTCAGCATATATGCACCACTGACAACACTTTTCAAGGAAAACCAATAGGCCTTTTGTCTAGAGAATACAGGAGTGATCAAGGGTAGGAAAGTGCAAGTCAATTCGAAAATCTGCTTGATTGTACCATTTTTAGTTATATTTTTTTGCATATTTTGAGAACTCTTCTTGATTGCATCTTATAGAGCTTGTCAAGCACAAGACTGGTGATGGTGTCCCTTTTTGGAGGGGGGGGTCCATACGAATGCGCTTACTCCAGCTGGTGGTACAATATCCGGAGGCGGTATCGCCTCTCTGATCCTCTAGTTATACACTCAAGTCTGCTGTGGCACAGATATCAGGTAAGTGTGGGCATTAATGTGGAGAACTGGGCATCATTATTATACACTCAAGTCTGCTGTGGCACAGATATCAGGTAAGTGTGGGCATTAATGTGGAGAACTGGGCATAAATGAATGAAACTGGGGATAAATGTCTCACCCAAGTCTGCATTGGCACAGATATCAGGTAAGTGGGGGGATTAATATGTGGAACTGAACATAAATGAATGAATCTGAGCATAAATGTCTAGGAATGGGCATAAACTAGTGGATCTGACATGCATAAGATTTGGATCAAATATTAGATGGCAAGCTTTTAAGTGGGTTGTCATATTTGATCTACTAGTAGTTAGACATCTGTTGTGAATGGAGCCTATGGTATATATACACACAGAAGAATACCATTTTGATTTCTTATTATTTACATTTTTTCATTATTTTTTTCAGTCTGTTTCCAACAGCCAGGACAATAACGAGTTTGTATCTTCGCTGCTTGATGAATATTATGGAAAAGAATACGGCAAACACACACAGACATTTGAACTGAAAGTGAACACATCAGTATTCATGTCCTGATAGGACTTACAAAATGAAGAGAAAAAAAAAAAGAATAGTGGTAATGGGACATTCTTATTTATGCCCGAAACATAATATACTTGTATAAAATCTTCTCTCTGCGGGGCAGCATTATGATGCAAACACTATGCCCCAAATTATGAATACAGAAAAAAAGAGGTCCAAGTGGAGGGAATCTGTACGGGAGCCGGATGGTTGATTTGAACCTCGAGCTGTAGGTTAGAGATTATACAGATTCTGAAGACTGAGGTTTTTAAGCTGGACCTGCAGTTTAAAAGGGACTTTAATCCCATCCCAGTATATGGGTATGAGCTTTACTGCTATGCCAAGGATGTTAAAAAATAAGACATAACAAGGTTGAAGCCGTTTTTTTTTTTAAATTAATGAAGCAAATTGTCGTGTTACCTTAAAGGCTTTGTTCGTCTGCAAAGGAAATTGAAAACAACAGGAAAATCTTCAGTTCATGCCTGTAAGGGAAAAGGTTTCAGTGATGGAGGCTTAAATGATGTAGACAAGGTCTAAAATGACAAGAAGCAAGGGCTTAAATGGAACAAGGACTTTTGCCGTGACATGAAATAAGGATTTGAGTGGGGTGATATTCTATTATAACAGGAGATGGAAGACATGACGCGCAGTAAATCGAAAGAGATAGCCCAGGGCAAAACAAAACTTTGATGTTATCGGCAGCGGGCTTCAATTTCAACAGGAAAAGGCTGTGAAGACATAAAGGCCAGAAATATCAAAACTACACATAAAGTATTGTGGAGATGAAGATAAATTTAAACTATGGCGGTTACTGTATTAGAAAATGGGAGTCTTAGACCTTTTCTGCATTGAGCAGTACAGTTTTCTGTACCAAACGAAATTTACTAGTTCCAACAAGTCTGCCCCCAAATGTACCAATAAAAACTAATTTGGTTAACTGACCATGTCAAGCGCTGGGGCACTGTTTTGGTGACTTAGGCAGCATTCACAACAGCAGACTAATGGATCCACAGATCAAATATGGTCGACCTACTTGGATGATCATCGCGTAATCCCCACGGGGAGTCCATTCAGTGTCTATTAGCAGATTATGCAGCAATTTTTTTAGTGGGTTGCCATATTTGATCAGCAGATCTGTTAGTCAGCTGTTGAGAATGCTGCATTTTCTTATGTACTATCCAGGTTATAATGTTATCAGTCTTTCAGACTGGCGTGATACAGAAAACTGAATTGCTGGATGTGAAAAAAACAGGACTAAATTATGTGAAGTACAGGGACCTATTTCACAGTGCTTGCTAAATATCTTTTTTTTTTTTAATGTGCAGATAGGTTTGGCAAATGGCACTGTTATGACAATACTTCGCCAGCACTTTTTGTGAAACCTGGCCCAAGTTTCGACCTCAGAGTTCCTTTTAATCCCTATGAAGCAGCAATGTTATTTGTGATAAAATATGTACATATTAACAAAATGTCCTATTTATTTTCAGACTATGTTTATTTTTCTTGGGCCTATACTAAGGAACGTACTATACCATATTACTTACAGGGTGATTTTTGCTTTGCTTTTGGGCGATATGTATCTGAAGCTTTAAAAATTTCAAAATTGAAGTTTGTAACTGAGAATATCAGGAGTAAGAATGACTTGTTCTGAATATTTGAAAGTTCCAAGTATCATTTTCCTCAAGAGGTGATGATACTATCACTGTTGCTATGTAAACGGCATTGTTGCTATATGCTAACAGTACTGTTGCTAGGTTACAGGTACTGTTGCTAGGTAACTGGTCAATGTTGCTATGTTACCAGTGTGTTTGCTTGGCTTTTTGCACTATACTGCTTTATTCAGAGTGATCTCAATTTTTTTAATCATGATGCATTTTGATAATGCAGATTACCAAGGAAGAAAAAAAAAAAAAAGAATCACAGAGAAATCATTATGGTGTTCAATCACCATTACAAATTCTTCACTTGACACTCTTTGTAAGAGTAATATGATAAATCCCTTTTCCAAATTTACCAGCTTTTTGAAAAAGCATTATGAAATGATTGTTTCTTGCTTGGTAATAAGAAAAAGCAAAAAAAAGCTTGAAAATTCCAAGCATAAAAAAGCTTTGGTCTGGGCTGACATTGTTACACAAACAGCTCTCCAGCTCGTAACCCTGGGTGCGCGAAAAAACTTAACTGGCAGCAGTTAGTGTAGACATGTAATATAGATTTGAAAACATGTAAATAAAGGAGAGACAAGCATTTATGTTCACTAAGACAGCTGAGTTTGTATTTAAAGGACAGAATATAGGGTTTGTTTGTTATATATTTAAACGGAAGCATGCAAGGAGTTATAAGTAGGATGGGGTTTTCATTGACAGATATTGCTGTGAGCGTTGAAGTTGTGACTTATAAAACGGAAAGTATGACCATTTTTTGTTGTATTAATTGGAAGTTTGAAATTAGTGTAGAATTTTAAAATATCAGTTTATATTGATACACCCAAAATTTGTGTCTTTTAAGTTGAATGAAATCCAGACTAGGATAGTTGTGTGAAAGGTATTATGTGTTTAAAAGGAAATTAAAATAGAATAAAATTGAAGTGAGGGGTAGGTGAATTCAGGTACAAAGTTTTAATGATTAGAAAAAAATATATATGGAGTGGTTATAAAAATGAGGTTTATATTTCACACAAAAGTCCCACCAAAAGTTATGTATTTTCATGGATAACATGATTTGTTTATTAAAATTTTAAGTTTGGGACTTCTTTTTATCCACCAGATATTTTCAAAAGAGTGGCTAGAGCATCAAAAAGAAAAGAAAAATTAAAAGTGGCAATTAAAAAAATCAGACCCCTAGGTATGTACATAGTAAATAAATTAAAGTTTAAAATAAAGGTCAACTTTTTTAGAGCAAGACAGGTTTGGTAGCTTTTCTGTGATGCTGATTAAAAATAACACAGAAAAATGTTAGAAAGCCCTGCTTGATGAGGCTAATTATATTTAATTAGACTTGAATGTTATGATAATAAATGTATTGTTTTTTAAGCAACTGATAAGAAAAAAAGGGGTGATGGAAATCATTTCATGTGCTTGTAAACCTTAAGTAACTAGCATAGGCCTTTGAGTGTTAGAAACCTATATACATATTTTTAGGGAAAAAAATCAGTGGTTACATGTCATCTCTATTAATTCACAGTTGTGTTCAATTTGAGGCACATTTACACACAATGTGTGGTTCCGGTTGCGATCCAGGGGATACAAAGGACAATTCAAAGGTGTACAATTCAATTTGTATGGAAAAGTGTATTGCACAGAAGTGCGAACATTGTTTCAAACAGTGTGTGTAAATTATCCTTATGGTGATTATTAATATTAAGAACTAATAACCATCATTATTAGAATTAGTGTATTGTAAATTCTGATTTGAGTCTGCTGAAAAGTGCAATTAGGGGAAGTTGTACTATAACTGATTGAATGCACATATTATTATTTAGACAGATAATAATATTGTCTATATATTTTTAGATTACTTAGTCCCTTATTTAGTTCACTTTATTAACTTATTTTATTTATTTATTTATTTATTTTATTTTATTTTTTTTTTTATTTATTTATTTATTTATTTTTTTTTTTTGGTCCCATTCCAGTTGGGTTCCTGTGACCTTTTATTATGGGATCCATGGCACTGAGAGAATTTGGAAAGTCACCATTATGACTTTGAATTTCGGGTGCGATTCCATTTATATATATATCCGAGTTATTTGAAGGAAGGTATACATGCAAATTCACAAAGCTTATGAGTTACATGCATCCAATGATGAATCTGGACTTTTCTTTTGCAGTGGAGTGGAGGGGGAGGGAGGTGGGGGGGGGGGGGGGGCAAGGGTAATAAATTTTTGTCTTGATTCTCTTGGCAAACATAAAACAGTAGAGATGGACAGTTTTATTCTCCATGATATGTAGTTGCACAGGGTTTGAAAAAGAGTGCTTTGTTTTGTTTCGTTTCGCTCATTATACCAATTGATTTATTTAATAACTGATTTATTTGATTTTTTAAATAATTTTTTGGGGGTGGGGCACATATGCTGATTCTGCCATTCTGTGTGATTATATGTTAAAAGATAATACATAAGGATATACATATGTTCATGCACTCCTGTACTCTAATGCATTATGATGTAATGATAATAGTGTATGTATTTATGACTATATTGTGTGTGCTTTCATTACCACTTAACTTGGATAACTTAAGGTTACAATTGTGGATCTAAAGAAAATCAAAACGTAAGATTGCAGGTTATTGAGTTTTTTGCTTTATTGGGGTAATGCTTGCATGTTCGTTTTACATTACTGTCTGCAAGTCAAATAATCTGGTAGAAGAAAATGAGAAAACATGATTTTGCAGATTCCCCAAAGGAAAAAAAAAAAAACAATAAGTTGACTTGGTTGGAAAGTTTGTTTTGATTCAGCTGAGAAAAAAGATGAAGTTCCGTATTTTAAGTAATATTTGCCTGCTGGTGCTTTTATTATAGTATTACTATAATGTATGGAATGTACACAGAACCGGTGTTAGCATTAAAACAAGTTTTTGTGTCGCCCCCAAAAAGGAAAAAAAAAAATAGAAATAATTCTAGACACATATTAGTTAGGCTGTTATTTTCTAATTGTTTTGTAATCAGCGGAGAGAATTTGCGAGTTATTTTAATATTTAATTCAAGAAGATTTTGTGGGTGTTTGATTAGTCTTAGATTTGCAGAGACCAAAATATTTGTACATTTAAGAAATGGAGACAAAAAGCTAATTGAACAGGTGTCAAAATGTGATGTGATTCTAAACCCCTCCATATAAAAAAAAGAATAAATTAATTTTACATAATTTTACTGTGTTGTGTTCAAGTAATCAAATAAATATTATTTGATACTCACATACAATGTTTTATTTATTTTCAACCCCTTTATATGATCAGCTGGTTAACTTATTTGAATGATTCTTTAAAAATGAAAAGTTTGAGATCATCTGCTTGATTGCCATTGGCAGAAAGTTCCTTTTCATTTGTTTATTGTTTACAGTGCATGTTAGACATTTTGTGAAGAAAAAGATTAATATTCCCAGAAATTCCAACTATTTTCCTTTAATATGGCATCCAAAAGTGGAGGAAATTCAAAACTGAAAACCTGCTTTCAAGTTAGAAATATCGAATTTCTTTCTTTTTAAAGAAACTCACCATAGTCCATCTGCATTATAGGAGTGTTGTTTAAAAAACAAAAATCTAAAAATAAAAAAGGAGTGTTAAATAGTAATTTTGTCAATAAATAAATAAATAAATAGATAAAAATAATATTAAAAAAAGTTTTCTTTGTTGAGGTCAGTTTCACATCCCAGCACATTGTGACAGGAGAGACGTCACACCTATCACAATCTAGAGACAACTTCCACAGCTGGATTTTTGCATGAAACAATATATATTTATCATAACAGTGCAATGCGCCTATAATTATATAATACTTGAGAAGTAAAAAAAGCAGAAACTGCTCAACAGAGGATATTTTCATTGCACTTGATCCTTTTGGGGCTTTATTGATTTTATTTGTATCAGATGATGCTTCAAGTTTAGAAGCTAAGAGTACTGAACCTAAGAATGTTGTTCTGAATTATTACTATAACTGATGACTATTTACTTCTGCAGTTGTAAATCACTCTATGTTGTTATAATTAATTAAGCTGTAAACTAAAAACCATTTAAAAAAATACTTTTTAGAGCACAGTTGGGATTTGGCTTTGTCTTTTTGTAAAGGATTTCTATATTATGTATAGTAGGCAAATTTATTAACCAACCGTCCACATTTAAGTTAACTTCTATCAGTTTATGAATTTTTGGCACTTAAAGTCAAAATGCTGTAAAACTTCAATGTCTGTTTGAAAAAAAAAATGCATAAAAATCACAAACTAACAATGCAAAGGACTTTGTCACAATAATATTTATTTTGAGCACTAAAAATAAGATCACAAAGCTGGTTTGGAAAATGATATAATTGAAATACAGGGGTTGAGGCTAAGACACTGTGGAAAGAAAGCAAAACACCATGAGGTAATTTTGTCATACAGACTTGGTGTAATGAGGAAAAGAGGCGGTGCTTACAACATGTCAAAAAACATGAGGTGTCACAAAAGGGGTGTGCCATCACCAAATTTGGCAAAAAGAGGGTGTGGCTTCAAGTAATAATTTGATTGGCATATCATTCAGATCATTTCACTGGTATCATGAGAAAAAGGTGTTTGCAGCATGTCAAATGAGACATGATATGTCATCAAAAATGGCAAAAAAGAGGGTGTGGCTTAAAGTCAGGTAATTTGATTGGCATCCCTGGCACTTATCAATGCATAGTTGTCACTGAGACAAAAATCACTGCATAGGTTCAATCACAAATAGCCATTTGATATACTTTTGACACCACAAGTACATAAATAGCTTTGTCATTCACCTTATACTTATCTTGAGCAAAAAGGAAAAGAGGCAATTGGCAGAATAATGAGCAAATGTATATATCACTAGTATTTCTTTTACTATTTTAACTTTAAAGAAAATAGACACTGATTAGCTAAAAGAAGACGTGCTTTGTATTATCAAAGTGTTGGTAATATATCTAGTATTGCATTGTTAAGATTTTCTTCTTCACTAAACAAGACCTTTAAACCTATGCACAGCAATTCATCCCTCAGTTGGTGCTTTCTTAACTCTTTTTACTCTCATAATGATTTCAACTTAAACTACCCACCTAATACTGAAATTTAGTTCAAAATAATCAGAGCTACATACTGCAACTTAAACTAGTAGATAGTCAACTAACATTTTAATCTAAAAATGTGACAACTTGTATTGTAATACTACAAAAGTCATACAAAAAATACTTGAGCAAATTGCATACAGAGGAACGTCTCAAAAATACTGAGCAAATTAATACAGTGGAATGCACACACGAGGACGCATGCACGCACACACACTCTTGAGTGAATGACAAAGCAGGTGAAAATGCGTGCATAAACAAGACGTAGATTGCACATCCGAAGGGACATTGTTTTTAAATGAATGTACATATCAATATTGTATTATATTATGCTTTTCACAGCTGTTTTTCCTTTGCAGTATTATCATATTATGCAGCAACTGTAACCACGAACATGTAACCATTTTCAAATTATCATATCTCATCCATTTTCTCTCAAAATTCTGCTGAACAGTAAGTTAACTATTAACTGAAAGTCAGTCTGAGTTATTTTTTTAACAGTTGAGATATACTTCCAATTATTGACTTCAAACAGCTCTGACAAAAACATGACATACATCTTCCACAATTTCCAAACAATACAGTAAACATATTCAAAGTCCATGACAACAAAATTCTGCATTTGCAGTGTAACCGAAATTTTCAAATCTTTTTCGCAAAGGTAATCTGGATTACACTTTTCATCACATGATCACAGTTCAAACATGATGAGCAAGTCTCTTGAGAAAAATGAATAATGCTGTTTTAATCGGAGACCATCATTCTTGACTTAATATGTATTTTGCTATTTTTAACCAAAAAAAAAAAAAAAAAAAGGCACAGTCCTCCATTAAGACAGCATTATTTCCTTTTATCTATTTTTTTAAATTAAGTCATTACTTTAGACCAGTTTCTTCTCTCTGATCTTTCGAGGAATTGGTAAAGACAGCTCACAAACTCTTGGAGTGGCATGTGCCTTCTTGGCCCCATTGGAGACTTTATAAGGATCGTAATCATCGACAATCCTTGTGCGACTCTTCGGCCGTGCCAACTGCTGCACGCGTGCAGATGCCGAGGCTTTCAAAGTGTCTTGTAAAACGGGCCACTGAACAGGCTTTTCGCCAACAAACTTCGGGTGGGGGTTTTTAGCCTCAGCCAAAACCTCCAATCGTGGTGTAGCATTTGCCTTCATGGCGGCCGCAGAAACTCGGCTTGGCCAAATGACTTTTGTCCAATCAAATCCTTCGTATTCTATAGTGTTCACATTTTTGTATGGTTTTGGCTGGGCAAGCTGTTCTAATCTGTCTGTTGGTTCTCGTTTCTTGGCTGGTTCTGGAACCACAGTATACGGAGAGCGATCGAAGGAGTAATTTGGATTCACTTTGCGATCCATGGCTAAGACCTCTATGCGTTCTGATGCTTCTGCCTTTTGTGCCCCTTTGCTGACTTGCCAAATGGGTGTTGGTCTAAAATAAAAAAAAAAAAAAACAATGACATTAAAATCTGTAATGTTAACTCTTTGCAAATAATCTCCACTAAATTTTTTTTTTTTTTTTTTTTTTTTTTTTTTTTGCATATTTAAGTTTTGTAATAGTTTATCCTTAACCTACTACTTTAAATTTAAAAACAAATGAAATATAACGCTATGACGCTACAAAGAACCAACTCTCATGCATTTTTTCAGTCAAGCAGTACAATAAAAAATACTATCATGTCAATATCCATTCTGTTCAGGTTTTCATCCTCTTGAGCATTTCCTCAATTTTAACAAATGAAAGGCTGCAACTGACTCCATCTTCCAATTCCTCTGTCACAAATAACAGTGTATTCCTCACAATTCCTCTGTAACATCTAACACAATTTATATAGCAATGGCCTCTCACCTGTCTCCCTTCCATCCAGGGTTCACATTCCTGTGTAGGACTAGCTGCATTTGTCGTGGAGTCAAAACTGAAAATAGGAGGTTGTAAGGAAATTAAACCCAAATCAAAATATTCCTATATGCTGTAAGAAAATTGTCCACTGTTGACTCATACAGAAAACTTAATATGAAATTCAAAGGAGAACATTTGTAAAAAATTATTATAAAACAAACATGCAAAGGAAACCCTTTAAAAAAATCTAGTATATTCAAAGGGTGAGTCTCTTCAAAATGAGAAATTTAAATCAATTCAAATGTTGCTAACAAAAGTAATTTTCAATTAAAATCATAACACTTCTATTATAATCATTATTATTATATAATTATTATTGCTGTTATTATTTTTGGTTTAAGCAGATTTAACCTGAAGATAAAAAGACTTACCACAAACTGTGGTCCCATTAGGTCCTGGACCAGGTGGCCATCTGTCTATCCAATATACAGAACGCCTGGAAATACAAATTAAAACAAATATACATATGTCTAAAGCAATTACTAGTAAGAGGTTATTAGGCATCCTGTCACGGCCATCCCACAGACTGTAGGTTTTGGCACATTACTAGTACCCAACTTACTTTCTTAGTTTTTTTTTTTTTTTTTTTTTTTTTTTTTTTTTTTTTTTTTTTTTTTTTTTAAGGCAGTTGAATTGTCAGTTATAAATCTGTACTGATAAACTGTGAGAGGTCCTAACATTTAACTATATACCCTACAGTTAGGGGCTTTCATTCTTTTTCACAAGTTCTCCAAAAGTCTGTTTCCTTTATTTAGTGGAATAAACTAATAATTGGCTGTGTTGATGGCCACTTAGGTGACTCTTTCATAATAGCCATGCTAAAGTGCATGCATCATAGCAGACTGTCTGTCCATTGGTAAATTACACTGCTCAATGTGAAAAAAGCCATGAAATTATCACCTAGACGCTTCCAGCTGCTTTTCCATGGTTCTTTGCAAGGAATGAATTGCCTCAATCAATAATGCAGCTAGATTTATTTTTTGCCAGCAAAGTCAGACATCTAGCAAATATAATCTGTCTGAGCCACTTAAGCTTGTATGAATCCACTGGCTTTATGCAAAGCTTAATTCATCTGTTAGAATGCTTTGAAAAGCTCTTTTTTTCACAATGAAATCAGTGCCACATCCTCATGCTACTAAGAGAACAATCCAAAGTAATCTTATGATGCCACTTGTTTTGGGTAAAGCAAATTTAAAAAAATCACTTGCAATGTTGTAGAACTTTATCTCTCTGGTCCCTTGTTCTCAAAAATCTTACTAAATCTGAAGCGGACTACCAACAAATATCACCAGGGAGAGCTGAGGGGGTAAAAAAGGGGTGGGGGAGAGCATCATCTGCTGATTTTAAAAGCATCACTTACCTAAAAATGATTTTTTTTTTCAAAAAATCAAAGCTTGGTGCTGTTTAATACAATGTACCACGATCAGTGTTCAATAAAATAAAATTTAAAAATATACATTTCTATACATAGAAAGGCTAGTCAAATCATTAAATCAGTGAAAATACTTGTTCCAATCTCACACCCCCACTTTGAGGCCCTCATTGCTGTGGGTCAATCAAATATCGTCCCGTCACTAAGCACCACTAGAGGGCACTGAGGGCACACCCAAGTCATTGATTTCACATTGTGTCAAATCATTCGGCATGTGATTGCAGTTAAATAACACATGATCTAACGGTAATGTTATACGCCGCTGGGATATTGATCAATGAATTTCATAATTATTTTATTTCCTGACACCTAATATTGTGGGGGAAATCAGATGGTTGATAAAGTAGGATAGCTAATTAAAAGTCGTGAAAAAGACGGAGACGCAATTATCTGTCATATTTGCAGAAAAGACATTGATCTTTTTGCACTGTTTTCATTTCCCGACTTTTAGTGCGTATGCGGGTGGTATCTGCTTAAGTTGATGTGAATAGAAATGAAATGTACTAATGGTGAGCAAATAAAGAACAATCAGAAGAGTCAACTGTTAAGTGGGAAAATAGACCTGAGACTTATCGACCGAGCGACACTCTGGATCTGGATAATATGTTGTAGGGACTCTCGTCATATCAAATCTTCATTCTGCTGGTGCAAGGCCTGCAAGCTAAGGCAAGCTGTGCTGAAGCCACTTTCATGTACATGGTGCTTAGTGACGGGACGTAGTAATTGATTTATAAGGCAATCCACACAAGTTTAGAAATGCCCCAGAGTCCTAATCTTATCCCACGTAGCTTCTTATATTTCTATATTCAGATGATGAAATTTCTTCAGTAATTCTATAATTGTTAATGTCTGTATGGCAGACACTGATCTAAATGATTGACCAGAAAATGCTAACAGGTTTGAAGGAAATTATAATTTCTAATTAATTTCCTGTCCTACAAATAATTTTTTTTTTCAAATCACTTTCAAACTTATTTTGCTGTTGCTAGTTTCAACAATTTGATCAACAAACTTGAAAATCTGAGTATCTATTCATTCTCAGTCAGAATTGAAAGATGTCAATCATTAAAATCTTTCTTTTGTTCATTCAGATAAAACTGCTTCAAATAAGTGAAAGAAAATTCTATACCCTATAATAGGCAACAACAATGGTGTTTGCAAACTGCCAACAAATACTGTTTATAATTTTCAAACTAAATAGCAGCAAAGAATACATGAGGATTTTAACATGATTCGGGACTTATAACTACCAAGAACTTTTCACTCTGTGTATTTTTATTGCCGCTTACAAGTGCAAGTCAAGTGCACAACTACAAACTTTTAAATATTTAATTGTTGATTTAGGGGTCATAAAAAGAGCACCGCATATAATGGCATATACATGTACCAGTAATTTACGTGTACAGAAAAGAAATTTCAAACACTTGTTGTGCAGCTGTGTATATGCAATATTAATGTTTAGAGTTGCCAACTCAAAAAGTTCAGAACCACTATGATCATTTCTTATTTGTCAGTTTTACTTTCATGATTTTGATTTTTATGAAATAATATTTGACAAAAAATAACCTTTGCAGTCTTTGCAGCAGTTACAATAAATTATTTTGTAAAATGTCTGGAAAAAGTCATGACATGTACATATGTAGCACAAGATGGAAAAGGGTGTGTGGAAATTTTAAAAATAGTCATTTATTAGTGCAAGCCAGTTAAGTGCTAGATAAGTCACACATTGAGTGCCTAAAATGCGGTAATCAGTATACTGATAACACTAGTTCAAATATATATTAATGGCTACCAAATTTACTCAAGGCTGGGCATGTTCACAAACTATATATCACTCTTGTATCATTTTCCGCAAGAGACAATGACTTAAACAAATTTGCCGTTAGATGTATTACAGATATTCGATCTTCCACACTTTCAAAGCAAAATGAAATTGGTTGATAAACACACGTGTGTTTACATTGAAATCGGATAACACTGCCACACACAAATAGGCAATAATTCAGTTTGAAATTATGCATCACTTCATTTAAATTTTCGCCAAATTATCGTCTAAACGAACAAAGTAAAATGCAGTAAATCAGACGTGCAATGTTTGGTTAATCATTTTAGAGGACTTCACAGAACGTTGCTGACCAGGTATTGTTTTGTCACTGCCGAATTATACTCGACCGCCTTTTTCCACTTACCTGTCTTCAACGAAGCCGGCTGCCATCGGTTTGGGCCGGGCAAGCTCATCTACTCGCCTTATTGACGCTGAAAATACACAAGACTTATTAATTTCTGAGTGAAAGTTAGGAGAAATATGCAAAAATTCCAACACAGGAAAAATTTTCCTCACCTTCCACCGCCATGCTGGTTCTTGTTGTCATGTGGCAGAAGCTCGTTGCTAGCGTTGTCACTAGGGACTCAGTTTTATGGTAATGAGGTCGCGCGGGGCACTTTTGTGCCTCATTCACAAAAGATTACAATGAGCGCGCTTTGAGTAAACAGCGTAGTAAACACGATGGATTTGTGGAAAAACAAATTTATAACTGACTCAAATTAGGCATGAATTTAGGTTTTGTGCATATGTGAAGCGTTACAGATGGGCAAGATTGATATAATAACTGATCTCTTTGTACATTTGACAAAATGTGCCGCTCCAAAGAAATTTGCCTTTCTGGGTTTCAGCTCGGTCCATATCAGAGTAAGGGTTTAAAGAATCAATAATTGAATAAATAAACAGGAAGAAATGAAAACATTTAACACATAAGTAAGTATAGGCTAAAAGTAAAATTCAATTTCGATTCGTCAGTTTTTTTTTTTTTTTTTTTATCTCCCTTTAATTTGAATTAAAAGCAATAATTTAATTTACCCATTTTAAATTTATTTATAATTACATTGATGAACAATATTTTTAAAGTCGTATGGAAATCTGTCAAATGTGAAATACAGATGGGTCTCACAACTTTTTTGTCTTCTGTTATGTTAATGAAATTGGCACACATGGGATTCATAATTATTATATATTTATTTATAATTATATCTTTATTTTTTTCTTAAAGCATGGCATTTAACAACATCTCAAGTGACCGTTATAAAAAACAAAGTTACATTTGTAAACTTTTAACATAAATCTATTTTCATAGATAACGATAAAAATGAAAAGTGAAAATTTATAAAATTAACCATGCGAAGACTACATTTAATCACTTAGACTTATTATTTTTAATATAAGAAATGATATAAGACATGAGAAAAAAAGATATATGCGCAACTCCAAGATAACCTTAAGTATACAAAGTATTGCAATAATAAATATATATGCAGTTTTGAACAGCCTGAAATGTTATCAGTAAGAACGTCAATGGCTTGATCGAAAACGAGGTCTATCAGGGGAAAGCGAGACGGAAGGTTCTCAAATGTTTGGAGATTAGAAAATTCAGCACGTGGATCTTGGAACGGTTTACACATTTGTTACTGTAAGTTTGAAGTTTACTCTTAGTTATCTGAAGTCACAGTGTCCTTCAATTTAGATAGAATTAAGATTAACGTGCTACATATTTTCGTTATCATGGTAAATAAGGTTTCGGAGAACGCACACCCTAGATAAATGGGCTATGTTGATGGCTTCCTGAAGTTTTCTCTCGATCGCTGTACCTATCTGGTTGAGTAGAAATGGTAGAATCAGTAAAGAATATGTTGAATTTTAGTTACACTTTTATATTTATCCATTATTTGTGTATTTTGAAACATGGTTTTACGAATTATCAGGGAACGACTGGAAAAAGTGGGTACTGATCTCTAACATTTTAAAAAGTTATCTCAGCTGCCCGGCAACCTGATAGTTTCAAAGATCTCTGCAGGGAAACTCACCATTAAAATCAAGCAGGCCTACGTCGTTTCAGCAGTGTGGGGGTATTGATACTTGTTTTTAGCCATCTAGTCATGTTTCACATGAAACAAATAATTTATTAGTAAATCTATCACTTAATTAGCATGAAAATTCATGAGTTAGCACTCCTGTGGAGGGTTCGAACTGACATGTACTGGCTGTCAGTAGGAGTGGTAACACATGAATTTCCGTGCTAATCTATTTCTGAACTTATGTACAGATTGTCTAGTTGATGACATGGCGTCTGACACTCCCCCTCCCTCTTAAACTCCAATCTCAGATTACATGACAAATAGGTGTGTATTCTCAGTACGTATTCTCTAGACTGCCAAAGAAGACAATCACAACAGATGATCCTGGGGTCTACTTGTACAGATCCGCAGATCAAATATGGAGGACCCGTCATTTAAAGCAATAATAACTCTTCCTTTGAGATTCAAAAATCCGCATGAAATACATTGTAAACAACGCATGGAAATATATTCTATTGTATTTTACCACTAAAATGGCCGTTATTGTAGGAAAACTAAAATCTGTGCTTGTCAATAGGGCTTTCGATCACTTTTTTCCGGTCGACAAGTGCATTCGTTGCTAATGACGTAATGGTGTCACGCGGATTCTCGCGTTCATTCGAGACCAAAATAACATGGCGGGAAACCCTCAGACGTAAGTTGCGAGTTTTTGTACAGTGCGTCGGATAACGAAAAGCCCAGAATGGCACACATTGTGGATATAAATGCATTTTTAACAAAAAGACGAATATATCTCATAAATCTTATATAGTGTTGTTGTTGTCTGCTTTTCCCGCGGTTTTAAGTAGGTCACCAGTGACTTTGCAATGTCAGAGAGAGCTCCGTCAGTTAAAATCTCTTAAGAGATTTTAACAAAAAACCGTACGTTTAGGAAAAAAACCCTGGATTAACTTTGAATGCAGGAATGGGGTCGTTGGCCATTGGTAAGTACGGGAAAATTGCCGTTTTTTCCAGGAAAATCCAATTTTTGGCCAAAACGAAGAGTTATTATGACTTTAAGAAGTGCCAGCTAAACTGCTGATAGTCTCCCAGCCTCCACTATGGGCGGCGGTTTATACAAAAATGCAAAACACGATAAGACGTCATCGTTATCAGATCAGTCGAAATGAAAACACGATTAGTCATCGTCGTTATCAGATCAGAAGGCAAAATACGACTAGTAGTCGTCAAAACGCAACTAGTCATCATCAAAACGCAACTAGTCATCATCAAAACTCAATTTGATGCCAGATGGCGCCCATTGTACGAAAATCTAGGCCAAGTCACATGATCCACAGTGATCAAAATGGCGGACGTTATTGAAGCAGCATTATCATATTCCTCGCTCGAACTCGAGAATTATCTCTACGCGTACAATCTAATAAAGATATTATATATATAATAATATCTCGAACTCGAGATAATTCTCGACTTCGAGATATTAGTTGCGTTTTGATGACTAGTTGCGTTTTGATGATGACTAGTTGCGTTTTGATGACTAGTTGCGTTTTGATGACGACTAGTTGCGTTTTGATGACTAGTTGCGTTTTGACGACTACTAGTCGTATTTTGCCTTCTGATCTGATAACGACGACGACTAATCGTGTTTTCATTTCGACTGATCTGATAACGATGACGACTAATCGTGTTTTGCATTTTTGTATAAACCGCTGCCCATACTCCACACACTCCTTCCTTGCAGGGATCTAGCAATTAAACCTAGAAACCATGGTTTAATTTAGTGAAAAAATATTCTTTGAAACTTTCCTTCAGGTACGAGACTTAAGACCAGAGTGATGGAGGAAAATCCATACCCCTATCTTAAGATCAGCGATTTCAGTTGCCTGGAGTCAGTTGACACTAGGAGCCTTTGTCCCAAGTGCAACAAATCCAGGAAATATTACTGTTACACATGCTTCTGCCCTGTGGAAGGATTGCAGGAATCTGTGCCAAAGGTCAAGGTAGGCTCAAGGTTAAGGTCACTTAGTTATTGATGACTAAAAGGTGTATCTTGGCTTCTAAGCTCATCCGTTGTCAGGATATGCAACATCTAGTTGAAATCGCCATAAAATAAAACATGTCATGTGGTGGATTGTCATAAGTGAAATTAAATTGCTTTTTATTAAAATGGGTTGTGTGATTTTGGATAATGTTATATTTATTCATTCACTCATCATTTTGCCATCTTTACACAAGAGACAGTTTTAAACCTTTTACAGTATATTTCTTTACACATACTCCTATTTTGTGCCTTTCAGCTCCCTCTGAAGATTGACATCATAAAACACCGGAGCGAGATCGATGGTAAAAGTACGTCTGCACATGCAGCCACCCTGGCTCCTGATCATGTCTCCGTCTACACATATCCCTGCATTCCTGACTTCCCTGATAAGTCTAGGGTAAGTGAAATTCCCCGTGAGCTGGTCTCAGTTTCATAAAGAGGAATAAGTTAAAAACCAGTCTTTGCTTATATTGTATGACATCTCAGCAATTTTGAATTTTATTAGAAAATCTTATAGGTCTCAGTATTAAAGTGTACATTTTTAATAGTCCAGTGGTTGTCTCTTTTCATAAAGATGTGAAAATAAGGGCTCATTCCCACAGACACCATCTATCTACTTTGATCAATCCAACTCTGGAGACTCTTGCTGATGGCTTAACTGAAAGACACACCTCCTCCCGGTTTTAGTAGAATATAGAAAAGCTGGTTATAATACGAGTACATTGTCACTCAATAAAGCTGATTGCAATTAGCAGGAGTCCTGGCAGAGTTGGATCAATCTATGTAGGCTGGTGCCTGTATGGGAATGAGCTCTAAATCTCCAACTAGACATGCACTCAAGTAGGCAAATTGGCATGGAGCTCACACAATCTACCTTTTATACAGACTTGCAGACATAAAATTTCTGTTTTCTACTGTAGGTGGTGCTAGTGTTCCCAGGAGAAGATTCGGTCACCTTGGAGCAACTTGCTAAGAAGTGCAGAGTGTTGAGGAAACAGCAAGTAGCATCTCTGCCTGGTTTTTCTGTCACAGATGCTGAGAAAAGAAACAAAGGTGACATGAAGAGTGAAAATTCGGAAATATCAAAAGACCAGGTCAAAGGTCAAGATAGTTGTGATGTTGGGCAGAATGAAGGTCCTAAGGTCAAAGGTCATCAGGAACAGACAGTGTCTGAATTGGAAGCTGTGAATGAACACAATGAAAGTTCTACAGAAAAAGACATCTCCGAAAGTTGCAAATTCAGAGATGATGACGGAGAGCCTCCTGTTAAACAGAGACGTATAAGTTCAGACGAAATAACTTCCAATGATAAGAGTATGCAGCACAATACGGAACAGTCTGTAACTCAACAAACGCAATGTGTGGAGTCACAACTACCACAATCAGATCAACCAGATTTGGCTGAAGCATCTGAGAACAGCACCACCCCTCGGGCTGTGTCACACCCGATGCAATCTAGTGATTCACAACTAACACAATTGCACCAAGCTCAGGCCAGAGATGATGAAAAAAGTGACTCTTCAGATCAATGTCAGACAGAACAGTCCCTGAAATCGCAATCAGTATGTAACAAAACTGTAGGAAATAAAAACACTGCTGTTAAGGACCTTTCTCGACTGACGCAATCAGAGGAATCTCACCTAACACATTCAGATTCAGTCACTCCTACAGTGGAAGGAAGAATTATATATGAGGCTCCTTTTGATAGAGTGGTTTTCATAGATTGTACATGGAATCAGACCAAAAGTATCTTCTGTGATGAGAGGCTAAAGGGTAGGGTTTCAATTTGTTTTAAGGCATTCATTGATTTATTTATTTTAGTACAAGTGGACTTTTTGGATGGGCTTGACCTAACGAAAAATGTACATGTAAATCTAATTTACCTTTTAATAATATATGTATTTATAACATTTAACCAGGCTGACTTATGTTAAATTGTTATTATTATTTTTATCATTATTATTATTATTTTCTAGGTTTACGCTGTATTGAGTTGAAGAAGCACAAGACCAAATTCTGGCGCCATCAGCGCAACAAACCTGACACATATCTCGCCACAGTTGAAGCCATCTACTACTTCCTGCGTGAATATCATGATCTCTTTGTTGATGCAGAGTACAATGGCCAATATGACAACATGCTTTTCTTCTTCGCATTTATGTATCAGAAAATCAAGAATTTATTTGATGGTGGAAAAAATCTAAAAGCGTATCAAAAACCAAATAACTAACTTAGAGTGATAACTTTATGTGGTGAGATCTCTGAAACCCTTGCCATATTCTTTAAAGTTTTCCTGTCTTGGATTTGCCCACCATGTCTTCCTGTACATTTCAGAGGAAACATCAACATCAGGTACTTTTATTTTTATGGTATTTTTTTTTTAGGTCAGAATTGGGGAAAATAAGCTTACGTAGACATAGAAAATACTATGGGTTTGGGGCATATGGGGTGGATATAAATGGACTTTTACCTTAGAGAGATGACCTAACTGCATATAGTTGTAGTTTTTTTCTGTAGTTAGTTCATACTGCAGTCTTTTACTTTCATGCACTTACATGTCTTAAAAAATTACAAAGACATCAGATAAAACTGGCCAAAGCTTTTGTTAAGCTTGGGAGACTTTTGAGTGACATGCATCTCTTACCTATATTTGTTGTGAATTAACACGTGTACTGCAGGATTTTTCTGTGACTGTTGTGTACTTACACAAATTTTAATTGTAAAAGTAAAATTGCAAAGATATTATGCAGTCTATGCTAGGAATTATATTAATTCCTTGGTCTTTGTAGGTTGTACTTGTAACAAGAACTGAGAATAGTTTCACCTGTTCTCTCAGTAGATGGCTGAAATATCCAAGAGGTAGACACAACGTCGTCATTTAGACTAAATTGTAAGTCCAGTAATAGATATAAATAACTTTATTTATGTAAAATTATGAAGACATAAGAAAGTACTGGTTGAACAATTTCAATAAAATTTTGGAAACGGCTTTTGTTTCATTTTTTGAAGTTGGTACAAATAAATTTTACGATCTTGCTCATAGTACGTTATAACTCGACCTGCAGATGTCGCACATTCACCATAAAAAGATAGTTAAACAAAATTACAAATGTGTCAGAAAGTGAGAATTTATAGACGTAGAATATATGACAACCATGAGAAGCTAAAATGGACGCAGTTTCCTCTTCAATTTTCTCTTGCTGATTACGTGAAAGAAAGACTTGCCCACGAGGGACAATTTTCTGGCTTTTTCCGCAAAGAAAAATAGCCCCCGTTTCTTTCCGGTAAAATCATGGCATTAACCGTTCTCGCATTTTGTTTTTCAACGTAAAAATGATCCAGTTCCATTTTGTAATGCCTTAAGGTTTCCGATTCCCATTCCAGAGATTTAACATAGCTGCCACCGTCCTCCTCTTCATCGCTGGACATAAAGTCTTTCACAAGTATTTCTTCCACTTTCTTTTTCTCTTCCTCGCTCCAATCTATGTCCTTGAGGGCAGTTTGTCTTCTGGATAATTTCTGTAAAATTTCAAAGATGTACAAATTACATTAGTGATAAAATCAATACAAAACCTTGAAACAAAAATTAAAGCTTGTTCACCTTGGTGGTTAGGGAAGAATGTGGACATTTGAAGAAAAAAAATGCGCGCATAATGGTCTTACGCTCAATGTGCCTAAAATATTTACGAAATATTATTGACGAGATCGTAACTGGCTTATTGAACAAATTTGTCACGGATATTTATTAAATCCAGAGATCATATATCTAATCGATTACTTATTAAATACTTATTAGTAATTTAAAAAAAATAACTATAAAATACCTTAGTCAAAAAAGTTCTTCATAGTTAAAATATAAAAAACAAGTAAGCCCGGATAATGTATCGTTTATTTATTATTTGAGGCTTTGATAAAAATAAGCTAAATGAGTGTGTAAACCAAATAATTTCTCCATTGTGTAGGGCAAAATTTTATCCATATTTTTTAATTTGGTCGAGCCCAGGCAATAGAGGATACCCATACGTACCCTTTTCAGCCTTTCGTTCCTCCTAATCCGCTCCCTGTGTCTGTCTTTTGTTCCTTCATTGCTTCTCTTAAAGTCGTCTCTCAGTGAACGGTAGTAAACACGACACGCCGCTGAAATAAAAACATGAGACTTTTTCTTGAATTATAGATAGCACCATATATTGTTTCTCAGTAATCTTTTTCTACTGATTTTATTATACTAACTATAATTATATTTTTTGACAATACAGCAAAAACATCAAAGGTTGTTCATAATTTCTTCAAAACCGTGTTTTTGTCAAAAAACGCGTTTTTATGAGCATACTCCGATAAAAGGTGAAATCAGTGATAAATTCATTATAATAGTAAATGAATGACCGATATCACAGCCTTCAACATAGAGGTGTAACAATCACGTTTAATAACGAGAAACGTGTAGCCTGAAACCTACCATTTATCATGGGTTCAGACCACTTGGGCGTTCCATCTTGTGAATATTTCCTCCTTATTTCTGTAACTACGGCCTCAGTGACGGCCAGGTTGGGTGGAGCAGTAAAGCTGAAAAAGTAAGATTAAAAATAGGGTTGAGTGATTTAAATTGGATCTCTATACGTCCCTGCACCGTTAACACTCCCAGTCCCGTTAAAATAAAATTTAATTTAAAACATAAATTTAATACAAACTCCTTACTGAGAATATTGTAATTGTCACCCATATTGTAATTGGCTGGGTAGAGGAGCAAGGAAGTAACGGTGCTAGATACATCGTAATTTTGCTTGGTAACGATGCGGCGACGTTGTTTCTGAGGTGTCCCCTTCTCCCTTCCAAAACAGTATTACCCCCCCTCCCCCCTCCAACTGGTAAAAGCACTAAATTTTTAAAGATACATACAAAGTCAATTTTTTGTCATAAAAACCAACCAAATGCCAGCATATACTTTCAAGTAGTATAACTAAGAGAATTACCAAAAGGCATTGTTTAATTTTACCCGAAAGTGATGTCCGAAAAGATTTTTCTGCTAGCATTCTACGCTGTACGTCAAAGGGGCAGAAAAGTAGGTCACGAAAGTAGGTTAAATTGACAACCAAAAATTTAAAGAAAGGAGCAGTCTAGAGCTCTTTTATGGTTGATCGGGTGATGTATTCATTTATCCCTTCGCATGTCGAATTTATTAGAGTCGTATAAGAAACTAGTAGAAGTGGTTTATATGTGTTACTGGGAATCCACGCTCCACCGATGCTCGGTTCGTATGTACCTTTAACTGTATATACCTAAATAGCTATCTAAGAAGCAACGAGACGGGGAGTGAGTAACAGTGTTGGCAATATCGTAATTTTGCTGGGGGGAGTAACGCGGACGTTACTTCTAACATGCCCCCTTCTTCCCTCCAAAACAGTTTGCCCTACATGTTACAGTGAAATTGTTCTCGACACATTCTATTTCATATTTGGTTTTAAAAACATTTCGGAAAAACATCCCCCCCCCCTTTTGTGAAGCAAGATCATACATTTACTATGCAGCAAGACTGCGAGCGCACCATACCTTTGCTCAAAATCCCAGCCGACAGAGCTGTGCCTAATTATTGTCCGATAGGTGTCTCTCAAAGCCGTCTGGTGGGAGGCAAAAAGAAAATGTTTCATTAGCCTTCAGTGTAATGTATAGCTGATGCACAAATATATATAATATAAGTGTGTTATTTACAAAAAATCGATAAATCTCTCTGGTGAATTTATCTAAGTTATCTTAATCAATGCAAATGTAAGTTCTATTGCGGTGTCTATTAGTGCTTGAGTAGTGACAATTTTTAATTCACAACATTCTTGATATTATCAAATATGAACAATTAAACTAAAAGGAGGTCAAAAACTATTGATAAGTAAATTCCCCTGCCTTTTTTAATCCTGGAAAAATCAGTATAAATATGTACTAAGAAATATTGCGTTTTGATTTAAAAAAAGTAAATCAAATTCTATATTGGACACTCATGTACAAATGGTATGAGTTCCAGTGTCGTATATATCCCATAGACCTCATCAAGGATTTGAGCTTCGTTGTGTTTGTGATTCATTTTCCATTCTTTATTAACTGAAGCGAAAACTGGACAAATCAAAATATAAACTTTGATATTGCATATTAACTTGGCCATGGGAAGATATGGTCTCTATATATTTACAACCGTGAGGGACTTGCATCTTCACATTCCCAAATGGCATGTCCCGCTTGCTGTAAGACAACGCCATGCGTGAAGTCTATTTTCACTTGACGTTCTGGCTGACCGCCTCATTTCAATAGCTAAACTATGGCAGACAATTTTAGCCTTGCAGCAGCTATTCTGTCCCAGTAGTGATGCTAAAAACTGTAAATACCAACCCATTTACCAGGTCTGAAAGGGGTATTACATGTGCTGAAACCGCCAACTCTTAACGCATGTACCGGAGCGGAAACGAGTATTAAAGTTGATAAAAGCTGTCGATATATAAGCGCCTTTACTCTGAGCGGATATTCTTTTGTAAAGGTCGTTGCAATTATAATTTCCTCAGCGTGAATAGAAAGCCTGTGTAAAGGCTTAGTATGGTGCGTCTCACATTTTTCAGATGGCGGTTAGACAAGTCATGGAGAGTGCAGGCTTTTATCATTTCTAAAGAGCTTTCCGCATCTGACTGGTTTCTAAAGGGCATTTTCAGAGTCATCTCCTGAACCGTAAAGTAGTGGGTCTTTTTGTGCTGTGGTACACTGTTACAATCACTGTAATATAAAGTTAGAATTGGTGTACTGTAGAAATGTTGTCATCTTTGTCCCTTAAATTTTCTATCATTTCATTGATTAATTGTACCTTATATGTCAAGGCGAATTCTAGTATGCCCATAGCTAGCTGTTGGCGTCTTCATGTTATTTTCTACGTACAAGCAGTCTAATATTTACATTAGTCATAAAAAGCGTTTTAATGCTTATACACCATTATACGCCCTTATATTACTTATCAGTTCAAAGTTCTGTCGTCCTGAGTTCCAGAGGACACTGAAAATTCACCTTCTTCCTCCTTTCATTACATAAGAAACGGTTGCAGGCCCGTAGCCAGCAATTTCAATGGGGGGCGGAGGAGTGGGGGGGAGGGTTTCTTTTTCGGAAAAAGTGGATCTTTTACCATCCTTCGCGTACCTAGATAAATTTTTACCCAGAGGGGACCTTTTCAATTTTTTTCTTTGTAATATTACTTCTTATACTTATTGGTGTAATATTCGTGTTGCACAGCTAGTATACACGTCCCATATCAAAACATCTTATTTAGCTTTTCGTATTAAATCAAATATTGTAAACCACCGGCTCGGTTGCCTCTTGATATCACTCTTTTCACTTCTAGTAGCTCGATCATGTAGCTAGTGCATATTGTAGCTATTTGGGGGAGGGGGGGGAGGCACCCGGTTCGACAGGGATTCGAACCCAAGGACTCTTGCAAACCGTGCGACTGCCCTTGCCAACTAGGCTACCAAGCCCGGGCCCACCCCGACCAGCCACTACAATATTGACCATGGAAGTACACTGAATTATAAGGAAGTCAATTTACAACTCACTCTGCACTCCTTGTCGACGCTAAGACTCTCCGAGCTGCCCCTCTTTCTCTTCCCAGAATAGGGGCTGGGGGGATCGGACTGATCGGACGCCCCCCTCTCCACCAGGGCTTTGAGCAGGTTTATGATGGACTGCTGTTGTCTGTTGTTTTCCTCCATAAGCTGTACAAGTTTTTGGCCAGTGTCTCCTTTGAAGACGACGACATAGTCACTGGAGTCGCTAATATCATCTAAAATCGTCTTACTTGTACGACTTCCAGTGTGATTAGACGTTGACTCTCTGTCCATGGTGGTTATTGAAGCTTACCTATCAAGACCGATCTAAATGTACTGCGGCGTGATTGCCCTGTACGTAGTAGCTTTGTTCAATATAAGTGACCTATTTCATTTATTTCATTGACCAATCGCTGGCTGTCAATCTTAGGCAACTCTAAGCCAATCGGCGCACGGTGTTTTTTTTTTTTTTTGGGTTTTCACACCTCCATCGTGCTCGAAATCCGCGTTGACAATGAGAAAAGGGGATTTTCTGGTAAAATTGTTTATAAGGGTGTTAATTACTTCGTTAATGTCAGGGGATTGCTCCCCTGTATTACTCATACATGCACGATTAAATTAATCTTTTACTTTCCTTTTCTCTTTCTTTTTAAGACAATATATAGAGGCCTAGACAAATGCGCTATCTGTTTTCAACAGTCAATAAAAAGGCTTGAGTCATGCATGTCGATGCATCGAACATTTGACCACTACAACTACAAAATAGACAAGGAAAAGCCTACTCTGTCGCAACTTTATATAACACATAAAACACAGAGTAGTAGGGCCTACCAATAAGAGTAGGATACACAAGCTGCTTGGTGATGACACAGATTTTATTTCACCTCATACAGTGCTGAAAATCAGAAAAGCCATTTATGCTGAAATGAAGTTAAGTTCAACGGAAATTACTCAGCTACCATCTGCAGCAGTAGTGTGGTGTATATATTTCAGCGGATTCACACCACCCGTTTTGCTGGTATCGGAAATACGTCCCGCGGGAATTGTTTAGGAAATCTCTCCCTTGTCACCCTGGGTTTTAGATTCGTCTCAAAACTCACGTTTCTAACATTTATGTATTTGTATATATTTCCTGTGACAGCGAAATGTGGTTTTAATACCCATCAAAACCTCCATTTTCCTGATGAAATCTGACTGTCAGCAGACCAAAGATGGGCTGCTAAAATCTCAGCTGATTTTCGAAAGCTTTATTTGTTTACTTTACTTGTTTACTGTGACAGAAGAGGCAGCACGTTCGGAGGCTGGCATGCGCATGGATTTACTGTGAATCAACCCCTTCCAAATAAATACATAAAATACTTGTGATCTCGAAACGTAGTTTGAGTACTACACGAAGCACAACTCTAAGAGGGCATATCAGATGCAGAAACTTTTTATTAAACTATTTATTTAGTTTGAAATTTTAAGTAAAATATGTAAACCATTGGTTTGGGTCTGCTAGCGCCCCCTGGCGGCACACTGATAAGTGACGACGGAGAGGTGAGTTTTTATGGACCTCTTAAACGCAGGGTGCGATTGCTCACTTTCCGCCACATTTCCGCTCTGGCTCAGAGGGGTTTCGTTTTCTGTCGTTATAGCGTTATCGGTTACAGTTCTGCTTGCTGTCATTAAGGTCTTTATTGATGCCTGGGAATTCCAAACGGGCTCTTCACCTAAAATAAAATAATAAAAAAAAAACAATACCCTGTAACAACATATTGGATAAGTATGCTGACGATAAGAAGAAGGCGTATATTAAGTATCACATGGAGGACCAAGCCTGAGTTTCAGGTAATACTGGACACTAACCTCTGGTAGCGGCAGCTGCGTGCAGATATTGCAAGTTTTTTCAACATAAGGCTCACTAAACATCACGTAAGCTCCCTGCAATCAGATTGGCTGCAACAGCCGTGGGTAAAGTTTTCAAGCGCAGCTTCTGACGTTTCGTATTTTGGGTGTTTCAAAAGATGTAAATCGCCCTTTTCAAATTTGTAACTTATCTGAAAATTTAACTGCTGACGGGACAACTAAAAGGCTCTTATCAATGCTTTTCTTCCGTAACTATTTAAAAATGTTTTGCAGCAGATTTAAAGGTTAATTTTTGTTATTCCTCACTGAACTTAGGAATATTGTTTTACATACCGTACTCGGATTAAGAATGTGTACATTTACCCCGTGGACCATTTGAAGATTACACTGCGATTAATGCGGTGGAAAATACAATAGAGAGAGTGTATAATGATAGGGTCGCTAAACGATTGTTGACGGCATATAGTAACTAGCCTAATCCCTTGGTCGCCTGGGTAGCCACGCCCCCTTAGAGTACTTATGTAAACAAACGGTCTCCCGTAGCGAACTATCCTTTTGTTCAACAGCTTCGCGCGTGCAGCTGATTATGTATGTAGTGACACTATAGCTAACTGCATATAAATTTGTGCTAGCTGTTATTTGATTCATTCTGCTGTGTCAGATGTTGTGGATCAGCCCACTGGTTCGTTGACTTCTGTTTTTCTGAAGATTGGTGGTGCAGATTTTGAGTGCTTAATTATGTACCCTCCTTCTAACAAGAGAAAGGGGAAGGGAGATAAAAAGAGAGAGTGTCAAATGAAACGGGTTATGAGTAATACATTACATTAAATAAAGGGACTCGCGGTGGAAGAAACGATAGACTGTTTTGCATCAAGGTATGCCATTATAATCCGACATGGCCCATAACATGATCCATAACATGACTCATTGTTGTATGCCTTATATTTGTGCCGACTAATATTTTACTCTCGTTCATTTCGTGAAACTATTTCCTTAAAATAAAGTTTTGCCTGTATAAATTAACTTTGTGACATGAAGTAATTAATAAAACGCGCCTGTTGAAAAGGGGGCTTTTCGTAACTAATAAAGGTTCACTATTCAGAAAAATATCGTCGCCGTTCGTCGCCGCTACCTTCAGGAAAGCGTACCCTCCGCGTGGATCACCGGCATTTTTGATTATCTGACAAATTAGGGCAATTTACGTTTTAGCTAATAATTCTGAATTTACTAATATTTTGGACTAAATTCGATGTCAGATTCATAGCAATGACGGAGAGCCGACAGAGTAACTGTTTAATTTTCTAAACTAATCAAACTAGAACGCGTGGCGATAAAATGTGTCGCTAGATCTTGTAAACACTCAGCGAAATGCACCTAGTGACTATATTCAATGTGCCGTCACTTAATTGCTTTCTCGATTTCATTAATTGACGATAGTAATTGCAGATAACAAGGAAGAGGAAATGCTGAAGACAAAACAACGTCGGGTCTTTGTGTGACTTTCTCCCTAAACACTTTTTATGTTGATGTCAAAGAAAAAGGAGTCTAGATAGCGATTATTTAAACCACTGCTGCTGCTTTTGCAGGTAGACTTCCTCGTTTATCATTTAAATGCTCCCCTCCCCCAGCAGACCCAACTTGATGCATGTACGTCTTGGTAGCTATAGTACAGATCTTGGTTCAAGTAATGAAAGGTTTAAGCACAAAACGATAATTTGAGGCTATTTTTTCATTCAAGACAAAATAAAGTATCTATGGTGTGTGACAATAGGGACTTTACAAAGCTTAAATTGTCCTTAAATATATATTCCAGTAGCATAGGCGAGCGACGTAATTGTAACCTCAACTTGAGGTATCCTCGATGAAAGCGGAGTACAAAAATTAACTTTTTTAAATATCGATTACAACATGCTGTACAATGATATTGAGACTAAATGGTTTAATGGACTTCTTTGCCTTAAAAGCAATTCATTTCAAAATTAAAAGAAACAGTTTTTTTGGGGAGCGCGGGTAGACAGTTTACGTCAGGTGATTCGTTAAAGTCGAGGAGTGTTTCACTATCAAATGTGTAAATCATATATGTCATAAAACACTATAAGAAAGTTTTTGTTACGATCTGCAACATTTGTTCATTTATATAGCAGGGCGAAGTTAAAGCCAGAGGTAAATAGAACCTAATACCGTAATCCTCCTCGTCCATTTATTTAAATCGTATCAAAACGTTTGATACACAATGTTCATTAAATTGATAATTTTAGCGATTTATTAAAACCATATTGGTACATAAAAGTTTAAGATTAGCATAAGTTAAGCAACAACCAGTAGAAGAACAACACCCTTTTTAAATGAGGCAAGACACCCTCTTCACACTGATTATAACCTTGAGAAAGACATTATGCAACTTAAGGTAAAGGAGTTCTTTCATCTCGTGTGTGAATACAACACATTCTTTGTCACTTTTACAAGACAATGGAGGCGAGCAAGTAGAATTATTACAATACACAATAAAAAGGGCATTAGTATAGAAAGCTTACTTCGGGTCAGCCCTTTGCTTGTTCGAATGAAAGAGATACCTGTAGATATCGCGCCGCGACTCCTTTTATTAAACCTTCGTGTGTTTGTGTAAAAGTGTGAAAGACAGGCAACGGTCTTTAGTCGCTGTTGATATTGTTCGCGATTAATATTGAAGTATAACTCCTCCGCCTGCATGTAAACGTGTTACTTTTCCCCATGTTCTCTATATTTCTATTAGGTGGTTGAGACAATGGGATGAGATCGATAAAAGTAAAGGTTAATCTAAACAATTAGATGCGATTTTTGTGAAATGACTTATTAAGTGATGTGCATGTACCTAGCATGTTTAAATTCTTGAATTTCTAATTTGTTAAATCTTTCATACACGGCCTCATATATGTATTACTCTCAGGCCTTCGATATTATTGTGTTACACGGGACTCCTGGAAACCTGAAGCACAGGTCTACGGAGTCTTGTTATCCTTCATGCAGTTTTATGGCTGGGTTGAACACTGCGAAGTAGAAACAGGCTTTACTTAGCTTTACTTGATGCACGACAGTTTAAACAAAACCAGTCTGCAAGGCTTGCTTTGATTTGGCGTTACCCTTACACTGGTTTAAAAGGAACAAATATAAATATGTTCGATGGATTAGATGCCGGCTTTGTTATATTTTAACATTTGCATTTGCACAGTTACACAGATAATATTTTTAAGTTTTCTGTTGTTCAGCACGCATTATAGGCGAGTAGCTAAATAGTGACGGTGATCAATCCAAGCTCAATCTTGGCAAGTATCGTTTACAAAATAGATCATGTTGAATAAACTTAATTACGCTTTAATAAATAATCAACACATGGTTCGGTTATTGTCACTTGAAAGCTTTCGATCAAAGACGTTCAATGAAATCACAAATCATTTGACGATTAAAAAATGGACATGTTCAAGGGGCAGTTTTTGTTTCAGATAAAGGGACTTCAGGTTCAGGTAGAGGGTGCAGTTACGTGTTTCATCGGATGATAGCATCACGCCCTAGGTCTAAGCGAGTTGAATAGAAGCTTTTTATCCAAACATCCTATTCCTAACTACTGAGTTAGGACAAAGGTCTAGTAACATGCACTGTGCAATTACTATTAATGGATCAGACGCATACTTGATTGTTTTTCCTCTGGTGTCGCACGTATGCATCCTTTCTTGAGTGATCTAAAACAAGTCGCTAGTGTACCATGTTTCTCACTGTAGCAAAATACGTTCGACATGGTGTTTCTGAACGGCAGCCGGAGACACAGTAATTGTATAGGCATGCTTTAAGCTTGTTCGAGAGACAATAACAGTCGGGTTTAACAATATATAGCGACCATAGTAAGACCCCCTCCTATTTAACTGATGATTTACACTTTTAATTGACCGTACTTTCGTATATTGTATGATCATACAGCCAGACTTCCCCCTGTTGCACGTTGTAGTTGGATTGTCATTGCGCCTATGTCAATGCACCTCATTTAATTTCAATATTATAATATAAGCATAATATAAGTAATATGTTATTTCCTTATTCCTCTTTCATTATCATTCATGTTTTATAAATACTTGAACGCTTGAATGCAGATATTTCAAATTAAAACGTAAGTACATAAATAAATAATACATTTATAAATTAATGCAATAGGAATTTTTTTAGACAGATTGATGCTGACGCTCATGCATTTCAACCAAACAAACAATAATTAGTTCAATTTTTGACTGCGGAAATTTCATATAGGATGAAATAACTGATAACAAATTTAACTAGCAGTTTGTTAGCAACACTAAAAACCAGCTGCGCGTGCCAAACTAGTGAACAAAAGGACAGTTCGCTTCGCGTGGCACGCCTTAGCATGGGTTTAGCCTCTTCAAGCTATAATCCTATCGCCGCAACAAACAATAGGGACCTTCTGGCTGATGCATCCTGCTGTTAATTACACCTAGTTACAGCGGATTGTCCCGCTCGCGCTGGGCCACAGAAACCGGCGTCATGGGGTTCACACGTATTAAGTATTGTGTTATTCCACCTAAGCTATTGTGTTTGTGCGTTCGAATTTTGAAGGGATTTATACGGCCCTCCATTGTTTGTCCGCCCCCTTCTATTCACAAGATAGGGATTAAAACATTTCGAACGTGGTTACACCGGTGTACAACGGAAACAAAATTATTCCGACCACTGTAGGTAAGATGAATTGAAGTATACATGCGTGTATTTACCTATTTATTGTCTGAGAGACATGACCCAGTCAATACAGTTACCATGTCGACATGTCGCCACCTCGTCGCACTGACAGTGACAAGAAACGAAGACCGTCCAAGGATTCGCCGGCGAACTGGGAGCGACAAAATCGTACAAGGCCGTGGCCACCCCTCTGTTGCACACGTCATTGTAGGTGGCATTTATAGAGGGCGTCACAGGGCAGGGGGCACTGGGCGCAGCGCAGCTGCACGCCTTCAAGGTACCGTCTCGTTGAAGCACAACGAGAGGGCGACCATCTTTCGTGAGGTTGCCAATCTTGCACATCGATTCCACCGAGGTCGGGTCGTCTATGGCAGTACCATCTTGTCCATCCTGCGTGCCGGGTGCGGGTAAAGTAGCTACGAGCAAGAGGCCTGCACATGCCGTGGTCACGATCAAGTTGACGGAGGGCAGCATCTTCCTTTAGTCGTCTGTTGTGTGCGTGTTCGTTTACCGTGACAAGTTATACTTCTATGGGATATCTTGCTTATTTGCTCATAATATATACCAAAACTACTGCGTATATATATATATATATATATATATATATATATATATATATATATATATATATATATATATATATGTAAATGCACAAGTTACGTATAAGCATTTAAGTGAATGACATAAACTTAAATTGCTGCTGTATGTGGAACCAAATTAATATATTGATCGAAAATTTGACAACCAATAAATGTGACTATTAAAATTCTCTAAACGGGCCACCACTTCAGAATATAAAATTACTTTCCTCCGTTCCGGCCACCCAGAAACACTTCATAAAGCATTCTCCTCGTCAACGGGGTTACTGATCAAATTAAAACATCGATATATTATTTGTAAAAAATAAATAAAAAAGGAAAAAATACATCACTAAACTTTGCGATTAGTAACCCAATTAATTCCAGCATCTAAATTTTTATTGCAATGATAATTTTAAGTTGGAGTTTAGGCTGGAAACATGTATATCAAACCTTATTTTTGATACAAAAAGTGTTTTGTTTAAATTAATTATTTGTAAATTGAGATTTTAACAACAACAACAAAAAAGTAATAATGATAATATTTTTTAATGTTAAGGTTAAAGAATAGCACAGCGACAGTCGGGTTTACAATCAAGGACACACACACACACACACACACAGTCCGCTCCCCCCTTTTCAGGATATTTCCGTTCTACCATTGCTAAATGAACAATTTGTTAATTTCTCATCCGGCCCATCCTGCTGTCCACGATGAAATAGGTCTAAAAATTTTAATTTCTATCATTTATCATCATCTGAAGACCAATTATATTTTCAACAGCCTGTTCCATTACAATTTCACATAAAGCGTAATTGAAAGATTGCTTTAGTACAGTAAATGTATTATACTAATAGGAAATTCTTTTAAGGACCTTGGGCAGAAACTTGAGAGGGGGGGGGGTTAGAATGAACGAATTATGTTAAAAGGTACCAGAAAAGTTGCCTCAAAGGGGCCGTTTTCTGAAAAATAGTGGGCCTATGACGGGTGACACTTCGATACAAAAGAGGAGACTGTATTTGTACTCATACGATTAACTGTCTCTACACAAACTTGTGTGACTGTATACGTGCGTATGTATGGTTCAAATCTGTAAAAATAAATATGCTTAAATAACTGACAAAAACCCTAGAGCACATTATATATATATAGATATAAAGAAACAAACAGATAAATAAATATTAATAAAGTGAATACATTAAATAATAAAGAAAAATGACACACTTCTTTTGAAATTATCCACGAGTCCACACCCAAATTTTACTGAGACTTGTAAATATATATATACCTAAAACTAAATTTTAACTCAATATGAATTTAATAGTAACAATGACAGTTGTATAAAGTAAAGTAAATGAAACTTACAATTTTATGTCCTCTTTTGTATGACAAAATTCTAGCTTCTTAGGTGTCTGCATAAAAATCAACTGCTTGCTTCTAAGGTGTCTGTGTAGTGAACTGCTCACTCTAGGTGGCATTGTCTATTATTCAATAGGGGTGTGTGGACTATACTAAACTGAAGGGATGGTAGGTTATGTCCTTTACAGGGTTTATACGTGAAACTAGGCCTTGGTTTCTTTAAAGGTCCGGTGAGACAGGAATTGTCAAGGAATGGAAGTGCGAGGTTCCACATGCACAGGTCAGGGTTAGTCGGTCGTATTGGGACTAATACTTATTATATGGGATGAATGTCATCTGTACAAACTGTACTACGGTTCCTAGCGGAATACAAATCGTGCCATAGCGGGCTCGAATTTTGATTCAGAATTGATCTTTTCCAAGCCAAACCGGAGGTTCCTTCGATTCGATTTCACAGCCACCGCCATTTAATTCATTGTCATTTCTCTATGAACAAAATTAAGAATACAGTGTATGTATATGTTTGTTAAATATAAATTAACAGTAAATAACCGTTAACTAATCATTTTCTCATAGTCTGATATGTATGGAATTATTTTCTAAAAAGATTTTCTTTTAAAGACATTAGAAACAAGTGCCAGTTGGTAGTTAGTAGGCATCATTTTCTATTTGCTTGGTATATATCAATTGAAGGGTTAGGCGTAGTAATTCCTTTTTTAATTGTTCATCTACGTCACTGAAAGATTATTACTGTATATATCACTTGTGCGTAATTTCAACAATGAGCCATATTCTGACATAACTCCTTGATTTGATGAAACCTATTAAAATACTGGTATTAGAGGGCCGGGTAAGTCTAAACTTCAATGACTCATACCAATGCATTAAGAGCCGTTAAAACAAAGAAACAAATCCAGAAGCAATGATTAGCACTTTCAGAAATTGAACCACTAGTAGGATAAACGGCCGGACCCCAAACGCCATTCTGTAATGCTGCATTTAGGGCTGGATCTGGGTCGGGGCATATTGTAAGTGGTGCCATCTGCCGGATAGCTTCTAGTCTGTCCAACAGGAGGCGCACTACATCCGGGTACTTTTCTGACACGTCATATTGCTCATACGGGTCTTTAGTAATGTTGTACAGCCACACGTTCTTGTCAAAGGACACGTTCTGGATGCTGGGGTCGATTCCAATGATTTCAAGTTCCACTGGTTCTCCATCAATATACTGTATGACGAGAGCTATAGGAAAACATATATAGGGCCTATATACTGTATATTAAAAAAGAAACGGTTTATATGAAATGTCTATCAGTGTACATTCCCAATGCTAAGGCTATTCTTACTCGTTTTTTTTTTTTTTTTTTTTTTTTTTTTTTTTTTTTTTTTTTTTTTTTTTTTTTTCTTATACCTGCAATAACTGGAACGTTATATGTAAACAGCAAAAAAATCAAAGAGAGATTTTAAGTGCCCCACACACACATGCAGTTACAGAAGTAGTAGGCCTAGGCCTAAGATTACACATACAAACATACAAATTTAAATTAATAAACTAATTAGGTGGAGGACATGAAAAAGTAAGGAATGGCAAAAGTCGTATCTTAAGCGTAGGATATCTCTTTTCGTGGTTTCTTTTATTTATTTATTTATTTATACCTGGAGACCCCGTGATGATTTTCCAATCTCCGCGTCTTAGAGACGCCCTCTGCGAGGTGTCAAAGGTGTCGCTGTAAAGTGGGCGTCCTCGAGGGGGGTACCACGACGGACAAGTTATCAGCTCATGGACGACCTCGTATCTGTGACCTGTTTTTCCGGTACTGAAAGTGGTGGTCGAATTAAAGTCAAAATGGTTGTGTTTTTGTGACCAAAGAACTGTTTTTCCAAAGTAATTCGCGCAGAGAAATGCGCGTGCAATGGATTCTGGTTTGATGTTGGAGAAAAGTAAGCTATTTTAAGATCAATCACATGTGCTAGGGACACTTTCATTAAAAACAGATTGGTGATGCATACTATAAAAAGAAAAAAAATGAAGTCGAAACCACGCAAGCAAGCAAATGGTAATGATGACTACAATTACAAATATCACGTAAGAAATTCGTTTCAAGGCACCTCAAAGTATTCCAAACGTCAAACCCATCTAATCCAAGATTTTTAACATCTACTCCCGCTAATCCGAGCAGTGTCGGACACCAATCTGTGATGGTAATGAGGTCACGAACGGTTCTTCCCGGTTTCTGTAGCAGTTTACTCCATACAAAAGCTGGCACTTTCATCCCACCTTCCCAGAGAGATCCTTTGATGCCCCGGTAGGGGGTGTTGTCAGCGCCCTGTTTTGGGGCACCGCCATTGTCTGAAATACACCGCAAAACTTCTTAGACATCAGTGGTGAATTGTTGGTTGGTCATTCAGTTGTAAACAAAAAAGTTTTATCTTAGTCTGTTTCATCTCCTGTGCGTAAAAATACCACCTGTTATTACAGCAACTAATACAGAGACATCGGTGGTGAATTGTTTTCGCGTTAACTGTTTAGGGACTATTCCCACAGATATTTAGATCTATCTATCTAACTGGGGAGTCTCATTAAATTGCTTTCAACTTGGCTGGCTTAAATGTCTGTCGCGCCTAGCAAAGCTGTTAGGGGGTAATTATCTTTATCCTAGCTGATTCGGTAGGCGTGACAGACATTTAAGCCTCTTGAGCTGATAGCAATGTATTCAGCTTGAACCCCCCCCCCCCCAGGGAGTTAGGTCGATCCAGATGGATCAATCTAAGTATGAGAACCCAGTCTTAGTCATTCAGCTGTGTTTTGCACAAAAGTTTTTTAATATATTACATCTCCCGCGCATCAAAATACTTTCTGTTACACCATTAACAAACGCCACCTACCGGAAGAGAATACAATCACGGAGTTCTCAAGCATACCCCGCTGTATCAAACTCTCCACAATATCGGATACTGCCTTGTCCAAAGCGGACACCATACCTAGAAAAAAAAACATTACAGACAGTTTGACCAGGATGCTACAATATGATAAAGGCTTATAAAAACACGTAAGATGAGACTGACAAAGAAAGAAAAAAAATGATCACAAATGACCACACGCAACTACAGTGGTGAGGTTACATGTGCTAGAACCTGCGAATATAAACGAGAGATAAGCTCTTGAAAATGCTCAGATTTAACTCCTTTCAGACAATTAACGCACCTAAATACGTTTTTCTCACGCCACTCGGAACTAACCCATCATATAGGCTTTCAAATCTTTTTGGCACTTGAACCGGTTCGTGAACGAGTTGGAATGGCATGTACAAAAACAAAGGCTGCAAAAGTGGATGAAATACCTATCATGGCACAACCAAACGTTTGTAAAATAACATTAAATTTGAAAATTAAAGTTAATCATGTATCATATAAAAAGACCTTTCTCCACTGTAGCGATCCCCTGTACTTACCTGATTGGTATTGTGATGGCGTATGATATCTGTTGCCACGCGAGAGTATATCTCTGTTGCGTACACGCCGTATTTGGACCGATCTGGCACAGTCCCGTTCCAAAGGTCAAGGCCACAGACACCAGGAAATACCGAGAAACAACTTCTGTGGGAATAGAAGTCTGTGCCTCCGCCGTATATCCCTAAATGGGATATAATCATGAAATCTTAGGCAGCATTCACGACCAATGTTGGTCCGCGGACTAACAGATCCGCGGATCAAATATGGCCGACCCATTTGAAAGCTTGTCGCGTATTCCCCACAGGGAATGTATTCAGTGGCTATTAGGGGATTATGGGAAACCCTTTCGAATGCGGATCATATTGTTCTGAATGCGTCTTTAGAGCTCATGATCAGTTCCGTTGGGAGCCAACCTCGCGTTCCAAACCACCCTATATAAGACTATGTGCATATCTAGCAGGCATTTATGGAAATTTGACAGCGAAAACGCCGAAGCTGGCCCTTGGCCTGAATAAATCTAATGGAGTTAGGACACTTTGACTTACAGCTACCTGTTTTTCAACACCGGTATAAAGCAACTGGTTAATCAATCAACCAGCAGAAATCTATATTATGTACAGTCTTAATGTAGTATCTTGTGTTTCAGAGATAACTTCTAAACTGTAGCATTCCGTTGCCGTTTAAAGAAGGAACTCGAAACGGCAAAGGTTTTCGTTTAGAGGTTTGTTTGAAGTTATCTCTGAAGCTCAGGCTAGGGTGGCAGTTAGTGGTATGTATACAGTGTATATAGAGCCTATAACGATACTGTACATGTATCACACCCTGAAAAAGACTTCTTACAAGATAAAAAAATTCTAAAATAGAAATAATTAACTCTACACTGAGTTAAGGTCTTGCTAAAAGAAACCTGTGTCGTAACTCACCATAGAAGCTGTCAAATCCTCTGTGCGTTGGGGTATGTTTGTACGTGTAGTGCCCTAGATGCCACTTCCCGACCATGTGGGTGGCGTATCCCCTCTCTTTCAGCCTCTGCGGGAGAAGCTTCTCCGTCAAAGGCATGCCCACGGGATCGCCATGCGTGAAGACAGCCGACAGACCGGTAGTAGCCTAGAAACCGTGGAAACAATTAAAACATACATAGTCAGAAAGTTTTCATTTATGACAGATCCTGAAATTTGATTTACCTGTCGACTGTTTCGTCTGTTCACTCTGACAGACTTGGTCACAACTGAATTCTCAAACCCACCCGGGGGGAGGGGGGCGAGAAGAACTAACAAGTCATCATCAAGACTGATGTAATTACCTGTTCACCTTCACCTGAACAGGTAATTCAGTTGTGACCAAGTCTGTCAGAGTGAACAGACGAAACAGTCAACAGGTAAATCAAGTTTCAGTATCTATCATAAATGAAAACTTTCTGACTATCAAATCTAAGATCCAATGAAACTATTTTCACAATTACAACATACATGTATAGATACTAGTATTAGTTTGCTAACTACTTAACTAATTAACTGACTAACCAAATGAATAAATAAACAGATAAGGAACTAACTGCAAATGAATTAATAGATAAATACAGAAAGATGCGCAAAGAGACGGATACATCAGTAATTGTAATATATGAATGATTATTCAAATGGGTTAGACAATTAAACTGATTACATTGACTGCGTCTTGGTGAGAATCCCCGCTGAGATAGAGCGACTCTGTTAGTACTATATCTTCAGTTGTGAACACAGCCTAAGACCCCATTCTCAGAGATTAGATCGATCTACTTTAGATCGAACTAACTCCCTGGGGGTTCACGCTAAAAAGCTGTCAGCCGTGCAGGCACGAAAGTTAATTACCCCCTTACAGCTTATAGTAGGCGGGACGGACATTTAAGCCGGATTATCTGACAGTAATCTAGTGAGACTCCCCGCGGGGATAGATCGATCTAAAAGCTTTGGGAATACGCCCTAAGGGACGTGAAAATATGGTGGAAATTCAAACCACTCACCGCATTCCGACCCGTTAACAATTCTCCTCTGCTTGGAGTACACGAGGACTTGGCGTAATAATTCTCCAGTTTGACTCCCTCCCTAGCCAGTCTATCCAGGGTTGGTGATTTCACCTGGTTGTTATGGTAACCTATGTCATTCCAACCCATGTCGTCTGCTAGGAACAAGACAATGTGCGGCGGTGTGGCGGAAACAGCCGAACAAATCCGATGCAGCAAAACCCAAGCAAGAACCGATGGAATGACAGAAGTCAACCCCATCATGGAAACCGTTTACTTCTCTAAATCGAGAAAGCGTCTCTTGGCCAGATCTTAATGCAACATCAGTTTACCTCAGCGCCGATAGATGCTATTGCAGGTCGGTAGCTGAGAGCTGAAGCTTTAGGTAAACAGATTTAGATAAACAGTTTTTATAACAAGGAACAGATGGCCAAAATGCTAATTAAGTGCTGACATGTGCGGAATTTCGATGTGCTAATTTTGACCCAAAACACACTACCAGATGTATTACCTGTCCCTGTAAACCATACACAGGCACACGCGCATGCACAAATAATAATGAATAATAATAATAATTAAGTGGTCGCGTTCTCTTTGTCATGCAAACGCTGTAGGCCTTTCCCCTTAATTATTGAGGGTACCGGAAGAGGCAGGATTGTGTCGGAAGTGACGTGTAGTGGTGTAAGACTTGAAGCTGAGTAGTCATTTTTAGCTGGAGGTGAACGGGAGTGAAGATGTGGGTTCAGAGAGAAAAGCATTTTTTTCCAACAACACAGCGAGTTAACATTTTTTCTTTTGGTATTTTGAGCAGAAAATACTTGTAGAAATAATAGGTACATGATATGAAAACGTGTTACGATACTTGAAGGTGTGAAATTTTGCTTAATTTGAAGTCATTTTGTTTTGAAATATATGCTGCATCGACCATGAGCGCGTCAAAGAGCGTCAAGGGAAAAGAATTCCCGCGAGGCTGTACATCGTTGTAACATGTAAATTAAACTTTATTTTAGATACAAAGTGTTTTATTCATACATATTTTTGTAAATGTGTTTTTTAACAACAATGATATTAACATGTTATTAAGGTTAAGGCTTAAGAATAGCACAGCGATCGTTACAATCAAGGAAACGCACACGCACGCATACAAACACACACACACACACACACACACAGTGCCCCCCACCCCCTTTTCTGGATATTTCCGATCTACTACTGCCAAATGAACAATTTGTTAATTTCTCATCAGGTCCATCCTGCTCTCCATAATAAAATAGGTCCACAAGTTTATATTTCTATCATTTATCATTATCTGAAGACCAATTATATTTTCAACAGCCTGTTCTATTACAATTTCACGTATTAAAAGCTAAATTGAAAGATTGCTTTCGTACAGTAAACGTATCAAATTAATATGAAATTCTTTTAAGGATGTTGGGCAGAAACTTGAGGGGGAACTTTCGAATGAACGAAATATGTTAAAACGTACCAGAAAAGTTGCCTTAAGGGGGCATTTTCTGAAAAAATACATGTAGTGGGCCTTTTATGTAAAACTAGGCCTTTGTTTCTTTAAAGGTCCGGTGTGACAGGTATTGCAGTTCTAGGAATGGAAGTCCGCGGATCCATATGATAAGAACTGGTAAGGGTTAGTAGCAAGTATTGGGGTTAGTATATGTATATTGGACGAATTCCACCTGTACACAGTAATGGGGAACTGCCTACGGTTGCTAGCGGACTACAATTCCTATCACACCGGGATCAAATTTTTATTCAAAATTTACCTTTTCCAAGTCAAAAACGCATCTTACTCTCGTCTATGTCTCTATATACAAAATTAAGAAAATATATGTTAGATAAATATAAATAAACACTAAGGAACCGTTAACGTATCAATTTTTTGTAGTCTGATACGTAAGGAATTATTTTCCAAAAAGAAAAGGTCTTTTCAAGACATTACCAACAAGTGCCAGTTAGTAGTTCAATATTTTTCATATCTTTTTTTATTTGCTTGGCATATATCAATTGCAGAGTTAGGCAAAGTCATTTCTTTAAAGGATGCCCTTTATTACTTTTTTCTCTTTGTACGTAATTAAATCAATGAGCTATATTCTGACATAACTACTTGATTTCATTTGGTAAATCGTATTAAAAGACTTGTTCTAGCTAGTCCACCGGTACTTTTTAACTTTAAATAGTCTCACATTAATACATTAAAAGCCGTTGAGGCGAGGAAATAAAGCCAAAAGTAACGATTAGCACTTTCAGACATTGAACCACTAGTAGGATAAACGGCCGGACCCCAAACACCATTCTGTGTTGCTGCATTTAGGGCTGGATCTGGGTCGGGCCATATTGTAGGTGGTGCCATCTGCCGGATAGTTTCTAGTCTGTCCAACATGAGGCGCACTACATCCGGGTATTTTTCTGAAACGTCATATTGCTCAAACGGGTCTTTAGTAATGTTGTACAGCCACACGTTCTTGCTAAGGGACACGTTCTGGATGCTGGGGTCGATTCCAATGATTTCAAGTTCCACTGGTTCTCCATCGACATACTCTGTGACAAAAGCTATATTAGGAAAAACATATATTAAAAAAGAAACGTTTTAATATAAAATGTCCATATAGGTTCATTTCCCACGCGAGGGCCTTTTTTACTCGTTTCTTTCCCGTTTTTTTCTTTAATTTTTGTATTCCTTATACCTGTAAAACATTTTAAGTGTCACACACACATGCAGTTACAGTACCCTCTACCAGGGCGACTGATAGATTTTTACGGATATTCACAGATATGTCTCTAGCTAGATAGATTGTCATTTTAACTCTAAGTCACCCTGTACAGAAATGCCATCTGAAAGCAATTATCTTTTCCCGCGCGCAGAGGGCTTTATTCTCGCTCTGCTTGAGCTTCGCTTCGCGACGATGTGCTAACTGCACGTTACGTGTCTAGGCTCTGCTGTCTGCAAAAACCAGTCACGTGGTTGGAAGGGGTTTCCCGAAGTGAGCCGTATCCCACAATTCCGTACTGCATCTTTAAAAAAAAGGCGGCTATCACGCCCGGTGTTTCCTCACATACCGGTCGGTACGTCAATTAATTTTTCAAATTTCTTCCCATCGGTACGCTCCATTTCCACCCAGTACGCTTATTAATTTTTCAAAAATCTACCACCCGGTATGTTTATTAAATACCTATCGTACCGGTGGGAAAATATACAAGTACAAGTCAAGTTTTTTATTTTCCTAAATTTAAGTATAATGAGAAGAAATATCGGTGCAGCTACTGTTTCTCCTCAACAGTGACAACTACTCATGTATATCGATCGAATGATGTAATGTCGCAAGGTGATAGGATCATATTTATAGCTAAGAAGGTCATTTCAAGTGCAGCAAAGAAGTTGTGTCTGTTTTCAAACGTCAATTATTTCATGCCGATTTATGATATAAACGATGTTAAAAATCACACTTCTATGTAAGTTTAACCCTTAGGAGTTTACAGGTATGCAAAACAAACCTTAGGCCTATATCTGAGAATAAATTTAGGCCTACTTTGAATAACGTCTCCGTATGACTGTCGGAGGCGGCTTCGGACCCTGGCGATTATTAAATTTAACTCACGGCAAAATTTTTTATTTTTTGAAAACAAATTAGATATCCTGTTTTTAAGATAAATAAATTATAATACTGAGTGAGTTTTACCTGGTGAAAGTTTTTTTAACACTGATAAATAGCTAGTTTTTTTTCTTTCTCATCTTTATTTTTATTTATTTATTTCATTTTTTTTTTTTGGGGGGGGGGGGGGGGGGGGCGGGGGGAGGAGTGGTGTGAAGGTTTTTTCCGGGCAGTACACTGGGGGCTATTTTTATCTGTGTCAGAAGAGCAAGTGATTAAGGTCAGAGCAATTAACTGTCTTGATTGCTGTCATGCAGACTTAGACTGGACCTCCCAAGTGGCAGTGCCTGAGCAGTTATGCAATCAATTACCAGCCATGTAATCAACCTTGAGATTTCTGTACAGGGTGACTTAGAGTTAAAATGACAATCTATCTAGCTAGAGACATATCTGTGAATATCCGTAAAAATCTATCAGTCGCCCTGGTAGAGGGTACAGTTACAGCACATGTACAATAACATACATATATACAAACTTGCAAAACAAGGTGGAGAAAATGAGAAAATGATGAATGGCAAAATCGTATCTAAATCGTAGGATATCTCTTTTCTTGGTTTTCTTTGATTTATTTAATTTTTTATTTACTATTACTACCTGCAGTCCCCGTGATGATTTTCCAATCCCCACGTCTTAGAGACGCCCTCTGTGAGGTGTCAAAGGTGTCGTTGTAAAGCGGGCGTCCTCGAGGGGGGTACCACGACGAGGGAGATATCAGTTCATGGATGACCTCGTATCTGTGACCCGTTTTTCCGGAACTGAAAGTGGCGGTCGAGTTAAAGACTAAACGGTTGTATTTTTGAGACCAAAGAAATATATATCCAAAGTAATTCGCGCAGAGATATCCTGGATTCTGGTTGGATGATGGAAAAATATATACGTAAGCTCTTAAACAATCAAATGTGCTAGATAAACTTTCATTAATAAAAGCAAAGATTTGTGATGCATGCTATAAAAAAGCAAAAAACTTAAGTCGAAATCACCCACGCAAGCAGATGGAAGTGATGACCACAAATTTTCAATTATCACCTAGGAAAAGTGTCACCCACCTTAAAGTATTCCAAACATCAAATCCATCTAATCCAAGATTTTCAACATCTACTCCCGCTAATCCGAGCAATGTTGGACACCAATCTGTGATGGTAATGAGGTCACGAACGGTTCTTCCCGGTTTCTGTAGCAGTTTACTCCATACAAAAGCTGGCACTTTTATCCCACCTTCCCAGAGAGACCCCTTGATGCCCCTGTAGGGACCGTTGTCAGCGCCCTGTTTTGGAGCACCGCCATTGTCTGAAAAATATCGCAAAACATCTACGACAACAGTGGTGAGTTGTTGGTTAGACTTAATCTTTCAGTTGTATTGTAAACAGAAAAGTTTTAGCCGGCTAAGCTGAAAGTAACTTAGTGAGACTCCCCACGGGGAAAGATCGATCTAAAATCTGTGGGAATGCAGTCTTAGTCTATTTCATCTCCAGCGCGTTAAAATACTATCTGTTACAGCAGCAACAAACGCCACCTACCGGATGAAAATACAATCAAGGAGTTCTCAAGCATATCCCGCTGTATCAAACTCTCCACAATATCGGATACTGCCTTGTCCAAAGCGGACACCATACCTAGAAAAAAAAAAAAAAAGAAAATAAAACATTACAGACAGTTTGACCAGGATGCTACAATATAGTAGAGGGTTACAAAAACCACGTAAGATGAGACTGACAAGGAAAGAAAAATAATGATCACACAATGATCACAGGCAACTACAGTGGTGAGATTACATGTGCTAGAACCTGCGAATATAAACGAAAGATAATCTCTTGAAAATACGCAGATCCGCTTCCTTTCAGGATAGACAATGAACGTACCTAAATACGTTTTCCTCAAGCCATTCGGAACTAACCCATCGTATAGGCTTTCGAATCTCTGCGGGACTTGAACCGGTTCGTGAACGAGTTGGAATGGCATGTACAAAAACAAAGGCTGCAAAAGTGGATGAAATACCTTTCATGGCACAACAAAACGTTGGTAAAATAACATTAAAAATAACATTAAATTTGAAAACTAAACTTTATTATGTATGATATGAAAAGACGACTCTTCACTGTAGCGATCCCCTGTACTTACCTGATTGGTATTGTGCTGGCGTATGATATCTGTTGCCACGCGAGAGTATATCTCTGTTGCGAACACGCCGTATTTGGACCGATCTGGCACCGTCCCGTTCCAAAGGTCAAGGCCGCAGACACCAGGAAATGCAGAGAGACAATTTTTGTGGGAATAGAAGTCTGTGCCTCCGCCGTATATCCCTAAATAGGAAAAAAATCGTAAAATCTAAGGCCGTATTCACAACAGCCGACTAAGTAGTCCGCGGATCAAATATGGCCGTCCTACTTGAATGCTTGTTGCGCTACCCCCACAGAGAATCTATTCAGTGTCTATATAAGGATTATGCGGCAAGCTTTCAAGTGGGTATGCCATATTTGATCCACGGATTTGTTAGTCCGCGGATCGTCTTGTTCTGAATGCGCCTTTAGTACCTAGAACTTCAATATTAGTCTCAATTCGACGGTGAAAAGTAATGGTTTGTAATGGTATACATACAGTGTATATAGAGGCTATAACGATATTGTACCAGTATCATACACTGAAGAAGACTTCTTACACTGAAGTAGAAATAACTCTACACTGAATTAAGGTCTTGCTGGAAGAGATCTCTGTTGTAACTTACCGTAGAAGCTGTCAAAGCCTCTATACGTTGGGGTATGTTTGTACGTGTAGTGCCCTAGATGCCACTTCCCGACCATGTGGGTGGCGTATCCCCTCTCTTTTAGCCTCTGGGGGAGTAGTTTCTCCGTCAAAGGCATGCCCACGGGATAGCCATGCATGTAGGCAACCGACAGACCGGTGGTTACCTAGAAATCGTTGACATTACTAAAGTTATACATGTATATACAATTATTAGTTTGATAACTAACTGACTAATTAACTAACTGACTGACTTTCAAACTAACTAACTAACTAACTAACTAATTGGCTGACTGACCAACTAAATGACTAAATGAACAGATAAAAAAACTAATTGTAAATAAATGGATAAGGAAGAAAAGATATGCTAAGAGACGGGTACATCAGTTATTGAAGTGTATGAATTAAAATACACATGGGTGATTGAGGTTACTCTTGAAAAACGGGAAAGACCAAAGAGAGAGAGAGAAAGAGGGTGAAAGAGAGAAATTAACAGAGAAAGAGAAATGAACAGAGAGAAAGGGAAAGATAGAGAAAAAATGAACAGAGAGAGAGAGAGAGAGAGAGAGAGGATGGAAATGATCAGTGAGAGAGACAAAGAAAGAGAGATGGTGTTGGAGATGCATATGAGAGAGTGGGATCTGATGCAGAGGAACTGAAGTGATAGCTTGGGTGGTACATGTTGATAGGGAACGCGAAAATGGGGTGGAAATTCAAACCACTCACCGCATCCCGACCTGTTAAAAGTTCTCCTCTGCTTGGAGTACACACGGACTTCGCGTAATAATTCTCCAGTTTGACTCCCTCACTAGCCAGTCTATCCAGGGTTGGCGATTTCACCTGGTTGTTATGGTAACCTATGTCATTCCATCCCATGTCGTCTGCCAGGAACAAGACAATGTGCGGCGGTGTGGTGGAAACAGCCGAACAAATCCGATGCAGCAAAACCCAAGCAAGAACTAATGGAATGACAGGAGTCCACCTCATCATGGAAATCGCTTACTTCTCTAAGTCTAGAAAGACACTGCTATATTAGTTCTCGTATTTCTAACTAAGAATGTTATTCTAAATTTGGTAATTGTATTTGGTACATTGCCCTTGGTGGCTTCAAAAAACACCGTGTTAACAAAACTGAGGGGCGCCACTTAAATCTGCGTTTTTACAGCTTGTTTTAAAGAATAAACAAATACTATTCTCTTTCGCATTTCTGGGGTTGGCATACGTGTCTCTGCTTAACATCAAATCTAGAAAATGGTTGGTTTTCTTCTTAACTTATTCAGGTTTGTTTTGTCTGTGCACGTGTATACAGTGACTGTATCTGGAAAAAAGTGCTTCTGTTTCGTTGATATGGCAAAGTTAAGGCAATTAAAAAAAAAAAAAACAACAACTTACGGATGTTAAATATAAATTCGTGGAAGAATTCCAAATGTTGAGTATAGATGGCTTATTAGAGCCCCTGTGCAGGCCTATATATATATCAGTGTACATAGTGTGATTTGCGTTTATGCTTGACTGTTTTTTCTTCTATCATATTACGGAGCATGTTTAAAAACCCAATGCACGTGCACTATATTATATCACATATTATATCACATATCACATATTATATCACATATTATACCACATATCACATATTATATTACATATTATATCACATATCACATATTAAATCACATATTATATCACATATCACATATTATATCACAAAATTTATGTACCAGCGCAGGTATCATATGAATTTCATTGGATTGCTAAAGGCACGCACTATCTCTATTATTTATCCATGTGCATTTTACCAGCTCGATCGGTCTAGTGCAAAAAGTATTTATAAACAGTTCTTAAGTTTTCATTTACGATAGATACACATATTTGATTTACCTGTTGACTGTTTCGTCTGTTCACTCTGACAGATTTGGTAACAACTGAATAACCTGTTCAAGGTGAAAGTGAAAAAACTGAACAGGTAATACAAACTGAGATCCAATGAAATTACAGTATTTCCATAGTTTTAATAAAGTATATATACAGTTTCCGTCATAAAAAGAAGGCCTGTGTTTTTTTACCGGTTTTCATATGAACTCTACCTCGCTAAGCATGTAGGAAAAAGGGGACATGTAAGCTGAACAATGCCAGTGACCCGTATCGGAGGCATCACGTACTTAATATAGAATTAGAAAATGCCCTAATGGTGCCCTATATGTATACGGTGCGGGTCAACACATTGTTTAACACGGGGCGTTTTTGCAGAATATGAAAAGAAGTGCTTTTGTTCAACGTTATAGGTTTTGTCAGGGAATACATACCGCAACCAAGTCTCTGCCGTGGTAAAGATGGAGCTTATTATTTCTGTGTTGATTATTATGTTGTGTTTGCTTGGAGATAGTGTGAGAGGGGCTGGGAAGAGACCTCCACACATCGTCGTGTTCCTAGCAGACGACATGGGTTGGAACGACGTAGGTTACCATAACAACCAGGTGAAATCACCAACCCTGGATCGCCTGGCCAGGGAGGGAGTGAAACTGGAGAATTATTACGCCAAGTCCGTGTGTACTCCAAGCAGAGGAGAACTGTTAACAGGTCGGAATGCGGTGAGCTCTTTCTTTATCTCTCACTGTTAATTTCCATCCTCTCTCTCTCTCTCTCTCTCTGTATGTGTGTGTGTCATTCTGGCCACTTTCCGCTTATTCATCCCTTTACTCTCAAATCATTTCTTTCTGTCCTGCTATCTCTTTATTTCTTTCCTTTATTTCACTCTACACTGTATATATTTCGCTTTTACTACGAGAGCTTACGAGATTGCATTAGATGTTTGTAAAAATTGCATAGTTAAATCACTAGATATGTTTATATAGTTAAATTACAGTCCTCTACACAGCATACGAATTCGCTATTGTTATAGAGCCCATCTCAGGCCTTATCGTTAATTCAAGCCTTGCATATGGTCTAGGCAAAGCTAATTTGGAGTTTCTTTATCCATTAAATGGCAATTGATGGGATTTACCCACCAAAATGGATTTTTCCGGGGAAATTAGCCATTTTCTAGCACTCACAAACCACTAATCTATCCCTTTCTCTACTTGAATTCGACCTTTAAGTGAATTTATAAAGGTTGACGTATTTTAAAAAGGCCAGTCATTATTAGGCCTACCAGGGACCATCTTCCTAAGCTCCGATGGAAGTATCAACATATAGCACGCTCCGCAATAAATTCTTTAAGGAGTTAAATCGTTTTTAAGGCGTATGTAAAGTAGTATAAGTGCATGTGGATGGCAAAAATAAACATTTGGAGGATTTTCAGACCCATGAAGTGTACCTTTAACATCAAATTACCAGTAATTTATATTTTCAGGCTTGGACAGGCCTCTCTTTGCCATACATGCAAGGAATGCCTATGGCACTGCCGCTGAACGAGACTTTACTTCCACAGCGGCTCAAGGAGAGAGGTTACCGAACCCACATGGTCGGCAAGTGGCACATTGGTCACTACACTTGGAAGAACACTCCTCTTTACAGGGGATTTGATAGTTTCTATGGTAAGATTCCTCTAGATATATTCTCCTCCCCCCCCTCTCTCTCTCCCTCTCTCTCTCTCTCTCTCTCTCCTGAAGCCGATTTCGTGCTTTTGAAAACTAAAGTTGCTATACTGATGAGTCAGGATGACATTTTCGTAAATTATTCAGTTTATTTAATCATTTAATAGTTTATTTATCTCCCGGAATATGCGTTTTATAGCTGGGGCTATAATTGCAGAGAAAATGATTTACTGACAAATTTATCTTTATATGTATGTAGTTCAGTTAGACATATAAGAGAGCGAGATTTTTTTATGGTTTCGACACTTTGGTATAAAAAACCCTTATCTTCTCGTTCATAAGGTATTTTCGGCGCCGCGAATGACTACTTTACTCACACGGACTGCTTGTCCATGTTTGGTCAGTGTGGTCTTGACCTTTGGAACGGGAGCAGGCCGGATTGGACCAAAAACAGGACTTTTGCCACGTATATCTACACCGACGTGGCCAAGGACATCATTAATAAACACGGTACTGATAAGGTGAGTCTATATTTTTGTGTTGATTTTCCATTATTTAATATCTGCCTATATACTCCTATACTAGTATTGATTTTCCTAGAATGTAAAACAACGCATTGACGTAATTTGAGTTTGCTTTTTCAATCCGAAATCACCAATAATTTCGTCCATACCGGGACGTCACATTGAATCTGACAAACAAAGGCAAAAACATGCATGGCTAATCACGAAGCACGGATTTCTGCTCACTTTCTGCCAGGACAATTTTGATTCGTACATCGCCATTCTGATAGCTGTGCCAAGAAAGTGTGTAGCATCAGCACGGTCAGATCGAGCTGTTTCAACCACAGGAAGCACATAAATGCACGTAAAGCATATGCAATTCCACTGCATTTGATTTATTTGTAGTATGTCTTTGCGTGCTATTTAAATTTTATTTCACTTTATAACTGTCTTATTACCTCCGCCAAGGAGGTTATGTTTTCACCCCTGTTTGTTTGTTTGTCTGTTTGTCATCAACATGACTCAAAAAGTTATGGATGAATTTCGATGGAATTTTCAGGGTAGGTCAGAAATGGGTTAACTTTGAAGTGATTCGTTTTTGGTGGTGATCTGGATCAATAATCAATCAATAATCAATAACAATCAAAAATTGCTGCCTTGGCGGAGGTCGCGCTCTCGGAGTGAATAGTTGAATATACAAATTATACGTAAGTAGTCACTTTATTTTGCTTTCTAAATGAAATGAATAATAATAATAATAATAATAATAATAATAATAATAATAATTGATAATCTGGTTCTAACAATGTTTTGCGATGTTCATGCTTTCAGCCACTTTTCCTGTACTTCGCCTTCCAACTTGTTCACGAACCTCTACAAGTACCTACGAAATACATGGCACTCTATGACGGTGTCGTACCAGAGGGCGTCAGGAAAATGTATTTAGGTGAGAAACAGACATTTTTTGGTTCTTTTCCCTCATCATGCAACCGTTTTGGATGTTTCATGTCACAAACTGCTGAACAAATGAGGTGAAATTTACGGGAAAAGTTTCAGAACGCATGAATCCTAGTTTCAGTTTTTGCATTCTGTTCCGTTGCATTCTGTTCCATTCCTTCATTTCACCCTAGTTTGCGGGAACGGGTTACGGACTTTGCAGGAAAATACATGTATTGACGCAAATCTGCATAAAAATTATTCCCATTTGCAGTAAGTTTGCCAAAAAAATCTTCATTTGCATGATAATATTTCTTGCAAATTTGCATTTAGTTTGTGACAGGCCAGATATTTTGCTAAGGGTACTTTTATAAACGGCTTGGCAAGAATGGGCAGCCCGTTAGGGACCGTATTCAGTTGTCCAATACTTCTTACACGCGATATTCGCCCTCATATTTATAATAATATATTATATATTAATATATTATATAATATTATAATATTATATATAATATATTTATTTATTTATAGTCTAAAATCCAACATGTGTTCAGTAGACTTTACAAAAATTATAAAATTCAAATTAAAAGAAAAATATTGCTAATGGTTATAAGATGAAAGGATATATATAATGGATAAAAAAGGGGAAATTTAAAACTATGACTAAGAACAGTTTTTCTGAAGAAGTGTTTTTTCAAGAATTTAAAGATAATATTGTTTAAAAAGGTGGGTTTTTAGTTCCTTTTTAAAATGTCCAGGGTCCACAATTTGTCTAAGACTGATGGGTAAAATATTCCATTCTTTTGGTGCTGCAAATTTAAAAGCTTTATCACCTCATATACTCGTATACTAACCCGTTGCATTGCTATGTCATGGACTGCCATTTTTGCTACACCATGTGGTCTACAAATATCACTTACAAAATAATTTCCAATAGTACATCCTATAGGGCTGTGTGGGACTTTTCTTGGTCTGTAAAGGAATCCTACAGGACTCTACAGGATCCGGAGTTCTATCGGACGTCACGTGCGTAGAGGGTTTTGGGGAAATTTTCCCATAGGAACCTAAAAGAAATTTTTCGCAAGGGAAGGAACTCTTTTGGACATAGCACCGGTCTCATTTAAGGGTGCGTTAGCAATGAAAATCTCGTTCTCACGGAGTTGAATCGATCTACGTAGAATGACTACGTTTCACTGGGAACGCGCCCTTACACATCCTAGTGCCTGATGCCAGGTGCAGCTAGATCACAGGACAAATTATTTTAACATTTCCTGTTGTTTTTATTTACTTGTAGGAATGGTATCTGCGTTAGACGACGCAGTGTCCGAGGTGATGGGCTCGTTGGCACAGAGAGGAATGCTTGACAACACTGTGATCGTATTTTCATCCGGTAGGTGGCGTTCTCTTTCAACTGTCACTTTAATCAGTTCGAGACCGATTTTTCCCCGTTGAGTCACTTTCATGTTGAAATAAAGCACCAAGGAATTTCAATTTTAAAAATCGGTCGGTGTCTTTCTATTTTATTCATTAGAACATAAAACCAACAAGATTTTCCTGGAGTAAGTTGTAAATTTCTCCAACTTACCAAGCCAACACACAAAGCATTTTTTAAAGTGAAAATGGGTGCGACAAATTTCTTATTTGCAGTAGTATTTCCTTTAAATCAGGATCAGTCTCGATTGTAACACACATCTCAATATTCAGGGGCGTAACCAGACCTTTTAAAATTGTACGCACAGAATTTCAAAATTTCCAGGTATAGCTAAATGTACATCGACTTACGCAAAAGATGAAGGGCAGTTTAAAGGACAATGTTCACGTAAAAATCCATTTCTCGAATTTTGAAGATTCAGCACTCAATCTATACACTAGAGGTATGTTTTAATCGATCCCCGCCATTTAAAAATTATAAAAACAATCTATTAATAGTAAAAAAGCGTTTTAGTAAACCTCACCTCAATATGCATAAATGAAGCAACAGATCTGGGTCACGTGGTACTGTGACGACAATCACGATAAAGGTCTATGAGACTCAACTGAGCTGCATGGTGCAAACAGACAGAATGATTTTGGAAAGTTGTGTTGAACGGAGTTGAGCAATTTTCTTTATGCCTCAGTGTGTTGCCGTGGGATTCACCAAAATTACAGCACTCCTTGACTATCTTTCTTTATCTGTGACGGTCTTCCGTGACTAACTTGCTAACTTTGGTGACAATAGTTGCGATCCTCGTGATCTCGGTCACCTCAGGTGTTTTAGATCATATCAAAAGCTGATAGTCTTTTAGATACTGTCATCAGTTGGCAAGCTTACTAATTGCTGATGCATTTTTAAATTCATTGTAGTTGACCAAGAGCTCGTTATCAATAAAACCTGTTAATTATGCACCGCTGCAATTCCCAAGCCAGGTAATAACAGGTATGAAACTCGTCTTGGTGGGCTTTCATATTTTTCAATATATCTCATTTATTTCATGGGGTTATTTTATTGGTATTTGTAAATGACGTTAAATATCAATACTTAAACAATTAAGAGAGAACAGTTTCATTAGCTCTGTATGTATAAATTCAAATTCTTGTTTTTCTTTTTTATCAAGAGCAATATTGAGGTAATACCCACATATTTTACAAGCTCTTGATAAAAAGAAAAACAAGAATTTGAATTAAACAATTAAGTTCTAACACGGTCGCGAACATTAATAAAAGAAATTGCTCTCAGGGTATCTTGAAGCTTCCGTGGAAGAAAACGTGTTGAGGAAAAACAGGAAAAAGAGCGTTATATTAAAGAAAAAATGGGAACTGCTGTAATAAAACGGTTCGTTATCCTAATTCGTTTATGCATTGAGGATTTGTTTCTGAAGATTGTTTCATCTGAAATATTAAATAATTTAAAAGATTGATCATTTTATAACTTGAAACGCAAATTCTGCGTCAGTACGCAATTTTTTTTTTTCAAATTTGTAAGCTTATAACACCGTGCTATAAAGATCTACTCAAGAAAAAAATTTGCTTGGGTAAAATTGAGTACGGAATGAACTGGAGACACTTGGCTTGTCATTAAGTTTACACGAAAATATGTCAGGTTACTTTATACTGTCTTTGAAAGAGTAAAGATTGAAAGATAATTTTAGACAAACTTTGAAGGAGGAAATACCTACAAAGAGTAATGGGCTATTTCGCCAACATCTTGTTGAACATTTTACAATGCAATTCTATTCAAATAAGCTAAGGAACTAATTGCCAAATTTATACTCTCATCACATAACAGGGGGTAACTAGACCTGCAAAAATTGTACGCACATATTTTAAAAAATTACAAGCACATAAAGCAAAATGTAGACTTACGCAAAACATGAAGGACAGCGTAATCAAAGCAAATGTACCTCATATAGTAGCTTAATTCCCATTAATAATAAAATCATCATTTAAGTCAAAAATATTCTCGCGATTTAATAACTATTCTAATTTACCCAGAACGGTATATTTATTTCAAAGGCGGTTAACTGAAATATAGTTTTATGATTTGTGTGTGAAAATTGCCCATGTCACCCTGTTAGTTTGGAGGTCTAAGCTGGATCAAGTCCTTGTTAAAGGGAAGTTTGGCGGCTGAGTCAAACGTTGTTTTATGGCGACGGATTGTAACCTAGTTCCGACGGGATTCGCATTGTAATTTTGCCATACTTGTACAAACCTCGGATTGAGTGCTGCATGAACTGACGAGCCTCGGATTCAATGCTGCACATAGAATCGTGGATTTAGTGCTGCATCGGCAATGGGCTGTGATTGGCCAATCTTTCTTATCCAATCAGAGTATTTGGTTCGTTACTAATTTTTGCCCAATCAGGTTGAACTAGGTCAGGTGTGTTCCACAAGGTACGCGCCGTCGCGTTTAACGAAATGTACGATAGTATTCTTTCTCACTTTGCTCTCACGCACGACAGTCGCAAGAGAACAATCAACGGATCACTGCTCAATTCGCCTCAGTACGATTTTGATCAGCTAACAAGTAAGTTTTTTCTCTTTTTCAATATAATTTGCTAGTTTTTGACTCACAGAATTACGATCACCATGGCAGTTCTAGTTATTGGTCATTCATTTGTTCATAGACTCCGTTCATTTCTCGACCAGGGTCGGGACGTACGGGCGGCGAAAGATTTTGGTTTCCCCAATTCTGTGCACTGGCACGGGATAGGCGGCCGCACGGTCCCTAAACTGGTCAAGTACGATTTGGGGATCCTTCGCCGGGTACGGCCCGACCTGGTCGTTCTTATCATTGGTTCTAATGACCTGTCCGATCGTAACGTTTCTCCCTCAAACCTCTGTAAGGATATTGAGGAGTTAGCCCGTCGTTTCACGACGTATTTGGTGTTTCACATGTGGTGGTGAACCAAGTTCACCACAGGCTACGTCCCCCTCACCCTTCGTTTAATGACCAAGTAGATCAGCTCAATATTCTCCTAGCAGACTTGCCCCTAAGAAATCCATTCATTTCCTTTTGGAAGAACGTAGGTCTGCGGAGAGTTAACCGGCTCCACATCAAGCCAGACGGGGTGCATCTCTCGGATGTGGGCCAGTATAAACTTTATCGTAGTCTACGGGGCGCCATCATTAGGAAGGCCTCCCGGCTTCGCGTTTCGCTTTCCTAAATTGTCCTTCAACACGTGTCCTTTTCAGGCCCATAGCATTTCCTTTATCCATAGCTCTTAGTCCATATCTACATCACTTCCTTGAGATTTCTTGTTGTATATCTATTGTCACCCTCATCACATGTCCTTTTCAGGCCCATAGGCGCATCTCCCCCTTTTGTCAGGTCCCGACCTTTTCAGGACCACCGGTAATTTTCCTTCCTTTTATCCTCTATCCTACTCCAGTCGGCAACGACGTGGCATAATTTTTCATGCCTTATTTTTGTAATATTTTTGTCCGCCTAGCTACGCCTAGGTGAGTGGCACGTTTTGTGTCTTTATATTCCGCTCTGCTTCGTCAGAGTGAGTGGCACGTTTTGTGTCTTTACTTTCCGACCTGGTTTTCAGGTTGAGTGGCATATTTTTTCATGCCTTATTTTTGTAATATTTTTGTCCGCCTAGCTACGCCTAGGTGAGTGGCACGTTTTGTGTCTTTATATTCCGCTCTGCTTCGTCAGAGTGAGTGGCACGTTTTGTGTCTTTACTTTTCCGACCTGGTTTTCAGGTTGAGTGGCGTATTTTTTCATGCCTTATTTTTGTAATATTTTTGTCCGCCTAGCTACGCCTAGGTGAGTGGCACGTTTTGTGTCTTTATATTCCGCTCTACTTCGTCAGAGTGAGTGGCACGTTTTGTGTCTTTACTTTTCCGACCTGGTTTCCAGGTTGAGTGGCATAATTTTTCATGCCTTATTTTTGCAATATTTTTGTCCGCCTAGCTACGCCTAGGTGAGTGGCACGTTTTGTGTCTTTATATTCCGCTCTGCTTCGTCAGAGTGAGTGGCACGTTTTGTGTCTTTATCTTTCCGACCTGGTTTTCAGGTTGAGTGGCATAACTTTTCATGCCTTATTTTTGTCATATTTTCGTCTGCCTAGCTTCGCCTAGGTGAGCGGCACGTTTTGTGTCTTTACATTTCCGACCTCTACTCATTACGCACTACTTACTCATCTGGAAACTTTCTGTCCTTATCAGCAGGCTCCTTTGTCCTTTGTGGGGTTTTCCTTGGCCTCTGCGATCCCAAGGTTATGGCCTCTTTGCAACCCCACAAATTAAAACGTCTGCACTATGTTCTTTGGGAATTATATATAAAATAGTCTTTTCAGGCGTAAAAAATTACGTATTTTGGCACTGTCACAATTAATTAATTTTAACATCAAAATTTAATTCATTTTAGTATAAGGATTCACAATAAAAGCGGCCGGCATCGGCCAAGTTTCGAACATCATACTTGTGTTTGTCACTTTATTGCTCCTTTCTCGGCATCGTATTGAACCTTTAGATCAAGGAGACATAAAGGGAAGTTTGGCGGCTGAGTCAAACGTTGTTTTATGGCGACGGATTGTAACCTAGTTCCGACGGGATTCGCATTGTAATTTTGCCATACTTGTACAAACCTCGGATTGAGTGCTGCATGAACTGACGAGCCTCGGATTCAATGCTGCACATAGAATCGTGGATTTAGTGCTGCATCGGCAATGGGCTGTGATTGGCCAATCTTTCTTATCCAATCAGAGTATTTGGTTCGTTACTAATTTTTGCCCAATCAGGTTGAACTAGGTCAGGTGTGTTCCACAAGGTACGCGCCGTCGCGTTTAACGAAATGTACGATAGTATTCTTTCTCACTTTGCTCTCACGCACGACAGTCGCAAGAGAACAATCAACGGATCACTGCTCAATTCGCCTCAGTACGATTTTGATACCCGCCACCTTCCCCGTCTCCTCCGAGTTATAAAAAACTACATGGGAACTTACAAATAATTTCACCTGTCTGCTGCTCTCTTCATTACACTTTTCAGTGCCTCCCAAGAGATCAAGAAGTTCAACAGCTCCTGAGAGCACTCCAAACAAACGCCGGGCAAGCAGAACTCACCCTACTCCCTCTACTGCGAGCACTTCTTCCGCCGGCCCCTCTTCAGCATCGGAAAAACGCCCGCGAGTCAGTAAGGGGAAGCAACTTGTTCGTAAATCTGCACCTTCCTCTGCGGACACTTCCTCACCTTCAACTTCTGGGAGTTCACATTCAACCCCACAGCCCGTGGACAACCAGGCCATCTTCAACATTCTGAAGGAGATGTCACAAGCCATGGCAACACTGGCAGCCAACTCGGTGGCACCTCAGTCGGGCCAGCGCAATCTGCCAGAAAACCCTCCGCCTACTCCTCCTTCAGCGGACACAGGTATAGTATCCCCCCAGACTAATAGGTATTCAACTAAGTCCATTCCCTTACACGCCCTAGTCGACGACAAATTAAAAGATCGAATTTGGGGGAACGAGTTTGTCGACATGTCACTACTCCTCCAAGACCAGTCAGCGCAATTGCCCCAACCCGGCGACCCCCTCCCATTGGCCATGGAAAACAACCACGGTAAAATCACACTGGTAGTCTCCCAGGGTAGAAGGCCTCAGATCACCTCCATGTCCCAATGGACAACGGCCTTTCATACTTTCATGTCAGTGTACACCCTTAAACACCCCCAGGAGGCGCCCAATTTACTTAAATACGCTGAAGACATCAGGGTCTTAGCAGGGCTAAGGGGGGACTGGTTAGCTTATGACCGCAACTTCAGGGCTAACAAAGAAAGGTCTGGTGACCCTTGGGAGGATACTAATTGGGATCTTTGGAACAGGGCTCTTCTCAATTCTCGCCCAAATAACAATGTCCAGCAATTTCGCCCAAGGGGGTCATTCACATCTAGGCAGCCATTTCGTAAATTTCCCCAAGGGGTCTGCTACAAATTTCACTCCGGAAACCACTGTAGGGGGGATTGCACGTACGACCACAAATGTTTCAGATGCTCAGGGGGTACCCATCCAGCGTCCCAGTGTCCCAGATCGGAGAATAGAGCAGCTGCCCGCCCCTCCTACCCCTCACGGGCCAACAGAAACTCACCATCTACCCCCCAGGGTCCTAAAAACCCCAGTAGACCCCAACAAACTCAATAAATATCTTTCTGGTTATCCTTCTGATTTAAGAAAGCAACTTGTTTCGGGCTTCACTATCGGCTTCTTTTCGGCCTCTTTGCAACCCCACAAATTAAAACGTCTGCACTATGTTCTTTGGGAATTATATATAAAATAGTCTTTTCAGGCGTAAAAAATTACGTATTTTGGCACTGTCACAATTAATTAATTTTAACATCAAAATTTAATTCATTTTAGTATAAGGATTCACAATAAAAGCGGCCGGCATCGGCCAAGTTTCGAACATCATACTTGTGTTTGTCACTTTATTGCTCCTTTCTCGGCATCGTATTGAACCTTTAGATCAAGGAGACATAAAATTCCTATGAAGTTGTGCAGGAAAATTTCTTCCTTTCTTTCTCTAGCTCCTCGATAAACCTGGTGTTCAGATTTTATCTAGTACCCCCAGGTCTACGGGAGCTGCTCTTTGTAACTAACGCACAGGAAGATTTTTACCTGAGATAACTGGAGTAAAGCTTAGATAGAGAGTGCGTTCGATACAAGCAAGACAAAATTGAATGCCATTTAACCCTCTAATTAAGAGGTAAAGGAAGTTCCAGTTAGATGGATGATTAAGATAGGACTTGTAAAGGTAACGGGCATTGTTTACCTCAGTTTAATAAAAGTATGCAAGACGGAGTGTCAGCGGTTTAATAAAATTGAATTTCACAAATAACATGGACCTCATATGCAATAATCAACATTTCCCTTAACTCATTCAAATGCAGTGTTTTATACAACTTGGGATAACCATGATTAAATGCTTGTTAAAGAATTGACTAGACGGGAAATGGTTTTACACAGCTTCACGAGGATTTAGACCCCTCGGGTAAGAGATTTGAATGAGTATAAACTTTTATCAGAAGCCAGAGAAGTAATCTTACAGGTAGACAATGCAGCTCAGTTTAGCAGCTAAGCACGCTCTATTCTCCAGTGGCTCGATTGTCGTCATCAGACCACGTGACAACGTAGCTCATTAACTCTCAGGCCGAGCAAATAGGACGTTTTTTAAAGCCAAAAATTTACAAAATGAGCTTTTAATTTGTGTATTTGGATAAAGATATCGTTAGCTGGGCATGTTTTCTGAAGAATATGTTCCGTTCAGGCCATTCTGACGGCATGAAGCAAACCCTTTAAATTATATGTGCCAAATATAATAGCTTAGTTTTCACCGTTTATAAAATCATTACTTAAAGTTTAAAATATTCCCACAGTATAATTAAGTTCCAGTAAATTATTTCTTCCAGAACCAACACCTTTTCCGGGATTGGGGTACAGGCCATCCATAATTGCCATCTGTATCTTACTTCAAAATTTCAGGGCCTCAAACTTCAGGGCCTCAAAAGCCGTGCGCGGGGATGGGGGTGGGGTAAAAATTAATGGAATTTTTTTTAATAATAAATTTCATTGGGAAAGAGGGTTGAAAATAATTGATACCGATCTCCCGTCACGCTCTTCCACGAAAGAACGCCCTTGTATGAATATAAAAATTGCCTTCTCGTCTCGCTCGGATCGCGAACGATCTCTGGCTGACGATCTTCTGCGAACGAAGTCCATTGAACGAATGTGAAAATTGCTTTCTCTTTTCGCTCAGATCACGCTCTATCTCTCGCTGAAGATACGAAAATTGGCTTGTCGTCTAACTGCGGTCGGTAACTATCTCTTGTTCCCGATCCTCGGTTAACGAAGTCTCTTGAACAAATATGAAAATTGCCTTCTCGTCTCTTTCGGATTGCGAACAATCTCTCGCCGAAGATATAAAAATTGCCTTTCTTATGTATTAGCATTGTCAGGTGCCATACGTATAAAGTTCCGAAAGGTGTCCCCTTTCATAATTTGGCGGCAAGTTAGGTCATATTTCATTTAGGGCCTACACGTGTTTTGTACCGAATGTAGTTCATTCTTGTCAATTCTGAATTTTGTATTTTAAAATTAGTGGAAACATTTTATTGTGTTTTGTTAGCTTTAGGTAGTAGTTACGTCGTGACTGAAAAACAGCGTGCACTACAAAGTAATATAATATTCATACGTCAAATTATTGCAGTGGATTTTCATACGACGTCCACAGCTGCCCCGACAAGTCAAGACTTTTTTAATCGTAAGACGGCCGTGATGACAGCGGCCGTCCAATTGGCAGCTGGACGGCTCGCTGGGAAAAGCCTTAGAATGGTATATTTATTGAACTAGGGGCTTACTGACACAAACTTTCGGAACATATGCAAATGATGCCCGCTTGTTTTAAGCTAAATTCTACATAACGGTGAGGCACCTTTGTTCGATGTGGTTTGTTGCGGTTATCCCGAGTTGTCAGAAAATAATCTTAAGAACAGTTGATCTTGCTATCCTATTCGTCATATCCATGGTCAGTTTAATGATGAATCTTCTAAAAATTGAACTTATATATAGTATCATCCAAAATCAACCAATTATATTACAGGATAAAGCTGTGTTTGTTTGTGGAAATTGCCCATATCACCCTGTTAAGGGTTTAGAGGGTTAAGCTGGGTCAAGTCCGTGTCAAAATTCTTTAGAGCTTCGCAGAAATTTTTTTTCCTCTGGCTCCTTATAAAGCCCGTTGTCCAGATTTTATCTAGTGTCCCCAGGTCTGCTGGAGCTGCTCTTTGAAAATAACACAGGTAGATTTTTATCTGAGATAAATATCGCCAGCGAGTGTGCATTCGACACACTTAAGACAATGGCTACCTGAGAGTTGAAGGGCATTCAAACCTCCGATTAAGAGGTAAAGGAAGTTCCAGCTAGATGGACTTTTAAGATAGGACTTCTGGAGGTAGTTAGCATTGTTTATTTACCTCAGTTCTTTGAAAGCAAACGAGACGGGGGGCGTCAGAACAATGGTGCGTATACGTTTCATACAGATTCATACAGATTTGTACATTCAGGTGACTCTAACTTGCAATCGAAGAGGATTTTCGATTATTTTTCGTGAAAAATACACTAAATTTAAAGAGAGTAATATCATAATTGGCTCAAAAAATTGTACGCACAGTGCATCCGTGCGTATGCCTAGTTACGCCCATGATATTGCCTATTATTTGTCAATAATGCTCTCTCTGACAGACAATGGCGGTGCCCCAGACGTCGGTGCTGACAACGGCCCTTACAGGGGCATCAAGGGATCTCTCTGGGAAGGTGGGATAAAAGTGCCAGCCTTCGTATGGAGTAAACTGCTACAGAAACCGGGAAGAACCGCTCGTGACCTCATTACCATCACAGACTGGTGTCCGACATTGCTCGGTTTAGCGGGAGTCCAGGTGGAAGGGGTTGAAGCGATGGACGGATTCGATGTATGGGACGTGGTGAGGTACTACAATGGGACATTCACACACAGTTGATCCTCGGATTAACTAGTCCGCGGATTAAATATGGCGCGTACTTGAAAGCATGTGCCGAAATTTTTTAATTTTTAAATTAAAATTGCTGTAGCTGCCCTTGCTAGAAGGGTTTCTATCATGTTATTGTAAGACGTTTATGTGGCTTGCTTTCAAGTTGATCTAGTTAGTCAACGGATCAACTGGTTGTGAATGCTCCATATTTCTGTTTCATTTGCAATGGCAGGACTTTCGTGCAACTTGGCCTACACGTAAACTCCTGTTCTAAAAACCATTCATATCGTTACTTGCAATACTGGTTGGCTTAAAATTTGCCTACAATTTGCCTACAGCGAGTGATACATGTTACATCCTGGTCCTAAAAGCACCAATAAAATAATTCCCCAATATCTACAGATAGGGTAGCATGCTACACATATACAGGCCTAAATTAAGCAGTCGGCTGAGGGAAATGTTTGGAGCAGCTTTTGAAGTCCTAGGTGTTACATGGTATCGGGTTATTTGTACCACCTATGCACAAATGTTTTTGCTGACTGAAGGAAAAGTAAAGGAAAAAAAGCTTTGATGAACAGCATTTCAATTAAAAAAGTATCTCCCATACTTTTGTTTTTCAAAATCTCTGTATTATACAAATGCGAAATCAACGTACAGGTATTGATTGAACTTAGGCTTCGTTCACATGCAATGTCTATTTTCTATTTTCTATTTTCGGTATGTCTTATGATCACGGTCTGTGCACTGAATATCCCGCGGCGTAATTACTGGCAGCGCGAGCCAGTTACTAAAAGTTACTATAAGTAACTGGCTCGCGCTGCCAGTAATTACGCGGCGGGATATTCAGTGCACAGACCGTGATCATAAGATATCGCGAATAGAAAATAGATTTTTAGAAAATAGACATTGCATGTGAACGAAGCCTTAAATCCTTCCAGCAAAGACCACCGCGGAACGAGAGTGGAAATTATCCATGAATTAGTGTCCCCACCATCATTTATTCCAAGACGTGGCAAGGGACTGTACAACGACACCTTTGACACATCATTGAGAGCCTCTTTACGGCAGGGAGATTGGAAAATCATCACTGGAACTCCAGGTAACCATGCCAACCTGCCACAGAGTTCGTTTTTGTTCCATCTTTGATATACTTCTTGGTATTCAGTGCATCAATTGTGCTTAAAAATGTGAATTTAAAAAAAGTTATATTGTTTAATTGTACATTTAAGTCCAAATCGCCTCGTCAGTTTGATTTCCAAATGAAAATTATCTTACTTTTATCAAAAATTGCCGTGTGAGTTTGTCTTTGTTTTCCGAATATCCTTTCACCCTAAATTGTTTCTAAAATCTTTTTATTTCACCAAATAAAATCTTTTTAGAATCATTATCTTTAAAGAGAAGTGATCACTGTATAGCATTTCTGTAGCAATTAAATTGTTCGGTTAGTTAGGTTGTCATTTAAAGTGGATTTTATCTATTCACAGTTGTTTTTCTAGAAAAAAATTATATGTTCGGCGTTTGTTTTCTTTTACTTTATTGTAACCTCTACACCAAAATATGTTATTGCAGCTTTTCTCTTGGCCTATACCGAGGATGGCGAACCTGTTGGATTGGATATTATAGGTGTGGACCCCAACATTCAAAACGTTTCTTTGAATAAAAACGTATGGCTCTACAACATTACTAAAGATCCGTATGAAGTCAATGACGTAGCAGACAAGAACCCAGGCGTAGTGCGCCACCTATTGGACAGACTTGAAGCAATCCGCCAGATGGCACCATCTACAATGTTTCCACCACCGGACCCAGCCCTGTATTCTAAGTTCCACAATGGTGCTTGGGCTCCAGTTGACGTTCCTGATAAAATAACGTAGGGAGCCGAAGTAAGATAACTCTGTTACACAAAATATTTTTTATTCTTCAACTTATCACTGTACTATAAATATAAAAAAGTATCATTTTTAATTATTTTGTGTTCCATTTGATTTGTTATTTAAAATTACAGTACATATTTATGGACACATTCCAATTCCAAAGTTGCCTAACCATAATTGTAAAAGAGTGCATTTTTATTTGAGATATTTTGACGTAATTAATCATCTAAACAAATTTAAGCCTACGAAACCATGTGTCTGCATGTAAGTAATGCGTAATCAGTTTTAAAAATAATATAAAATATTTCATTTATTTCAATTTATTATAACTGATTCACATAAAAATCCTATTAATAAACAAGCACACGAGTTCCTTTTGCAGCCAGAAAATAAGCTTCATTCGTAACAAATCATATTGAAAAAAAAAAAATCATTAAAATTATTAAAAGTAAATTATTATTCGATATAATTAAAAATCAAGAGTAGAGGTCACTTTCACCGGTACAAAGAAGGCATTTTCACACCCTGTTTGGCCGAACTCAACAATGAGTTGAAGTATAGGACATTTGCTTAGAGCATAAGATTGAACATAATTGCAACTAAGAATAAGAATGATTATAACATAAAAGATAAGCCTAAAAATTCAATAATTATATAATGACTTTTAAAGGTAAACTGAGCAATTTTGCTTAACAGTGACGCCTGAGAAATGCACTTGCTTTATGAGGAATAGGAAATTTTGGCAGAACGGAGAATGGCCCACTGTTACGCATAACTACCAAAGTACTAAAACAAGTCAAACTAATATGAATTCAGACGAGAGGACTAGATTTAAATTCTCCTTTAAACGGTCTGATGACACAAGTTGGATGGCTACTCCGTCCAAATATGTCCTAAGAGAATGCAATTCATGTTAATTAACAAACATTCATTCTACATTAGATGTTAATTAAACAAACTTCAGGTTCCTTGAAAATACCACTTAATAACAGAGCTACGTGTACCCTATTAAATCTTCAACCTTTCAATTTATGTTTCATAAAATTAATCTGCGGTTTATTGTTCCGCGGAGCGTTTCTATATTTTGCCTGAAAATCAGCCAAAGCTTTCCACTGTTTCTGACGCTGAAACATCTCCATCGCCGCACGAGGGTCGCCACGCGGGACTGGCGCTCCCTGGGGCGGGCCAGGCGGTGGAGGCCAAAACCCCATACCCGGGGGTGGCGGTCGAGGATTGAACGGTTGATTTTGGACTTGCTTTTGGTACGGGTTTTCACGAAACCAGTCTATATTGACCGGTGGTTTGGGCCGTTTGTATAAAAAGCCATACGAGCCCCGCACGTTATTGCTTAAAGACTCTCCCGTCAAGTTACGTAATGGCTGCAGTTCTTTATATGGTCGGTAGCCAAGGAGAGGATATATCACAGAGCATACTTGGTCAATCTGAAATGCATCCGCTGGGGAAATCTTTTGAATCCACGCATGTGCAGTAGCAGTAGAGTTTTTGCGCACGGTGCCATAGTCTCCGATACCCTTTGTTACATTGCCCGCACTCTGAGTGGCGTTAAACAGCCACTTTTCTACTGACTTAGGAAACGGTAAGCCTAAAAACTCATATATAGCAGTAGCCGTTTCTGTAGGAAACTCGGCCAGGTCTTCGTAACGGACCTGCATGATGCGGTTGGGAAACACGTGCTCTAGACGTTGGCGCGTACTGTAATCTCGCAAAATCTCCATACATCTCATATTGGCCTCCATCTCGAGATTCCCTATCATCTCGCCCACCTTGCGGCGGGAGATTAAAGCAGCCCGTGGATCTCGCACTAAATGAATGACTTTCAATCGTGGATTCTTTTGCATCAGCGTCTCCACTTGGTTCATACGGATTCGCAACAGTTTCAGCGTCTTTAGTGATGCTGTTCTGCACGCTTCCTGCATCAACGGTAAACATGACGCCTTTCCCAGTCCCCGTTTTGATTTAAGACAGTCGAAATACTTGAAGTCATTGAGTCTCTGGTGTCTGCCAAGACCAGCTTGGAAGTCGTGGTTGTCCTTGGGTACTACGATTTCTTTACCTTTATCTGTTCTGAATATCCTGCAGTACAAAAAAGAAAGACGTTTTTAGATCATTCTTAATCAGGCTTTGTCATATGACAGTGATTGTACGAGTACGCGTCTAAGTGATACGAATATTTTTTGTAAAACTGGTGGCAGTTGGGTTCGGTTTATTGTGACAGTTTTCTACCTTTTCTAAATTTTTTATTTCTATACTTAATTTCGATATCGATGTAACGTAAAAAATTCGTCGTGACTTGAAACGCCATCATGCGTCATTTGAGGTTGAAATTTCCAAACAGCTTTGGTGGTGTAAAATAAAGTTTCTAAATAGGCTTTTCAAAATATCGCAAACATATGATAAGTTTACCGTAAAACATTGTGAAAGTATGCACTTTCGGAATTTTTTGTAGAATTTCTTTTCATTCAGTCTTTTCAGTGACCTTTAGTAGCTTTAACCTGTATAGTAATAGGCTCAGTTTCTAAGCTTTTGGAATAGTTTTTTCGCCCAAAAACTGACTAAAAATTAAAAAAAAAAAAAAAAGAAAAAGAAAAACGTTTTCTTTTTTTTTTTTTTTGTGAAAAACCTATTTATCTTAAAAGAGGCTCTGAAAGATAGCGTCACAAGCCATTATGGCGTAATTATTAATGAAGATAAGGCATTGTGACTAACCATTACGGTCAGTTGATGTCATAAGACAGGATGACGTAATAATTACCGAAAGATAACGTCATAAGGCCGTGCGACGACATGACTATAAAAAGATAACGTCGTGACGCATATGACGTGATAATCACTGAAAGATAGCGTCATGTAGCCAAATGACGTAATAATTGCTGAAAGACAACGTCATTTAGCCAAGTGACGTAATAATTATTGAAAGATAACGACAGAAGTAAATGTGACTGGACACTCACTGGAAGACGATATCGTATGGCGCGGTCACATCTAATGGAATATTAAACATGCGGCAGTTCAGGAGGTCATCCACGATCTGGGTGGTCTCGTCAAACTCGATACCATGCTTTGGAGCCGGTCTGAAAACGAAGATTTTTATCTGTGATATGTTCTTGAAAGTACTGTATTTTGTGTAACCTCAACCATGTAATTGTCAGTTATGATTTGCTTAGCAACGTTTAAAATATTTCTGCTTTGGTAAATTTATTGTCTGTGGAAATTTCACCTACGACTGAGGATCTGAAATCGACTTCAGTTTTCCATCCGATTTATGAGGTAAAGTAGGTAAATTAGTTGATTGGTAAATTATTAAAAAAAAAAAAACAGGAATAATGACAAAATACTTGTAGTAATAACTTAATTTCAGTGATGAAAATAAAAAAGTCATGCAAACCAACTAATATCAATTTTTATTTGAATTAACATATTAATGTTCAAATACTTTATATTTCACAAATTAAAGTAGCATAATATATGTTTAAATACTTCTGACAGAAAAAAGTGACGAAAACACCCACTTACTTTGTTGTGCCGTTCGGATACGTAAGGGAACCATATTTCTCCATAGATTTGTAGAATCCCCAAATTGGCTCAAACAGGTAAAAAGCATGGTCGTTTTTGTTGAAGAGCTCTCCGGTGAAAGAACTCCCGCTCCTCTGATAGGTCAGAATTATAACCTGTCGTGCGCTTAGTTCCTCTCCGATGCCCACTAGGGGGGCGAAGAGTCGCTCCACTTTTTGAGGGTCGTTTGTAACCACTGGAAGTATTGAAAAAAGTTTTTTATGTCAGGTTTTTGTAAATAGTTAATTTGAAGAAAACCAGTACGCGTTTGGAAAACAAAGGGTCATTGGAAAACACATGACTGTTTTTTCGTTAAAACGAAAGTGTAGCTGTTGAAATGTTTAGAAATATAACGATACGATTGCTTAAACCAAATTACATGTAGTATAGATTGTTTGAGAAAAGATGGTTACACATAGGGGCCTTTGATAGGTAAGAGTAGGAAGGGATGTTGCCTGTCAGCCATTAAGAATGTTAATTAATTACCCCTCCCCCCCAAAAAAATGTTTATTAACATCAATAATAAAGAAAAAAAGAACAAACTGCAACACCGAGGCCTTGTACACACACACGCACGCACACGCGCGCGCGCGCAGACGAAGAGAGAGAGAGAGAGAGCATAAGATGCAAAGAAACAAAAGTCATGGACACAAATCAATCTGTTTGCTTACGTCCCGTTTCCAGCCAGTAATAAAACAAGGAGCAGGAGAGTAATGCGTAGACGAAGACCACCTTTAGCGAGAGGAACCTCAACCCCCGTGCTAGTACCACCGGCATGTCTCTCCTCTCACGCTATCACAACACTGGGACCATCCGGTAAATAATATGCTGTCATTTTGGTTTCATCTGTAAAAGAAAGAAGAAATAGAAAACTATAAATAAATAATTTAATTAATTAAGGAAAACATATGAAAATAAATAAATAAATAAATAAATAACGCATAATATAAAATACAGTATTTGTGATACATTTTATTACAGACTTGACATTTAATATGGAATATTTCAGTTTTAAAGGTATACCTAGGAAAAAATGCGTTCTTTTTTCAAAAAATTCAGATCTCATATAAGACATCTGACTGGAGAAGTGTGAAGTCAAGTGTGTCGCTGCCAATTAACTGACTACCAAGTCTGTTGCACTGTTGCCTTGTGTAATATGCACTGATTTAATTGGGCAGTGCTCCTTTGGGCTGGTCAAAGCTTGGCTATGGTGAAGCATGGTTCTGTTAAAAAAGTATCCATATGTCGGCAACTACTGTATAGAAGAATTTGAAATTTTACATGCAAGCGGTCGGTTTTGCAGTGCGTAAAATGAGTTAAGAAGTGTTTTACAAAATTGTCAAGCTGTGCCAGAATGGCACGAAAAGCACAGACATTGCCAGACAGATTATTGTGTCAAACGGAATGGTCTATACAGTTTTATAGAGTAATGCCCAGACTGATGTACCTACACAGAGACCACACCCAATGCATCGACGTCTTACCGCCAGGGTACAGGACTCACTGTCCTTCAGGATATGCTGCTGCAATTAAACCAAAACCACCAAGTCCATTTTGAATGAGGGGCAAATTGTCACCAAAACGCGTTTTTCAAGGCTCTTAGCGAACACCAAACTGGTTTCAGCAGGTTAAGATACCAGATGACCTCTGAGGAAGCCATTGTAAACAGCAAGGTTGCGTAGTCTGTTTCTCTAATGAATTGGGGGCCATGACCGTTTCTGGGTAGAACACTGAAACCGCGTGGCATTCTTTATTGGGGTCAGATTTCACCTGTACCGCTAAACTGGTCTAAACAGAGTTTACAGACATCCTGAAGAGGCCTACGACGAAGCGTGTGCCACTTCTTAAGTGACTAAGGTCATTGACAGTGTCAGTATTTGGAGTGGAAACCACATTGGTGCCAAAACACCAATGGTAGTCATCGATGAAAACCTGAACCAGATCATATAAAGGAATAATCTGGGAACCACTTGACTTTCATTTGATAGGGGGCACCTTAGGAACAATTTAAGGTTGCACGATGAGATTGCCGGTTCACACAGAGCACTTTTAATAGCAGATAACTTACAGAACCAAGGGAATGAGTAGCTACCTTGGTCATCTAAATCGCCATAATTGAACCACATAGACAATATGTCGGTAGGTCATTACTCCCCGAATCAACAGCCTGCATGTCCTACAACAAAACTGAGCCAAATTGGACAAGTTTTAACGGTTGCCTGGAATTTTATTTCAGATTAATCTCTAAAAATCTATCATAAGGAATACCTTGCGGCTTGAAACCTCTGGTAGCAGCAAGATGAGGTCAAGCGTAACAGCGACTGTTGCTTTGACTAGACACTGACATGGGGGGCCTTTGTGGGACATGTAATTCTTTTAAAGACAATAATTAGGAAAATATGGAGATCCAAAATATCGCTATCAATGGTTGTCGTATGACTTAAAATAGGCAATGTATTTTTGTATGTTTCACTGGCGAATTCAGTTAATGAACTGATGTCACACTGACATCGAATAGATTATCAAAAGTTATGAAAATATGATTTTAATCCTTATTTTCATTTATCAGTCAGCAAAGTAGGAAAAAAACTGATAAATTATGATTTGGAAAAAATATTCCATATTAAATGTCAAGCCTGTATTTCGATATCGGTGCTATAAGTCTGTAGCTCTGACTTCGCGTGTCTCTCTGTGTCATAGAAGAGAATTTTGCTGCTGGGTAATTATAATAATAATAAAGAACACGTAACTGTAATAGGCAGGCCAGGAGCGGATTTAGGCCGTCTTCTGGGTCTTCAGTTTACATTAACGGGTATGTAATTTTTTCTGCTGGAAGACGGTCAAAAATGAGCATGGGTCAACAAAGATCATTTGGAAGACTGTCAGAAAATATCTCTGGAAAATATCTCTGGACCCCCCCTGTGGCGGGTGTTAACCATCCGTCTCCTACTGGAGTAATTTTTATACGAAAATGTGTGTGTGTGTGTGTGTGTGTGTGTGTGTGTGTGTGTGTTTCACGAGAATAAGAAAAATTGAGTGTAGGACAACAGACAAAATTTTACTATGATATGAAGGAAATAAAAATGAGAAAATCGCTTGCTGTTTCACTCATTTCACTCGTTATGCTGTTAATTTAAAAAGGAGATCGGGTGGAAAGCAACCCCACCGCGCCCCTGGACCAACCCTTGATCATCCCCAGTCGTCATGACGCCTTTGAGACGGCCTCGACTCTTGATATATTTACACAGCCCACAGCCCATATGGTTTATCTCGCCGTATTTGGGTATTGATTTCACTTTCATCTGTTCAACGTGGTGACGGTACCAAGATGGGCATCGATTTTCTTTAGCTTGCACGGTTTTTATTTCTTTTTGCGATGCCTGCTTTCCAACGTTCAATTAAATAATAATGATCAAAGTAATTCGCTGTGCTCTGAATAAGGCGTTTGATATATGAGTAGGCTCTCTACTACGGTTGAGACAAATCCATGTGGTATCGGTACATAATTGATTTTGTTATATGCCAGGGAAATTGACAATTATTGTTATCATACAGGTACACATATATTTATTACACCAACATTGTTCTTCCATGCCCTTGCAAGGGTACCTGCGGCAAAGTCGATGTTCAGGATTTCAGGGCCGTAGCCTCCGGCAGCTGCCCCCCCTGGGATTTGATGTGCAAAAAATAGATAAATAAATAAATAATAATCGCAAAGGTAAATAATAATTAATAAAATAATAATTAACAAAAAATAATTGCAAAGTTGGTATCAATTCTGTGAGAAAATGCACTCATGGCCACTAGACAATCATTCAACAATCTGTTAACAAAGGTGTACTGTTTTTAGCCAACTCAGTTCATGCCAAAAAGCTCACCCTCCCTTAGGGAGCTATCCTTAGGGGAGCTATACTTATGGCAAAATGAACCCACAATTTCTGACTTCTGATTGAGCAATAAAACAGTTAAAATGCACCAGAATGCAGTATTATACATACAGTTTTTAAAAATTTTCAACACCATGGGAGGGGGACACCCCCTCCCATACCCTCCCCCCTCGGGGGCTTCGACCCCTCGTGTCTGCTACTGCCCCCCTTGGCATTTTGCTCAGGCTACGGCCCTGGGATTTGTATCCATCCATTTGACAGTATAGTGTCTGTTGGCTTTAGGATTTAACCCGTATCATCACTACATTGAACAATGGAATACAAGTTGTGGTTTGACAGAAAACATGGGAGAAAATGACGAATAATCCCCCCCTCAACTGTCCCTAACCACTCACATGGAAATTTCCTACCATATCCTACGTCCTATACAGGGAAATTGGCTAAAAATCTTATAGGGTGCTGTATAACGTTTCATTCATGTATAGGGAAATTGGCTCAATATCTAATAGAATCCTTAAGCACATATGTTCTAGACAGGAATCCAATAGGACGTCCGACGGAATCCCAACATGCATTAAGTCTCATAGAGTCCTGTAAGATTCCTATCAAGTCCCATAAGATCCCGCAGAACATCTATAGGGAATGTGTATTATCTGTGTCAGGGGTGGCTCCCATTTGTTAACGTATAATATGAATGTCATATAATGTATGGCTTATACGGAGGTACAAGCTTCTGGTACGAACTTGTGTTTTGATTGTACTAGGACTCAGCTACTACTCGAATCCCCAGGGAAATCGCTAAAAACGTGCGCTGTGGTATATTTATGGCAAAACAAACATGATGTAGGGGGAGCGGTCGTCACCGTCTCCACCATCTTGTTTATCAATAGGCACGGCATATTTACGCCATAAGGTGTTAAAAAATTGAAATTTGAGAACACGCTAGATGTGTTCACAATGGTTGCTTGTTGGGTCGTCTTTTATGTGGGCCTTACTCTCCGTTATTGTGTTAAAGACATACCGAACATGGACACTATGCCACATCGTGGTCGCTGCATTTTTAAACTCCAGTGGACAATTAAAAGTGCATACCTATAGACGATTGTCATGTATTCTTACCTTCATAAACTTAAACATACTGAGCGGGAGTGCCACAAGTGTCACACGCCCAAAAATTAAACAGTGGTTAACAGCCGGATTTCACTCACCTTAACTGCATCCCTTGTTCCACCTCCTCACATCAGCAGGTAACGACTACAACTATAAACCTCAACCTGTAAGAGCCATCGCCTATAACTTCAATCCCGAGACTTAAATCACATACGTATCCTTTATGCAAACCAGGTACATATACTAGTGTATTGACCGGTCACAGGGGTAACGCATTACGAAGTCGAAGTCAATTGTTTGAGTTGTTTGGACAAATGCATTAGGCGTGCTATATTTTATATACTACAGCCAGCTCTGAGTGACGGGGACATGAATAGGCGCAGGTATGAAGCGGTGTCCCATATTCTGTTCCCTACACCTTCGTTCAGATGCAGACACACCGGGTCTAACTTACAGCCCGGTTTTAATCCGTTTGGCAGATTTAACGAGTCACGAATGAGACGAACGGGTTAAATGGCAATTCCCATAAAAGAATAAATTGATCGAGCTTTATGTTAAGACTGATGTGAACGGGACTGTATAAATTAACCTGTTCAGGCCTGAATGACGTCACCAGGGGAAGCAGATTTATCTTTGCCCCCTCCCTCCCCTTTTTAATAATCTGGATTAGGCCCTATATTTTTTCCTCTTCGTTGTATTTTAAACTACTTCTAAATGGGTTGCTGGCGCTACGCAAATTAGTATGAGTGAAAGCAAAATACGGCTTTGAAGTCACGCTTTGGAGCCGTCACCTGTTTATACATAAGGTACAATGGGGATATGCGGAGTTTATATTACGTTTTGAAGATCAAACTTTGCCCTTTACTTTTCTTCAGCGAACAAACAGCGTAAATTGTTGTTGTGTTTTAAATTTGTGTTTTTTAAAACCATTCTTTATATTATTATCATAATTCCGAAATGTTGAAGCATGCTTTTGAAACTCTAGCAAAGGCGGTTAGTGGGTAGAGAGTAATAAGACGACCTTAAAATTTTAAATGAGAACCCCAAAATTCAGATTTCCGTATACGTCCCCTTAAAAATTTGACTGGCTTTATAGTGCTTGTGAACATTGAGTCAACAGTACACCATTGTGATCCAGCTTACATCATCTATTGAGTAAACTGACTCGGCTTTTGGCAAGTAAATTATGGGTTAGCTAGTGGTGACATCTGGCGGTTACATAGAAGCGCGATAATTTCGAAACCTGTATCCATATGTCATTCAACTATGACAGCATAATTTAGTAGTGTCTGTTGATATCAGTAATTCCTAAATGATTGGCGAGTTTTGATGTCAAATTAAAGTTTAACTGTCATGCTTCAGTTATTTGATATTTAAAAACAACTGAAAATCTATTTGTTAAAAAAATGTAATAAAGAAAGTGAAATTTGAGGTACGGAGGTTTTTAATGGCAGGTGATTGTAATAAAAAGCAAAAGTGCATGGGAAGGCGTTTGGGTGAAGGCCTTCGAATAAATTAATTAAAAGGGAATGTTTTTAAGAAAAGTATTAAAAACGCGAAAAAAAATCTTTCACCGGATTTATAATATTTCGCGCCAATGGATTGCCTGCCCTCAATGCCGCTGAAGCCTTACTTTATGAAGCGATCGGACAAGTGGCGGTATCTGGACTAGATATCGTCCAGACTGAGGGTGATTTCAATATCTCTTTCTACCCACTAGATAAAAGCTACCAGGAGTGGGAGAATGGGGAGGGGGGGGGGTTTACAATGGGTATAATGTGTAACAGAGAAAAGCTCAAAGAAACAGAAGTGCTTTCTTTTTATTGTGACAGAAGGTATGTAGACCACGATGAAATGATGAAAATCATGCACAATTAAGAAACACTTTCACAAAATGATGAGACATGAAATCTTTAAATCTAACGATAACAGAGATAGTTAAGACCTACACTGAAAATCAATAAAACCGCCAGACAACTCCGTGACCCTTTCGTGATAACCCTATCTCTCCAAAACCTACCCAATATAAACGCAGGTAATATCTGTGACCAGACACTTCGCTGAAGTTACACCGAGCCTTCAACATGGCTTTCTCTAATCTCTTCGTGCTTTTCTCGCTCGTGGCGCTTACCAGCACAGCCCTAGGCGCTGTGACTCCGCCACAGCCGAAGAATCCCGCCACAATGCCGAATCCGGTCGACGGCGGGAATGGCGTCGATGTTCCCAAGGACACCTGCTCGTGCAAAGCGGCCACCGCCAACCTCACTGCGGTTGTGACCACCCAGAGCCAGCAGATCCAGAGGCTGTTGATTGAGAATGAAATCGCCCTCGGAGACGCCGCCTCGATGAGAACGCAGATTGATCAATTGGTGCGGACGGTGGATGTCCTCAAGACGTCTTTACAGGTATTTAATTTTTTTTTCAAATTAATAAATAAGTTGGTTTTTAATTAAATATTGCCAAAACATGGCATTGTTTTGATTCAGTGACCGTTTAGAATAACAAATAATGAAACAAATTGCAATGTACGCATGCAGCGCCAATAAAACGGAAAAATATCCAACTTAATCAACTACAGTCAGGGAGAATGCTACGCATTATATATCTTTTAGATGAAGTTTATGTGAAAGCTTAGAATAGGAAATTTAAAAATGTGTACATATGGATTTCAGGTACAAGTAGCTGAAGTCTCTGCGTTGAAGCAAGGAACTCTGAAGCCGCAGTTGCAGAAGTTTACAGGTTTGTTTTTTGTCAAAAAGTCAAGCGCGCACTAGCAGCAAGCTTGCTTTTAAGTCTTTATTGCATGTACACAGATGAGGATGATTTAATATCAACGCCTGTTTTACGGCGATTAGCTCGCAGCTCTACAACCTTTTTCCTTCTTTAAATTTTTTTCAATATTTTGGAGTTTGACGAAGGTGCTTCTATGATATTTTCCATACATTTTTGGGGGTTAATCTTATTTGGGGGATTTGAAATTGATGGTATTTTTCGCCATCGACAGGAGATTTCAAAAGAAAGAAAATTGCAAACTATATATGTATGAATCAGTAGTGGTAACTGAGTTATCGCTAGATATAAGGTAAAGCTGGCTAATAATTGGTGTAAAGATAAAGCTAGTTATTTCTTTCTATTGTACGTTCTCCTAGACAAGGTAAAAATACATATTTTTTTCAAGTCGTCCATTGCTTTTTTCATCATATCAGCCTGCCCAGCCAATTTCAAGTCCTCGCCAGAACTCCGCTCCTGCTTCCTCCGTGTTTGGATCAGCCTCAACTGGTTCGACGCCCGCAAATACTGTGAAGTTCGAGGCGGTCAACTACTGTCGGTGGATTCTGCCGCCAAGTTGGACATCTTAAAGAACAAGGTGTTTCAGAACGGTGAGATGTTTTTAATATTGCCCATTTAAAAGGATATTTTTTTATTTTGTTTAAGATCTTCATCATTTCGTCAGTTTTAAAGATACCGATGAAATTAGAGAAACACACGTGACGACAAATTTCAGTTTAAAGCGACTTCTTGAAATCGATATTACTGGTCGATATTACTGGAACATATCAGTCACTCGATTTTGGGATATGATGAAGGGTTTTTATTTTCATCGACATGGTTATTTTAATTTATTTGAAACTTAGACGACGTGTGGAACATAGATTATATTGCACCCTGGGTTTTAGAGTTTAGAGAACTCTCTTGTACAACAAACAGTATCAAGCAGTTCCGAATGTTTTTTATACATGTATAATGCCTACGATGACTGAAAAACATTGCTATTGTTATTAAACTCAGGATGAAATATGAAGAAAAGACAGATGAGTGGGGCCTACCAGTAGAATTAAAATGAATTAAGAGAAGTATTGTGACCCTTTCAAATTTATGGAAATAATCAGTCTTATTTATTTATTTATTTATTTATTTATTTATTTATTTATTTATTTATTTATTATAATATTATTTTATTTGTAAAGAAAATCTGGGAGACAGCTGGGCAAGCGGTTACCTGGATGAAGCCACGGGGAAATGGAGGTGGGTTTACACGGGGAAAGAGTTCACATTTTCCAACTGGGATCGCGGGGAACCGAACGCCAAACTGAACCGTGAACCGTGCCTGCAGCTCTTTAGATCCTTTGCCTTCAACGACAAAAACTGCCAGGACGGAAACGGCTTCGTCTGTGAGTTCAGCTACGCGTGATTTTGATCTCCATGGCAACGTTCGCGCGGTGTCTTTCCAGGCATGCGCGGAATGGATATATATATATATATATATATTTGGCGCATGACTGTTAAGTATGATTGACCATATATTGGACGGATAGTAGGATTAAATATGTCTATATATTGGACATGTTCAAAATTACTTGATTGTTATTGGCTTTAATAGACTTAATCTTTGAAAGAATTAATTTTTGTGTACCAGAACGAAAACGATGAAGGAAATATGGGTCCTTCCCAGAGATTTAGATCGATCTAGAGATTAAGATTTAGATCGACCTAACTCCCTGGGGGTTCACGCTAAATTGCAGTCAGCCAAGCGGGCACCATAGTTAATTACTCCCTTACAGCTTTTAGTAGGCGGGGCAGACGCTTAAGCCGGCCAAGCTGACAGTAATCTAGTGAGACTCCCCACAGGGATAGATCGATCTAAAAATCTATGGAAATGGGGTGTAAGTCTATGCATGTTTCGAGACATTTTTATATTATCTTTCAATAGGCAATAAAAGTTATTCTTAGGCCTTGCACGAAAAATCTTCCCTTGTTTAAAAAGGTACAGATAATTAAAACTTCAAGAAATAATTTTGCGATGTGTTTTTGTCTTCAAATGTATATTTGTGAAAATAGTTTGTTTTTTTTTTTTTTGTGGTCTTATTTAAGGGCGTTTATTTTAAGTTGCCTTGTGGGATAACTACCTGTTCCCACTACCAGGACCTAAGATTGATTTTTCACTAGATATATTCACCGGCGTGTCTGGATCATTTGTTACATTTTTCTCTTCTGTGATCAGCATGTGCTTTTGAATGGGATTAATGCCATCACTCAGATGAACTCTAGTATAGAGCAAAGAGTTATAACAGAGTTCTGTTATAACTCCTTGTATAGAGTAAGGAATATGAAGCTTAATAAAACCTGCACCCCACGGAAATGACCTCGGTTTGCAAAAATGTTTTAGGATAAAGAATAAATCTGCTGTGTTTGGCTATTTTAAGATAAAGAATAAATCTGCTATACTTGGCTAAACTGCATGTGAAGAGATACCCGTTGCAGACACAAAGAAACAAGTCTTCGGCTTTGGAATATCAAGACAATATCAATACCGGCAGATAACAGAGTCTGTGTACTCCATGTATCTGGTCAGGGTATCATACGTCCTGTTTACAGTGTGGTCAGTGGTATCAGAAGAGTGACCACCGCGTAGACGAGGGACAGAGGCCTCTTGTGTGATGAAAGTGGTCAAAGACTCCGCTGCCTGTATGTCCGAGTCAACAACGAAATGTTAACAGAACATTCCCAGGGTCTCGTTTTAACAAGAAACTTTAGTCTAAAAATCGGTCCAAACCTTTAGCTCAAACTTTTAGTCAATTTTGATCCAAAATGTGGTAGTCTACTAGTTAAATAAAATATTGCGTTTTTTTTAAGAGGGAGGAATTGGCACTGTTTTAGTCAGTTGATGAATGTTTTCTTTTTCTATTTTTTGGTTAAGTTCTGCTAGAGACGTACATGTAGGCCTACATGTAAGACCTGAAGTGAAATAGACAAAAAATTTACTTTAAAAATTATTACCGATGTTCTGCCCTAAGTTTGTTAGTGAAACCTGTCCCTACAAGAGCTCCAGTCCTGATTATTGATGACAATTTCGATAACTGTGAGGGAATTGACTTTGTCCGAGCGATAAAGGAACGCACATATCGATCTCGAGATTTGAAAATGCAAAAGCTGGCATGCATCTGATCTCCATCTTTCACACACACACACACACACACACACACACACACACGTTTTGGTTTGTAAGTTAAGATTGAACTCCTTCGTTTTTCGGATCATTTCACAAAAAAAGTGACTCCTAGTCATGTCTGCAACGCTCATTTTTTTGTGTTATATTTACTTAATTTATGTTATTTTAGTAAAAAAATTAAGAACCACGTTTTTAGAAAAGTGATATCAAATAATTATGCAAATATTACACAAAATGAGTCGCTTTTTGTGGAATATCCACTGCTTTTTTTCTTTTCTGGTTAAACAGGATTTACTGTCCAACGAGAGCGCTTAAATGCGATAGTAGTGAACGGTCGCAGCAGTCGCAATGCAAATTGTAATACTCACTTGTCTCACAGCCTGTCGTTCTAACCTCTTAATCTTGGAGCGCAGTTTAAATATTATGAAGGAGATAAGGATAAGGATGTGGATTTAGTGAAAGACCAGAATCCCGTAACGAAAAAACATAAGTAAGGGCACGATGACCTTTGAGTTGATACATTGGCAGGTGCACATTTTACGTATTCAAGACAGAATGCAGTGGCGTATGCAGCTGGTTAAAATAATTAAAAAACCAACGCTGTGTCTTTTATTTGCCGGCGCACCTTGTGGGCAAACGACTCCGCCGCGTGCGTAAAAGAGGTAAAAAAACTGAGACCTGCAGTAATGTACAGTTGATTGACAAAAAATCCACATGACAAATAAATAGAAAAAATAAGTAAATAAAACATTATAAGCAATGCTGCCTCCTCCTTAACCTTTTGTTGTGAAAATTTTCTAATCTGAGCATCCAAAAGAAGTCGCTACAATCAGTGCAAAATCATTATAATTTACCATTAAAAGGAAATGTGGCGGTTGGATAAAAGATTTAAAAAAACAACATTTGCTTCCTCTAGAAGTTTAAGTCCACATTTGATTAGAAGAATTTTTAAAATCTCATCAGCATGGTGAGTAGTAACGTTCATTATCTTTTCGGTTTAGGACCCCATCCTTTTCATATTCATATAATTGATTCTGCTATTAAAATGATTGTTTTGATACATTCAGTTCTTTTAAACAGAGATAAAGATGGAATTGAAATTGATTTTCATGCCGGTGTAACCTGGGTTGGTTAATACATTTATCGAACCGCGGCTCGAAAAATGAAGAACAACTCCAATCGTAGATCATGTAGCTTTTTATTTTTCCCACACGGGCTACAGGTTGGCACGCAGGCAGGGACAGTCACGACGATCTCTCGGGGTCCTTCTTCACTACCTGAGAAGCCCTCTTTTTTATAGGGAATCATTCTAAATCCTGCGTGCCCAATAACTATTACTAAATGTGTGTAATTTATAGGAATAATAAAGGAACTAAATGTAACACATGTGATTAATAGGAAGTATGATAAAACTAAATGCAGGGACTGTATTCAGGCCCGTAACCAGCGATTTCAAAAGGGGGTTCTTTTTCTGAAAAAGTGGACCTTTTACAATCAAATTTATGGGTACCTAGATCAAATTTTATCCAAAATGGACCTTTCCTTACAAAAGGGGCGGTTCTTTCGACCCCCCCCCCCCACCCGACCCCCCCTGGCTACGGGCCTGCTATTACTTTTTATAGTAGCCCTGAACACGGATATGTTCTCCGGGTAGGAAGGTTACATAACGCTCGGACCTGCGACTGACTCAAACGAAATTATCTCAGGCGTGGCAACTGGTTTTGGTGGAAGCGATCAAAAGAGTCAGGATGATAGAATGAGGCCAAAAAAAAAAAAAAAAAAAAATACCTCGACAATTTTTGGACCGCCACAGTGTCTCACTTTTCTGTCGATTCCAAAAGGGTGGACATTTGTTATTTATATTTATTACACCGCGAAGACTTTTGTTTCTTAATTCGGCTTCCCTTTTTGTAATTGTGAATATGACTTAAAAGCAGAGACAAATGGTATACATGTAACTCTGTCGTGTTATACAGGATCTTAAGTTTTAAAACGTAATTTCCGGTAGTCACAAGGTGACACCGGATTTCTGAGAACTCTACCTCGGTTCACCTTAAACAGGACTTGTGATAAGGTCGATGTATTGTGAAGTCAGAACAGTCCGTTTCAATTTTTCTTTATCATATCTGGTGTATTGGCAGAGAGGCGTGTTAATAGTGTCATTTGAAACTCGAGATGGGGTGTAGTAGTCTTGAAAAGGGGTCTTGAGTTTAATTAATTGATGGATTAATGATTTAATAAATTAATTAAATAATAACACGTGTTTCCCATAGATATATCGCTCTGATTAAAGCGACCAGGCAGAACTAATTTTTAAGAGAGATAGATTATTTCTAACATTTATTCAGTATTAGGCCCTACAGGTCTGCAGCCCTCACTATCATTGCCTATACTTAGAGTACAAAATATGAGTTAATGCGAACATTATGATGTCTTATAATAACAATAAACAGAAATTAGCTTAACCTATATTTAAGTGGAAATAAACAGCCGTGAACTATATACAGTTGAATATTTATAGATTATTCTATAATCAAAACTAATAATCAAATTCATACCAGCTTTTCCTCTATACCATTTAATAGAGGTAAACCAAAATAATTCATAGCGGAGCAAAGTATGTCAGTCCTTTTGAGCGTGTTGAAATAACATTCAGTAGTATTGTGCCTTTGATTCACCCATTCCCCGTGTCAACAAACGACCCGTACACGCGCGTAAATAAGGTCAACAATCACGTCCCTCATTATGACAACAACAAAGGATATATTTGATAACTATTCACAAATGATGGAGGGAAGTTTTATATCATTTAAAAATAAAACAACAACAGCAGCAAAAAAAGAACATTAACAAACAGACTAAATTTGCAAACAAGTATTTATTGTATTGGTTAAGTGTATCACATTATGACAAAATTCGTGGAAATCGAAGGTGTCAAGAAACGCGAGAGCGAGTCACCCGTAAATCGCTTTGTTTGTGGCGTCACAATAATTTTGTTGCTAGGTAACGCACTTGGAATGGAAACAACAACAGGAAATGGGAGAGAGTCAGGTAAGCGTACTTAAAATAAGAATTAGAGTTGTATGATCGTATTTCTCGTACAGAACTGTGCTGTCATTGGGCATGTATGCCTATGCATGTTGCAACTTCCTGGCGCCTTCATTAAGAATTTATCTTATATTGAAAATTAATAAATTAAATAGCCGAATAATGATTTCAGCTAAACATAATCACTTGTAGCCGATATTATAGGCCTATCTTGTAAACATGACTAATATAGCAACGCTATTCATTACGTATTGATTAAAAAAACATCCCACCGTCCAAGTCAATTATATATATTTTTTAATGTATTCTTATAATAATTTGATCGCCCGCATTTTCTATATGTGTCGAGAGTGAACAGTAGCCTAAGCCACAGTAGGTCACCAAAGAACTTTCTGGAGTGGTTGTTTTTATAACGGTCGAAACCGCAGCTCGATTGTCATTTAAATCACAACAGGCAGAAATGACCCTCATTCCTTTTCGCGCCAGAATCATAAGCCAACATCCTCTCAACTGCTGCCTTCGAGGTAGTGGGTCAACGTACGCGCTTTACTAAAGGAAAACTAATGTCTGTGTTCATATTTGACTAGGGTCACGAACACTGGCAATAATCGAGTTGAACTTTTATAAATGATTAAAGCATAATTGTCTTTCTCTCGAAACAGATTACATAAGTTGGCATACGGCGCCTTAAAATAAACGATCGATTTATTCGCCCACGTCATACGGTAAATTCATTTATTATGAAAATGATCCAAGCACATTGAAAGTTTGCGCATGACAGGAAGCTCATATTTTAGCGCGAGCATTTTCCCGGCAAGAAGCAAGCCTAAGAATTCCTGTGAAATTTCAGGTAAGATACGATAGTACAGATCAAGTTTTCACCTGTTCGAACCATATATGATACTTTTGTATGATATCGTAAAGATAAATCGCCATGTTTCAGTAATGAATGAAGAGAAATAAAGGTTAGAATTAAGGGAATCCCATGTGTTCGTTACAATCCGCCGCGAACCGGATTCTCGGAAAATATAAGGAATAGGTTTAACTATCTATCTTAAAGTCACGATCATACCGTAGGATTAATTCATCTACTTAATTTAAAAAAAGGCATAGGGGTGTCAATGCAATAATTGTAGGACGTTTCTTTGTTGACCTTCCATAAAACGCCGGTTAATCGTTCCCGTACGTGTTTAAAAACATCGCACGATTTTATTGATCATAAGTGAAATGCATGCGTGGTTGACCTAGATAAAAGAAATACGGAGCAAAGTCATTTAATTGTTGAATGGCAGGATTTAAACTATAAAAGACAGCTATGTGTTATCGGGTTTAAATCTTGTGTATTATATGTGCGCATTTTATCAAAGGAGTGCCTCGATTATAGAGTAATTGGGGAAAACACCATGAGTGACGTGAGTGACACACCCCCACACAAAGAAAACGTGGACTCCACGTGGTCGCAAGGGTGAATCTAAAAATAAACTGGAATACCCTTTTCTGCCTTTATATAAAGAGTGGGACTAAATTCGCCTTTTGTTATTGACGAATTGGTCTTATCAGAGTACATGAAGAGCGTTTGGAAAGACTGTACTTTTCAGTGACACAGATTTATTCCTTGGACAGCTGTTGAAACATAACAGGTAAAACGTTCAGTCAATGTATGATTTAATATATTGAAATAGGGTATATATTATATAATATTATTATAGCTGACCATTATGTTATGATAATATCCAGTGAATCTTAGTTATTCATTTCATGTCATTTTTTTATTAACATTTAATGAATGTTTCTTTTCATTGCATTTATATGGCTTTTTAATTTTATGTATTTTTGTATTAAAATGAGTTTAGGTTTTGCTATGAATTTTTGAATATTAGACTGTTTGTGTACATGTACATCTTACAAGTATCTGTTTGTTGAAGAAGTGGATGTGTGAGATATGGAGAGAGAGAGAGAGAGAGAGAGAGTGAAAGAGAGAAAGAGCTTCTTGAATATGCTCTTATAACCTTATACAAAATAATTAGATACATAATTTAAACACAGTTGACTCTTTTAAGAGGTGATATTAGGCAATTTTTGTTTTTTCAATAAAGCATAAAAAAATTCAGACAGACGGCTACATGAGACCTCTTGAATATTCATAGGCAGCTGGTTCGTCTGGGGCGTCCATTTTTAGAAATAAATCACGATTTGGTCCTTTAGGGTCACATGCTCTATTCATGGACATACATGTAGAGTGCTAGAATTTAACTTGAATCTCAAATGGGGAAAAAAAGTCGGTTAATGTAAAGATCCACTTTACCATTTTAGGGTCCAATTATTGACCAAGGAGAAAGAAAGATAAGACTTAATAAATGATTTTGTTTTAGCTTGTTTAGATTTTTGTTTTACTTAAAGGGAGGATCATGGCCTGTAGAAATCAATATTTGGCAAAGTGCCGATATTTTAAAATCCTTTTAGTGGTATACTTATACTGTTGGCAGGGTAAAGGCTTTTTCACTAGTCATAATTTTTCTCAATAGGCCACTAACAGTTCCACTAGTTTTCATACCACTCTCTAATGGCCTGTCTGAGTAATTTTTGAAGTAATTCACTTTTCTCAAAATCAGTGCATATTGAAAATAAAATTAAAAAAAAAAATCAAATATTTTCCACAATACACAGTTAGATCAAATTACCAACTGTGTAAAACAAATCAGTTTACAACATGTACTTGTACCAGTACATATATCTGGTATGTGTGCAGAAGGCATGATTCAAATCTCTGCCGTTACTCATTATTATTGATCATACTGGCGATGTTTTGAACATTTGTCTAATGCTGGTACTCCTTTTTCCCCTTTTTTGTCAGTTTGATTACATTTTCATATTCCATATTTTTAACTTTGTGAGACTAAATAAAATTGCCCAGCTAATACAAAATACACGAGCTAGCAGCATTAGCCCAATATTACGTGACAAGTTTAAATTGTTTTTATCAGTTTAATCCCTCATTTAGTCTAGGGTTTTGTTTTGTACTGAATACATGGCTGAGGTTTTCTTTGAAGGTCATTTGAAGGCAAAGACATTTGATGTGGAAGTCATAAGTGATAGTTCAAAGTGATATCGGTATTTGTGGTTGCAACACTTATGTACTGGTTTAGCCTCTATTTAAAATTCCTGGCTACAGGGCTGCTAAAGGCTTCTTAATGCTTTTTTTTCCTTTTCTCTCTCCTTCTCTCTCTCTCTCTCTCAGGACTTTGAATAAGATTTGCTGCTTAACACCAGTTTGTTTTTATGCTAAAATTCTATACGAATACCAAAGGGCAAATAAAGATTGAATTATAACAAATAGCTTGCTTATTTCTTCATCATGTGTTATTGATTTTGAAACAGTTATCAGATTTGTCAGTATTTCACCATAATTATGCTCTTTAGACTTTCTGCTACCTCATTTGACTCTCAAGGTTACGTCAGGTACAGATGGGTTGTTTACGAACCAAACCATTCTATCTAATAATTACCTGACAACCAACCGCCATTTTCATTATAGATATACATGATGTATATTGTGTGTGATTTCATAACATTTATATTTTAAAGGCCTCCATTTTTCTCAAGCATGAAAGGTATTAGCATACATTTTTTCTTGGAAATTTCAAATTAAGTACTAGTATATGCGACTATACCTACCTGAGATACATGGAATCATGATCAGCTTTTTATTTTTTGGGTGGTGTGAATGATTTTTAAAAAAATATCTAAACTATATCTAGTTTAAATTTATACATTCGAAATATTTATTGAGGATGAAATCATACAATTGTCCCATTTGATGGTTTTCAATGTACATGTATATGATATTATCAGGAAAATCCCCTCCCCCCCCCCAGACAATTCCCCCCAAACAATATATGTATAAAATATATGAATTTTTTTAAACGTGATAATGCATTTCCAGGATAGAGAGTATCAGTATCACCAAACAAATTATTTTATCCCAATTTCATTTTTATAAAGTACAAGTACACAAAATGTTAGAAATAGAATTACAGAAAATTTGATAAAAATCTGATCTAAAAATATCTCCAGGTAAATGTAGGGTAAACTATAATCATCTCACTCATCAGTATAACCCTTTGATGAATTGACTGTAATTTTTATATCCTCTAATACAATACTTACTGTACTTTATAAAGTCTGATAAAGGTGGCTAGTTCCCTGTGTCCTGTTTTGAAAAGCTGATCACAAGTGATAAAGACTTAACAACTGATTTGAGCCCAAGCCAGGAAGTTTTGCCAAATTCTTCAGAAACTTGAGAGCTCTCTCTCTTTGCCCTGCGTGGGCCTACATTGACATATAATATCATGTAATTAAATTCTCTCCCACTAAAGGAAATCAGAACATATAACCATTTTTTGTCTGTTTTCCATTGAATTGTGTCCTTGATATATATTGTTAAGGGGCCAAGATTATGATTTTAGTAAAGCTTATCATGAACATTGATGATGATGAGGGCACGCAATAGAGATAGTGTTCCAATTTAAAATTAGGTGATTCTTATTGATGATACTTTTCATGGTTCCAAGGAATTGTATTTTCTAATGATTCTAGTGATAATTATCACCTACTTATCAGAGAAATGTAGGTCTGTTTCATGTAAATTTCTGTTCCACAATAATTAAGTGATTACTAGTAATAATTCTAGAATCGTTAGTAGTTAATTGATTATCATTAAAAATCTCATCTAAACCGTTGATTGGGTTTAGAAAATTTCGGTGTAAACAAGTTATTGGTAAAGCAACAACAGTGTTTACCTCGCATATTGCATGTTTTTTTATTGATTGGGTGATGTCAGCTTTAGAAAGAGGTCTGTTTTCTGGCCTGGGCAGTAAAAACTGGATCATTCTAGTTTCAGGGTGAAGGGTTATTTTTTCCTTAAGAGGTGTAATGTTAACTTAAGAGTTCACAAGCACTTGGTTAAAAAAACTTTAAAAAAGAAAGAAGAAGAAAAAAACATAAAAGGTATTCTATCAGGGATTTTCCTACTGGATGAAATTTTCCTCCAACAGAGAAGTAAAATATCGAGGCTTGTTTATTTTTAGATGGGGGAAATAAATGTCCAGATAACAGAGACCCTAAATGTGGATAAGCAATAAAAAAAAAAAAAATAGAAATAGAAAAAAAAAAAAAAAAAAGAAAGCGAGACAAAGAAAAGAGAAAGCATTGATCTGACCTCATACAGATAATCAATACCCTCCCCTCCTCCCCCCCCCCCCCCCCCCCCCCCCCCACTCATGCAATCTAGAAGCCAGGAATTTCACTGGGAGACCCTTTTTCTGAAAAAAAAAAAAAAAAAAAGTGGGCCATTTGACCCCCTAATATTTATGTCACCAATTGACCCAAGTTGAGAAATGGCATTGAATGCAATAGTGTACATCAAATTTTGGCTCAGTGTGGACCTTTGCAAGCTGAAAAGAAAGGTTTTTTTTGCCTTCTCCTTCTCCTTCCCCCTAAGGACTGTTTGAAGGAGAAAGTAAAACAGGAAAAATCTAGTATTTATTTTACAGTGCATATATATGTAGGTGGTTGTTAGGGAAGATAAATATATGAAGGAACAAAGTAAAAGAGAATGGAGAAGTATAGTGTTCTTTTAATACAGGAGTAGTGATAATCTACACATGTATTTGGTATATCGTTGTACATATAGGACAAAAATGCTTCGAACATCGTTTGTGGGACAGAAAAGGTCAGAAAAGATAAATTCTAGTCATTGCTTATTTAAAATGCTCAGTTACTAGTGTGATCGACTGCAAAGAGTAAAAGTATGTTGAATATTTGAAAATTAGAGTGAAGAAAATATGTGCTAGTGTAGTAAATTAAGGGATGAATGAGATTTATTTCCTGATCGATCTAAGGTACTGGTAAGAGCAATTAGCTGTATACAAGGGAGAAAAGGAGGGGGAGTGAAATCGGAGATAGAGGGGAAGAAAATGGGAAAATCTGAGGTCTTCCAGTTTCTATTTAAATCACATGAATTGAGGCCTGTATGAGCTAAATGCGAGCTTGAGCTTAAAAAGAGGGAATAACAGCCAAAGGATATTATTCTTTTAACCATTATCACTCTCTTCCGTCTGCCTCCCAGGAAAGTAAGTTAATAAGTATGTTCTTGGATATTCATTTATCCCATTAATTTTTTTTTCATCTTTCTAGGTACTTGGAATTTTGCTCCTCCTGAGAGACGAATCGTAAAGCACAGCTATTCTTCCTGTGAGACCTCCTACTTTGGCTGGATTGAAAGCTCAGCTCTCAACAAGTAACACCATTTCCCAATGTCGAATTTTCAAAGGACTAGAAAAAATCACCACCTGAAAAAGTATATACTTTCTGAAAGGACTAGGTAACGGTGGATAAACTTGTGTGGATCATTTTGTGACGCAGCGGCTTTTTTCTTCCCTTGTTGCATTTGTGATTGAATATTAGGTGACAGCTTTGCGTTGCATAACAATCCCTGTCGTCTGCTACGTTTTATTTTGAAGGCTTTCAAAGAGGAGTTTTTAAGAGGAGAAAGAAGAAAGAAATCTGAATATCCAAGCAAGATCAGTTGGAGTGAAACACAAATTCAACAAGAGAAGCTGTTTCCAAAAGGAAAAAGCAGAATTGTCGTCCACACAATTAAAACCAACAACAACTCAATTGCTCAACCTCCATATTGCCAAGTGAACATTTCATGCTCATCGTAGAAACTTGTCCAGTGTTCAAGGAAAAAAAAAAAGAACAAACAAAATCTTGACATTAATTTCTGTCTTATTCGTACAATTATCCTCATCAGCTGAAAAAAAGTCATACATTCATTTCATAAAATAACTATCGTACAGCAAACTGTGATATTAAAGGGGAGTTAGAAAAACTATTTCATCTAAAAAAGAAGGCGTTGACATTGCAGCCAGTAGATTTTGATTGGTTTCTTTGTGGTAGCCATAGTTAGCAGACAGTGAGAGACTTTTTCAATTTAGACTTGATCCAGATACATTGAAAGATCATCAAACACCAGAAGAAGGACAGGAAAAAAAAAATCGAAATGGAACTTCTTTTTCCCGAAAACGTTCTTTGGATGATCATTGTTGGGTTCATCGTTGCTTTCGTCCTCGCTTTTGGGATCGGAGCAAATGATGTTGCCAACTCCTTTGGGACATCCGTTGGAGCGAAAGTGTTGACGCTGAGGCAGGCATGCATTCTGGGAGCCATTTTTGAGACCTTGGGCGCCATTTTGTTAGGTGAGGCTACTTTTACACTTAGCGTATTTCAGTTTTAAAGAAAAAAAAGTGGATGTCTGGTCAGACAGTATTGCAGAGTCAAACTTGTAATGGAAAGGCCAATTTTAATTTGGTAAAGAAAATATAAATAGTTTCTAAAGAACTAAAGATTTTTTTCCCCAATTTTATACAAGAGATAAAGAAAACCCTATTTCACCAATTGCACTTTCTGCTGAAAATAAAAAAAACACCTTCAAGAAACATGACAAGATTACACAAAAAAAGAGAGAAGACGGTCTAAATCTCCACCTTATATAAAAAATAACTGCATGATGCAAAGTATTGATGACTTGGCCTAACCAGTGAATGTCACTTAACATGTTCCAAGCGTTCATGTTTCTCTCTTTCCCTCCCAAGTGCGAAAGTATCAGACACCATAGGAAAGGGCATCATTGTGAATGTCACTCTACGCATTCCAAATGTTCATATTTCTTTCTCTCCTAGGTGCGAAAGTATCAGACACCATACGAAAGGGCATCATTGACGTGGGATCCTACAACGGCACGGAAGAGGTTCTCATGGTGGGCAATATCTGCGCTCTGTCAGGTAAGCTGCTCATCAATAATGCGGGTTATTCTTGGAAACCCTTAATTCATCCTCCTGGGAGAATACTCTCTGGAATTTGTTAGTAGGACACGTTTTCTGGCACAGATGTGGTAGTTCATGCCAGATGTACTCTACTGTTACTTTTATTTATTCAAGAGACAGTTTCATCCTCCTGTTTAACATTTTAGCATTTTTTGTCAATTTTTTCCTTTTTTCGGTGTAGACTTTTTAGTTTTAAAACAGGTTTTTTTATTGTTTCAATTTATTTATTTATCCATTTATTTACTTATTTATTTCAAAAGTGTATGCTTATTCTGCTCTTCGGTTAGGATTATGGAGAAAAATAAATCTGTGTTGATTCTAGCATCATATTTCATTCCAGTCATCAGTTCTTTACACATTTGTTGTGGCGGTAGATTGATCTGAATCCAGGAAATACTAAATAATTAAAATTTATTATTATTCTGTGGAAATGTGTACTGTTATAGTTTCTATTATGCAGTTGTTCTCTCTTGGGTAATATTAAGTAGAAGCAAGCTGCTGGTCGGGGTGAGGGAATGAAATGTAAAGAGATAAACATGCCTTTAAGGCTCTATTTGCACCTGGGGAAGTTGACTTGCTGTAGGATATTTTGGGAGCAATTTTTCAACCTAATCAATTTTTTGATTAGGAAAATGAAGTTATATTTTTTCCAAGTAAAATTGTGCAATAGAATGAAAGTCTTTTTTTTTTTTTAACAAAAGTGGTCATAGCTATACATGGGGCAAGTTAAAAGATATTTTGACACATGATGGAAAGATTCAGTTCAGAGTGGCACATGCAACTCAGTTTTCAGTATGTTACACTATATTGTGGGCAGAAATGCTGCAAATTCTAGTAAGTTACTAGTATCCAATTTCAGATTGCCTCAGCACTATTTGGGCAAAATAATTCAATCAGAGTTAGTTAGGTCAATCTTCAGTTGAAGACCAGCATCCAGCCAAAGTTCTTTTGTGAAGTCAGTCATCAGGGTTGCCATCAAATTTGAAATTAAATTCAATTTGAAATTTTAACTTTTGGATTTTGAAAAATGCATTTTGAGTGCAGTTAATTAAATTTTTTTGGAGAATTTTACAATTAAATGTTTTATCTTTCTCTGTATACTCATTACCCCAGGTTGTTGACATGAACTTAAATATTGCTCATTTATTGTGTAAATATTATGAAAATCATTTAATGTAAAGATAACCTGACTGTCAACATGGCAAACTTTGTGACCTTACACAAGCAACGACTAGCATCACTCGTGATTCATACATAACTATTTTAAATTTATTGGCAGATTAAACATTTTTAAATTAATTAAAATTAATCATTGAATTTATATAACTGTTATTTATTTATTTATTTATTTATTTTTTTTTTGGGGGGGGGAGGGGGCACAACTTTTAGGATAGAACAATTACCGTAATAAGAATACAGGGATGAAAAAAAGATTGGTACCATCTCATTTTGTTTGTAATAATGTTTTTGGGAGGGTAAAGGGATACTCATACTCCTAAGGAAAAGGAGGAGGGGGTGAGGGAGACAAAAAAGATAAAATTAAGAAAATGCTAGATGTGGGTAATTTTACTACAATACATTTTGACACAAGGATGGAAAAGTTTTTTGGTTTGTCATGTTGTACTGAATTTTGGCATGCATGGGCAAAGGAATAGAAGAGGGAATGCCCCTTAAGATAAGAGGCTAGATATCTCCATATCTTGGTTTGAATGAATCCGATTACAACGCGATTTGAGTAAGTGTTCAACAATTTTACCTTGTTGACCTCTCTTGACTTAATCCCCTTACTAAACAAATATTTTGAGTAGATAAACCCCTCTTCAAATTGTTGTAGTGATTTCATTCATTGCGTAGTCAGGATTTTGGCTATTAAGTATAAACAAAGGGGTGTCGATAAGATATTTAACCTCATGTATTAAGGTCAAAAAGTGGAATTTGTCCTCTTTGGTACTTTTCACATCAAGTGCTACATTAGTCAGTTTCTCTGAAGTCACATTTCCATCCAAGATGATACAGTTCAACTTACATGAAGCAAGTTAATTGTGATGAACCATTCACTTAATTGGCTTGGTGTTTAGATTTACCAGTCTTCCTTACTTTTTACAGAGGGGTGGAGCTATCTCAAGTGCAAATGCACCTGAATTTTTTCAGTTACTTGTTCCCGATGTTGTACTGTTTGCGATATGCCACTTGAAAATGTGCTTCCATCTTAACTTTGCTGTAACCTTTGTAATAATAACAATAATATGTTTATGTAACCATTGGATCTGCATGCATATTCAACTTCAGTGAAAATACGCCTATAACTAGTAAATTAAATTCGATTTTCCTGTCCGCCATAATTACATTGTAGTAATAAGCTGTAAAGATCTTTAAAAAATTAAAGAAATAATTTATCCATTCTCTTCCTTGCTTTCCCAGGATCTTGTATTTGGCTGTTGATTGCGACCTTCCTCAGTCTCCCAGTGTCGGGGACTCACAGCATCGTTGGCGCCACCTTGGGTTTTGCTCTGGTTGCTCATGGCGCCAAGGGCGTCAACTGGATCAAAGCTGGAATGATTGGTAAGTGGGACAGTGTTTTAATTTTTCAAAGAAAATAAAAAAAAGTAATAAAAAAATAAGATGAAATAAAAAAAATTATAAAATAAGATAAAATACAATAAAAATGAGTGAAAATAACATATACTAAAAAGAGGAAAAAATAATGTCATTTGATAACTTACTACTTGAAAAATGTATTTTTCTCCAGCAGAATCTGGTGAAAATTAGGTTACAGATCTGATAGGAAATGTAACGCATTATAATGGTAAACAGTTGAAAAATCATTTTAAGTAGTCACTTCTTTCCCTTGATCCTGATTGATTTTTCATTTCTGAAAATGTCACCAAAATATTTGAGGAAACCCATTTAGATATAAAGTCTACTTACAAACAGACATACCAACACCAATAAAAAAATAATACTCCATCATTGGGAAGTGCAATAATTAGATTTTTAATGTTTTAATTTAAGGTCCATGCCCATCGACAAACAGCAAAACAATAAAAAAAACCTTGATTACTTGGATTTTAATGTGAAATGGGAGTCCTGTTAAGAATGCCTAAATTTTCGTTATCAGCACTGCAGAGTAAGGGATTAAGTTTCGAGAGCTAATTATAAGTGCCCTGCTCAGCACTTAATATGCAGGTGTGGGAGTTAATAAGGAACACTAGCTGACGAAAACACCTGTGGGGCTGTTTATGTATGGGAGTTATGGTACATGTGCTTATTCTCAAATTTCGAACTCCCTCGTTAATTGTATAATTGTTTTTCTTTGAAGTTTACGAGTTTTATGCACTTTAAAAAATAATTATTTTATGGCATAACAGGAAAACATATAGACTTTCAATTATATCAAAGAAGTTAGGTATTTCTACTGTTGGGAGGTAAAAGAAAATTAATTTTCTTGAATTTGGTGAGAAATTATGGTACAGATGAGTATGTCCATGTATTTTCATGTAATTACATGCACTAGACTAATGGGATTAAGCCCAGAAATAACGGCATGCTCGCATGAAAAATGAACCAGTAGATACAAGAAATGGAGATCTCATAAGGAACTTTCAATTTTTTAGCCATTTCTATTTTATAAGAATCATTAGAAGATCATTTCTGTATTTTATGAACATTTCAGCCTTTTTTCCCCCCTTTCTTTGTTTCCTTGTTATGAGTGATAGAAATTCATATACTTTTAAGTTTTGTTTTAGAAAAATAAAATCACTTTTTAATATAAAGTCTAGAGATGGTTTATGTGTATATATAGATCTCTTATTTTTAACTAAATAATGTTTATAATAGCAATTTAAAGATATCCCATCTGCATTTAAGGTGCCCCAAAGTCATATTTTATATGTCTGCATATCTCCCCAAAGCTATGTGAACTGATCTTTTCCAATTCACACCTATATACTAATAAACCTCCTCTACTTAAAGTACCTGATGTTGGTATATCCTACTGAAATGTACAGAAAGGCATGGCAGTTTAAACATTGCAGGAAGCATTTAGAACCAAACTATTTAATTAAAAATGGTATGAAACATTAATTGAGTCCAAGTACAAATAACTGGAGCTAGCAGTGATTTGTGAATAGGAGAGAATTTCTTTTGAGGAAAATTTAGGGATATTTAATACATAAAACCTTTTTAGAAATGAAACATGGACTAACTTCAAATGTCATATTGAATTCTTTAACCTTTAGTAAGCATGGGAAAATTGTCGTTTACCTCAGGAAAATCTGTTTTTTGGCCAAAACAAACAGTTGTTATCCCTAGAAAAATTATCAAAACTTATGTACACATATATATAGCTTACAGCCCACCTGGGAAAAATCCTTCATCAGATAACTGTACATGTAACTGGACTTAACTGCTATGTGATATAGTGATGTTTTACTTGGTTCACATACCTGTGCAGGTACATGTAAAATGTCCTCTTTGGACTACATTTTTACCAAGCTGATGAATAGTTTTGCTCATAGTTAATTGAAATTGAGATAATTATATGCATTGCACTTTAGCTCTTACCTCTACTATTATTTCTGATAATTCATAGATATTTTTTTCAAAAAAAAAAAAAAAAAAAATGCTGCAGATCAGCAATTCAGATTACGGATTAAATGACTCGATTTATTAAAGGAACATGCCAGCCTTTTCATTTCATTTCATCTTATTGACTGACAAAAGGACACACAGGACGAAAACTGAGATTTGATTAATGATTTGGGATTTAGATTGCAGGCGAAAGCCATTATTATGGAGATAAAAGTCCAGGATATTGGAGTGGGTACCATTAAAGGATGTTTTTGGCCAATTTTGGGGGCAGAATATTATAAAAGACCCCATTCCCATACCTAGATCAATCTAACAAGGTCGGACCATCTCTGAGCAGTTTCTTGCTTAATTGCTTTTAGCTAAAGCAGCTCTGATGTCTGGCACGCCTGCTGAAGCTGCTAATCGATAGTTAATTATACGGTAGCAGCTTCAGTAGGCGTGCCAGACATCAGAGCCCCTTAAGCTGAAAAAAATTAGTGAGAAGCCCCTCGGAGATGGGTCGATTATTCTAGTTCGATCTAGGAGGTCTAAGTGTCCTAGTACTGGTGTGCGTAGGTTGGCGTATTTTGTCCTGCAACTAAATTCTAGCTAATAATTGAAGCCACGACTGACTTAGACAGGGTTCCCATAAATATATCATACAAGCAGGATCGATCTGACTCCCAAGAGGATTCTCGCTAAATTGCATTCAGTCTGTCATGCCCACTGAAGCTGCAGGAGAGGGGGGGGGGGGGGGGGGGGCGTAATTAACTTTCTTGCACGTTAAATTGAATACAATTAAGAGGGAATCCTTTTGGAGATAGATCGATCCTGCTAGTACAACAGGGTTTTGGGAATGGTACCTTTGTTTAGTAGAACAATAGATTGGATTTAGTCTATACTATAGTGTGCCTTAATATAAATTTAGGACAAGGGCTTGATTTTTCTTCCCATAAACAAAACAAAGCTAAAAAATGAATAAATCAAATAGAAAATTAATTATATAAAATAAAAATTTGGACTGTTTTTTTGCCTTGATTTATGGAAAAGTTATTGCCCACTTATGAAGTAACCCAATTTGCCAAGAGGAAACTGCTCCAATGTCTGAAAGGATTAGCTAGTTTGGTATAATTCATGAGGATGGTGACGTAAGTAAAATATCATGTTCTGACATTCATGTTGAGTTCACATCTTGGGGAGCAGGGGGGTATAACAGAAAGTGTCAATCCTTGGTTCTTTATATCTTTAATATCTGTTATCATCTGTGGTTAGGTGGGATGCGATTTCTTGAAAGATGTTTCCATTTTATCTGCGAGAGAGAATTTTTTATGAAGCAGTTCAGATCTACCAGTAAGCCTTGCTGCTTACGGCAGGTAACTTAGTGCCAATTGCACTTAGTCTATAAACTTTTTGTTTTGCAGAGGCACTAAACATTTAATGACTGTCTGGAAAATTTTATGTGTTAGCTATTGTGGTGAAGTTGTTATTAGATAACGCTCAAACTCGTAGTGATATTTACCAGTCTCACACACAAATATCATCAAGTTTAAATTTCCTGTTGAATTTATAGGTTAAAAAGATAAAAAAATATTAATTAAATGATTAAAAAGATTTTTTTATTGAAAAATGCAAAAATAGCATTTTGTTATTTTGCATCTTGTTTTGATACACTTAAAGTATTTCCCTTGCTGGTTTTCTGGGATGGAATAACTTCAACAGACATCGGCAAGATTACTGCTACACCTGTAGTTCAGTATGAAAGGTTCGACCTTTTGGCTTACGGAGCTAGCGATGGAAAGGTTTCTGTGACTAGTAAATAGAACATAATTTGCAGACATAGCAATGCGATAAGGCAGGGTAAAATGCCAGTTACGTCCGAAAAAAAGATTAGTGAAGTTAAGCTCTTTACTATCTCAGGAAATGGGCTCAACATAGTTTGAGAATGCCCCAAACAATTTACAGAAAGAGAAATATACCTCTTGAATACATGTACAAAATGAGCCCTTGCACCCTTACAGCAAAATATTTGTTATTCCTAGAACTGAAAACACTTTTTGGTTAATCAACAAGGTTTACCTGTACCATATCAAAATCTTTTGACAAATTTAAGATCCTTTTTATGAAGTCTGTGTTTTTGATTTTTGAGTAACTATTGAAATGGAAGCTCTTTTGCCTATGCTGTTAATGGGTTTCTCCTCAACCATTCTCGTCTGGTTTGAAGTTGGTCACGTAAATAATTAAGGTCGTATTTCAAATTATTAGCAGTTTTGCAATGGAAAATAGAACAGAATGACTTTTGATCATCAGTGATAAATGAGTGTGATCACATCACTCGTGATAAAAAAAAATGTCATGGAAGTTGCTTACGATAGTGGATGTAGTCTAGATAAATCAATTACAGTTAATTTACAATAAATTGAGCGGTGTCTCTGTTTTAATCTGCTCTTTTTTAATGAAATATTGCTTAGTTATGACTGCGTTTTTGCAAAGGCAACAACATGATAAAATTAGCTAGGAACATAAACAAAAATGGAGTTAAAAGGTGAAACTGAAAATTGAAAGAGCACAAGTACACTTTTATCATGAAGACAGTTTTCTTTCCGAGTCAAAAATAAGTTTTAAAAAAAATAAATAAACGGACATGCAGAATATACTACAATATAACTAAACTTGGCATCTATTATACATAACTACATTCTCACTACAGCTAGTGACATTACTGACACTTGGTATGATAATGTAATAATGACTAATTTTCCGGTTGGCAGGGCTTTTTTTTTAGGCAGATTCCAAGAATTGCTGTGTGCTGGCAGAGTTCTGATGGAAATTGAAGGAGATGCTCAGAATTTAATATCCTGGAACGCTTGTGCACTGTACATTTTTTTTTTTTTTTTTTGGTTGTTGTTGGGAGGGGGGGGGGGGGAAGGCTGAGCAAAAAGAAACAAATATAAAATAATGGACAAGGCCTTTTTTACTATCTGACATGAGCTTTTTACGAGGAAAAGTGGAATTCCGCGTTTTTTTAAATTGAATTCTGATGGTTCCTGAGATTCGTCAAGGTTAGGTGTTGGCTCTCATGATAAATGTTCAGAGGTTTTATTTGAAACCTAGGCTCTATTCCCATAGATTTTAGATTGATCTATCCCCGCGGGGAGTCTCACTAGATTACTTTCAGATAATCCAACTTAAATGTCCATCCTGCCTACTACAAGCTGTAAGGGGGTACTTAACTTTCGTGTCCGCCCGGCTGACAGCTATTTAGCGTGAACTCCCAGGGAGTTAGGTCGATCTAAAGTAGGTCGATCTAATCTTTGGAAATGGGGTGCTAGGCTCATGTCTGTACTTTGAAAGCAACAGCAAAGGGGTTGGCTAGTGTTACGGCTGACATTCACCAATAAACTCAAATGCTAAAACTGACTTTGATTGGCTATACAAAATACGGTTGATTAGACTTGTTCTAGTGAAATTTAAACCATTTGGAGAAAAAAGTGATGAAAAAATAGTGATTTGGAGTAAAGAAAAAATTGCAGGGGCTACCCCAGAGTAGATAAAGTTGGTAGGTTTTTGCCTTTTTCGTCTTGCTGTCCCCCCCTCCCCCCTCCCCTTCACCATGCAGACTTCCTCAAATGTCTTCTTTACAAAGTCTAATTTTCTGTGGCTTAATGAGTCGCCGAGAGCTTACTCTTCTTCTCCTAAGATTTTGTGTTTCAGGCCAATCGATACTGCACAGATCATGAATGGCAGACTAAATCTTTAATTTTCCCACTGAGACTTAAACAGATCAGAAGTCCTAGCTGTTTCCATTTAACTTGGGCTGACCTTTTTCAGTGCAGCAAAAGCAATAGGGAGTTTTTTTAATAACTTGTTTGTCAAGCTCTGTCGACCTAAAAATGGCCAAATAAGAAAAAAAAAAAAAAAAAAAAGAAAGAAAAATGAAACCAAAAATGACCTCTGACAAAAATAAAAATTATTAAAAAATAAATTTAAAAGTCAGCCTTACAGGCAGGTGCATAACCAAAAGGGCAGCTTTTTCATAAAGAAAATTTTCCTAGCTTATTATGTGCTTCCCTTTGTTTGCCAGTATGCTAATGCAATATATTGTTTGGTCAATTTTCAATCAATTTATTGATTGGAGAATAATTATGTCATTATGGAGAGAGAAGGCCTTGGCACAAAGCTTCTGTTTGAAATCTGAAATGGAATTATACTGCATTAGATCTAATATTTCAAAACTTGTCTGTTTTTTATACTTTCAATGGCAGGAGAGATCCAGTTATTCATAAATCTTCCAATAAGCCTTCAAATGTGAATCGGAGATGGGACCTTTCTGCAAAAAGATAAGAATTTTCAGGCAATCTTCTGAGCTGTTATGAAGAATTGGTGCATAAAGCGTATTGATTCAGGAATCTTAAAATGGGATTTTTCTCTAAAGCAAAATAGCGATAGTCACAGATGCTGACAAAGATCTGAAAATGAAGTTGATCCTCCCAGTAAACCGAATTAATGGGCTTGTCCAATGCATTTCTCAAAATGTTTTTAAATCTTAAATCTAAATAAAAGAAAAGCATTATTCTGAATTTTCAACACTTGGTCCTTATTCTTTTCACAACGTTACTATAGTTACTGGCCCGTTACCATGACAACTGACCGACATAGTACATGTGCATGTGTGGTGGGTTCACTGAACATACATTTTAGTTTGATGCTTGACATATTCTTATTTGACACGATTTTCTGATTTGACTGAAAAGAAAAAGTGTAACATTTCACCTTTTTTTTAAAGCAAATTTATCAATGTTTTGATTTGACTATTTTCTTGCTATGGCCAATAAGTATTTAATGAATATTTTTTTCTAATTTTTTTGCCACAAATAGTAAGGACAGGTGTATAGTTGTCCAGAATTTTGTGATAGTCAAACATTTATGGATATCATTTTCTCATAATAAGTGGCAATAATTAGCCCGTAGCACCATCCAATTACACCTTCACCCAGTTGCTTATTTATCATTATGACAGCTGTTGAAAGCAAATCTATTAGTAGACCTGTATTCACACTATATATATATGTACATTGTATATACTTGCATGGTTTAGACCTGTGTTGGTCAAAATGCATTGATTGCAATCAGACTGGTGTCTGCGCAGCAGAAGTACACCATACAACAGCTGCGTATACACTGTAGAAATATCAGGGAAGTCAGTTTTTATGTGTCACATGTTGCAAATTCAAGGAGAAATATTTTCAAGAAAAAAATTGTTTGGTTTTTGAAAAAGAAAAAAAAAATTGGCTTTAGCTGTCATGTAGTACTTTAAATTCTCAATTGGATTTGAGATTAACAAATGAGAATTTAATCTACTCGTTGGACCAGTTTTTTGACTTCACTCATGATGGTTGTAACCGATCACTTATGACAGGAAAGCATTTACATTATAGGGGGTCACTCAAGTACTAGTACAAATAAGGGTGTCAAGGCTATGTTTTCTAACTAGCCATTGAATTAACTCCAAAGAATGAAAATTTATTATCATGTTAGTGCCCAACTCACATGCATTTAGACCTTTTTCTAGACATAGCTTATGAGCCACGTGATATTTTAGGTGATCTATATTTTTGGAACAGGTGTATGTAACTTGGTTATGGGCCAAAAACTAGGGGGAGGAGAATTCTTTGCTTATATAGGGGAATGCGGGTATTTATTTCCCACGTGTGTGCTGCATTGTTGATGACGTCAGAATTGATTTATGCGTATCTGACCTTCACAAGTTCACATTTACTTGTACCTTCACCATGTCTTAGACCCCATTCCCGTACCTAGATCGATCTAGCAGGATTGACCCGTCTTTTTAGCTATGTTGCTTTCAGCTCAAGCGGTTCTGATGTCTGGCATGCCTACTGACGCTGTTAGGGGTAATTAACTAGCGTTTAGCAGCTTTAGTAGGCATGCCAGACATCTAAGCCACTTAAGCTGAAAGTGAGAAACCCCTCGGAGATGGATCGTTCGTGTTAGATTGATCTAGGTATGGGAATGGGATTTTATATGTATCTACCATTGTGTGCCACCTATCACGTTATTCCTTGTCACTGTTCTGAATAAAACTGTCCCATCACACAGTCCCACTCTCCTGCCTGTCTCACCTTTCACACTGTCCCACCTATCCCACTATCTAGCCTATCCCACTGTCAGACCCATCCCACCCAAAACATAAATTCTTCTTTGAAAATATTTACTGTTTTAGAAATTGTAGGATGAGAATAAATATCAAATTACCTGACATTTGCATCAACTTTTCCTTTCTTCCCTTTTTTGTTACATTCTACAAAACAAGTCAATTCCAGAATGTCATAATGTGATAAGGCAATTGCCAGATTGCGTGACAGCTTATTTAAATTTCCACTCTTTTTCCAACGCACAAAAACAGGTTGCAGAATATTGTATGTCATCTTCCTACACATTTGTAGAAGTTCTCATGTCATTTGTGCACAGCTTCTTAATCATTCAGGAGCATATATTTTTCTACCTGTTACTGCTCGTCAAATCTGAACCAAGCTGATGGATTTTATTTACAAAATCGGTGCTTTAGGATCAAGAGAAGAAATAGATGATTGGTAATTTCTTCCAAGTTGTTATCAGATTTTTCCCCTATTTATATGTCTTAGATGTATAAACCTTGGTTAAAATAGATAATTAAAAGAAATGATCACTGGAAAAAAGGTGTTTAGTATTTTTCCATTATTACCGTATTACCTATAGGTACCGTATTACCTATTAGCTAAAGTGCACCAATCCGTCTCCCTCATATTTACCAAATGTTCGTAAAGTTCATGGATACATGTACTATAAGAGTAGGTAGGCTTTAATTAAATTGTGTGAGAGAGTAGGTTAACCACTAGTGCAAATTTTATTTTTGAATCAAACCAATAACAATAAATAAATCCTTTTCAATCACAACATATTTTGAAATGCTTAAAAAATGAATATCTCTAGTAGTGAAAAGGTTTGAAATATTTGTTGCTGGTTTATCTTTATACTAGATATTCATCAAAGTCTCTTGATTTTTTTCTGTGAAATTGATGAAATTGAGTTAAGTGCTAATTAAGCTTTTCCATAAAATGTTCCACCTGGCCACTATTGGTCTGATAGACACATTTGTGGAACACTTTGTAGGAGAAATGACAGATGTTTATGAATTTTCTCTGCACTGTATAGTCATAAGTGAAGCTACTGTAATGGTTGATGATTTATGATCGAAACTCAATATGTATGATTTATTGATGAAGTTGTGCAGAGGGAGGTGAATTAAATAGCAGTAATTAGGAGGGAGAAAAACAACTACTTGCAACAGCATAATTAGTATTTGAACACTTCTTATTCTTGTTAAGAGGTGGTTTTTGGTGTCTTTGTGTTCCAGTGGTTTGTACCAATTTTTTTATTTTTATTTTTTGTTTATTATTTATTATTATTATTATTATTATTTTTTTTTTGCACATTTTTTGGAATTTAGTTTAAATACACATGTACATTGTTGCTGATTAATTTCAGAGGATAAAGGGATATGGGGGAGTTCTTCTTCTTATTTTTTTTTTCTAAAAAGAATAAAGGGAAGAAGTGAAAAGCGTACCCTTTTCCCTTAATGTACTAATAAAAGCTTATATTACAAAACATTGTTCTTCTTTTCCAGTTGGTTCCTGGTTCATCTCCCCAGTGCTGTCTGGCCTTGTGTCTATAGGATTGTTTTGGGTTATCTCACTGCTTGTCCTCAGAAAGGTAAGGACAGTTTACACAATGGTGCAAACCAGGGTCAAACTGTACTAATATTAATGTACTTAATGGTTGCAAGCCTGGATCGTTTTTTTTTTTTTTTTCTGGATAATGTTAATTGGTGTGCTCAATTAGATAAGGAAATTTACACTTTAAGGGGCTCGGCTGGTGTATTAACTTATCAAATTTTTGCTGGACGTCATGTAGCATGCAGATGTTTATTTTGTTTTCCAATCAGTGGATATTTGGATATTTATATTTGTTAACAGAAAAATCAGTTATTTAAAAAGAAATTAAATCAAATTTAGCCATCCAAATAAAATTTGCTAATGGTATCTTAGTTGAAAAATACAATACATATAATATGGGAATTGATATATTTAATTTTAGGAGGACCAACTGAGGCATGGTTTACGTCTTCTGCCCATATTCTATGGGTGCACTCTAGTCATAAATGTCTTCTCCATCTTCTACGATGGCCCAGAAAGTAAGTAAATAAATGTCAAATTTGTTAAAATGTCTAGAATTTTATGCCTTTTTCAACTGCTATAACTCTGAGCTGTAGAAAAAAAAAAAAAAAAAAAGAGAGAGAGAGTGAGAGAGAAACAGCAACACATTTTGAATTGGCAATTTCTTTAAAGTTTTTTATGGTAATTCTTATACATACACACACACACACACACACACACACAAAAAAAAAAAAAAAAAAACCCTAATAAGTTGGAGTCTTATAAATGTCAATAAAATTATCTTAATACACTTTTTATACTTTTTCTTCAATGCTTGATTGGATTATGCTTATAAATACTTATTTTTGTCATTGTGACAAGTTTTGAACAAAGATGGTTTAAGATGCAGTTTTAACGGATTTGAATGAATGACTTAAGTTTTTACTGGTGTTTTGTTATTTTTCAGTGCTGGGCTTCGACAAGATTCCGTTATGGGGGATATTTATCCTAAGTTTTGGCTCGGGATTGATATGCGCCTTTCTAGTGAGGGTTGTTATGGTGCCATGGCAACGGAAGAAAATATTAAGTAAATATTTATGTGTGTAAGGGACAAATTTGAGTTAAATTTTTTGTGTAAGAGGAATAACCTAGGAGACGAGTTTTTAATGGTCTTCCAAAGTCCCATGGCAATGAAAGAAAATATTAAGTATATTACTCACAAGTATAGGTTGCTAGATGTAATTATGATCTAAATAAAACTTGAAATAAGAGGGATGAACTAAAAGTTTAAAGTTCCCTGAATAGAAGTTATTGATAAGAAGTAGCGTGAATGAATCTGCCAATTTTTTCACTGGGTGAATCAGGATTTATGAGTCTCAGAATGATTCAAGATTGCATAAATTTCTTAAGTTTATACACAAACTACAAACTTATGGTAACTCAATCTTTTCAAATGGGAAAATTGTGTATTTTACAACTACCGTATGTTTTTAGTTATAAACTCTGAAAATTAGAACACACTTGTAGAGTGGAAGCCAAATAATTAAAAACAGAATATGATATTTAATTATTTCAGAATTATGTAAAATTGTCAAAGATTGAGTTTTTCTCCAATTGATTCAAAGATAGAATCATTACTGTAAGTCAGTTGAATTTGATTATTGTGGATATGAGACTATAAACTAATCTTTGAAATTACCTTTATTTAGATTCAGCACAGGAGATTTCATACAACGCTGCCACGACAGAGAAGTCAGAATGTAACGGAGCGGTCAAGTTTACATTTGGAAGTCAAGTCAACAAGATAGGAGGTGGATCTGGAGGCAATTCTGGTAATTACGAATTAGATAAAAATATAAGGTGTGTTTTATGTGTACACGCACATACATGCATGTGTGCTAATGTGTGCGTGTGTGTGTGTGTGTTTGTTTTTAGAGGAGGGCATGTAGTGTAGCTATGAACTGTAAAAATATTACTGGGAAATCTGTGTGTGAATTTCCTAGGATTTGTTCACAGGGGTCTATTTCTCCAACATTGCCAACAGAACGAATTGCGTATTAAATATTGGAAATTAAAGTGCCATATTAATAGAACAACACATTGTCCAATCAAATATGTTTTATTATAATAGTAGAGGTGGATATCAAAGTTCTTAATTTTGCAGGATTTTCTTTATTTGGAGAAATTGAAGACTTAAAAAGTTGCTGGATTTTACAAAAAAAGTTATATAAACAGATAAATGAGAAAATTTCATGAATTCAAAAAATATATTTTTTAATCAGTAGAGCATTTGTGTGGTACATGTATGTTTGGAAATTCCCTGTCCCCAGTCTGGTTATTTAAGGTCTTGGTTTATCAGGCTGTGAACTTAAGAAGAGGTAATAGATTTAATGTCTCGAGTGTCCTTTACCAGACCTTTGGACGTCTTGTTGACACCCCTTGTCATGTGTTTACATATTTATTTATTTAAAAGTCAGTGTCCATTTGCCCCTAGTAGAGTTAATGCATACTGTAACTACTAATTGAATTCCAATGAAATGTGTTTATGAATCTCCACAGTGCAAATTACATGTATATGTGCTCATATTAAAAAAAAAAAAACTTATAATCTTATTCTAAAGCTATGAAAAATCAGTTGTTTTTTTGTCAGTTAGAAGGCACATTTTGAGGGAAAATGGTGAACCTTGAAAGAGTGAGATAATGGAATAAGTGAGGGGTTTGAGAATTTTACACAGTTACTGTAAGCTCATAGCAACAGATTAGTTTATTTTTGTTTGCCAAGATCTTGTCTGAGCCGTCAGAACAGACACATGATCTTAACTTTTGTACCCCTAAACACCTGCCTTTCACCTGTAAGATAAGTGACCCGATTATGTCTGGATTTTCCAGACTGCGCATGGCTTCGGCTGTCTCATTGTCTCGTTTTTTACTTTCCTGTCTGGGAAAAGTGAATTTGCATTGAAAGCCTTGTTTAGAATTGAAACAGTTTTAAAGTCGTGATGTTTTCGAGTTTTCGAGTAAATTTAGACATTTAAATGTTTACTGTATGTTTTTTGTTACAAGGAGGTATTATCTGTCTACACATCCTGCATATATATCTGCTTATCTTTCCCAAAATAGACCTTAAGAATAGTAAAACACCTGAAATAAATGTAAATAATATTGAGAAATTGAGATATTGAGAATCATGAATGAATATTTTTATTACAAATGCATGCACAAAGATATTTAATCCTAGTCCAGAGACAGGTCAAGTCATGAGCAAAAAAAAAAAAAAATAATAATAAATAAATAAATAAATAAAAAAATAAATAAATAAAAAAATAAATTAAAATAAATAAATAAATAAATAAAAACAAAAATGGCTGTTTTCTTGAAGATCCCATTTGGTGAAAAAACTTGGGATAGGATATCATTGATTAACCATGTATCTAAACTTTAAGCCAGGTCCTCCTGCTAGTCCCATCTTGCTACAAAGAATAAATTAATTGGTCGAAATGATACCAGGTGAATTTCCTGCAACTTGATTCTTTATGCAGCTCTTGTGAATTCCTTACTTTGGCCGAATAAGTCCACTTTTTTTTTTATTTTGGCTGAATAAGTTTCTCTACTTCCAGAGTCAAGTGACCTGTAGTAATGTATTCCCTGCTTGTTCTGTCTTTTCTTGATTTTAGTCTCAGTTTTATTTTTGTCTCGTTCACATGGATGTCACGTCTGCAGTCGGAGAATCATTCATGGTTGACCTACCTACCCCCTCCCCCTTTACGACCACCCATGTGAAGCTCAGTACTAGCATTTTCTTGATTTTTTTGAATACGGATAATTTTTTGAATAAGGATAAATTTAGAAAAGTGCCAGCAGAGTGGTGGACTTCAGACCTATAGCCAGCTGCACAAAATAATTGTACCTGAGAACTGCTTTCAACTTTTAGACCAAAACTTTTTGTCCACTAGACACAAAATATATCTATTTAGTGAAATAGTTTTATATTAGGGTAAACATGGCTATATGAACATGGCTCAAAACAATACCTTATTGAAGTATTTAAGAATTATGAAAGATAAATAGCTTTGCAGGATATTTATAGACATAAAAATATGACCTTTGGGTCATTTTCATATGTATATAGTATACTTTTAATCTCAATGAAATGTCTGTCACAAGCAAAAGAATTTATGGAATCACTGTATGAAATAATATATTTATTTGTTAATTAATGTATTTAACTTATTTATTTATTTATTTTCAGCTGACAGTTCAAGAAGGCCGTCTTACACAGAATCAATGGAAAATCCCATTATTATGCCTGAAAAACCAACTGAGAACGGATCAGGTAAGCATTACATATTTGAACTTTTTGATTTTAGAAATTCAGTTTACTTTCTGTAACATGCAAACAATTAAAATATTTTAATAGAAAGATTAATTTTTTTCTTTCAAAACACTGCAAATTTCAAACAAATATGAATGAGTGGGATATCACACTTATGAATTTACAAGTGTCATATCTTCATGTTGCTCTATCACAGTTTGCAACCTCTTACAATGTTTTTTGACATCTCCATCACAGCTCCGCCACAACCACTTTTCATAAATATTTGCTGACATCTCCATCACAGCTCTGCCACAATCACTTTTCATAAATATTTGCTCATATCTCCATTACAGCTCCGCCACAACCACTTTTCATAAATATTTGCTGACATCTCCATCACAGCTCTGCCACAACCACTTTTCATAAATATTTGCTGATATCTCCATCACAGCTCCACCACAACCACTTTTCATAAATATTTGCTGATATCTCCATCACAGCTCTGCCACAACCACTTTTCATAAATATTTGCTGATATCTCCATCACAGCTCTGCCACAACCACTTTTCATAAATATTTGCTCATATCTCCATCACAGCTCCGCCACAACCACTTTTCATAAATATACTTTGATGGACCTACAGACAGTTTTCTACTTGATATCATAAACTTAGAAGAATTTTAATAATAAATTTAATATATGTGGTGGTAGTTATGCTGTTAAACATTTTGTAAATTGAATACAAATTGACAAAGAACAGAAAACCATTTTGTGCAGTGTCATGGGTATTTTTTGTGTAATGTCTATACAATTGACAGCGTTGCTGCCTTGTTTTCTTTTTTGAATAAAATGATTAAATTATATATATATATATATATATATATATATATATATATATTAGTAAAGAGCAAATCTAGTTTTTGTTCTACCTCCCCCCATTTCTCTTTCATTCTCTCTGTCTTGCTGTCTCAATAATTTAACGTTTGAACCATTTCAGTGAAGAGTGGTGCCCAGTTACTGACACACCTGGTGAAAGAAGACGAGGAGAAGGAAAAAGAAAAACTTGTCCCCACAGTGAAGCGCGTTCAGGTATGTCATTATAAACATACTCAAATTCTTATCCAAGTATTTATTCAGAGGATTGGTTATGATTTTGATTTCAAAACCCAGACTTAGAAGTTTGTCTGTCTGTCTGTCAAGTTTTCTTGGTATTCTGCCATCCAATATAAGATGCCTGTAATATTTTGCCTTATTGATTTTCAGTGAAATGCTTATAAATCAATAACAAAAGTTATTATAAACAGGAATTGTCTGCCCAGTAAATTATTCCATTGTCTCTTGTCAGTTTTCTGTGATGAATTTACAAAATGGTTTGTTCATCACACTTGGGATTTAGGGGTAGTTTATTTAAGAAATATGAGGACATGTTTTTATTTTTTATTTATTTTTTATTTTTTTGGTCATCAGGACGTTACCCCCTCACCATCAATGAAGTCCTTCAAGACATTACTGACACAGGAGTTTGGACCAGGAAAGACCACACCACCCAAAGGTATGTACATGTAAATAGGTCACATTGGCATTGATACTGATACAATATATTGTTGATCATCTTTTGGGCCTGGCTATATCTATTTTTCTATCTATCTATCTATATATATATATATATATATTTTTTTTTTTTTGCTATGATGTTTCCCAAATTAAGATTGAAATAAGAAAGGGGTTATTGCATATCATTTTGTTGCTGTTTTTCTTAATAAGCCCAAAGTAGTTGGTGGGAGATAACAAACATAGTAAAAAAAGTGATGTAATAAGTATCTGTTTGTCAAGATTTTAAATTTTGGTTTCTTTTAGTCACAAATGGAACAGTGAAGCTAGATATCTCTGACAGCAGCAACATGGAATATTCTCCAGCTAGCAGTCAGGACTTGGAGGTAGGAGTTAATGAAAAATAAAAAGAAAAAAGATATGTTTAAAACTTGAAAATTTCATCACTTAAAAATTGATAAATATTTTTAAGTCTGTGAACCTAACATGGCCATATTAGGTGACAAATTTTTCAAAATTATTAAGAGGCTAATTTTCAAGTTTGACAGCATTTTCAATGTGAAAAGAATTGCGTTGGCATAGAATGGTCTTCTGACAAAATTTTCAACTATGACTAAATTTTCAAGAATGGAAATTTCCCCAAACTGATGGTTTTGAAATCTGAACATCATAAGGAGTTACATTTTGCAGAAAATTCCCCAAAAATTGAGTCTTGAAAAAAAAAAAAAATGAAATAACAGATTATTGTACATATTTTTGATATTACAGATGAACAAATTCCCCTTAAATGTAACACAGTATTTATACACATGCATTTAAATCTGCTGGTAGCAATTTTAAGATTTTTTTTTTTTAAAGCCCACTTTTCTCTCTGACTCTATGATTTTCATCTTTTCATTTCAGGCCCAGAAGAAGGAGCGAGAGTCTATAAAGGACAGTCCAGAATCTGTTAAACTGTTTTCATGGCTGCAAATTTTGACAGCTATTTTTGGATCTTTTGCTCACGGTGGTAACGATGTCAGGTATGATTTATTTAGGGTAATTACTCAATGAAGTCGGGCAGCCGGAATAAATCATTTCTAGCCCCCCTTGCCCCCCCCCCCAAAAAAAAAAAAAAAATAAATAAATAAATAAAATAAGCTCTTTAAGCTAGTGAATTACGAAATAAAGTCAGTGTACATGAACTGTTCTTTTTGTATTGAAAAAGATTTGCTGTAGCATCTCTTATATTACAATGGAAAAAAATTAATGAGGCCCTCTGATGACAGGGCGAAACATCACATTTCAGCTTGAGTCCTCGCGGAATTGGATGGACCTACACAGACTGATAGTTTCAATGGGAATGGGGCCTATGGGGCCTATTGGGGTGCTTTTACTGTTTAGAAAAAACTATGGGGTAGCCGGCTTTTCAGTTTTGTTGCTACCACTCCATAATTTTTTTTTTATTTCAGTAACTTTAAGACTACGTTGACCATTGGTGTCTATGGCAGTGGTGGTCGTAAAAACATAATTTTTTTGTGATTCCTTAATAAAGTTTCTGAAAGATAAATCATGTTTGCCCACTGAAAGATCTAGTCATTACCCTTTGTTTCACCACCCCTTGATTATTATCTTTTTATTACAGCAATGCAATAGGTCCCCTGGTTGCTCTGTGGATCATTGGTCTGGAAGGGAGTGCCCAGCAGAAGTCTGCCACGCCCATTTGGATCCTCCTCTATGGTGGAGTAGGCATTTCTATTGGCCTGTTTGTCTGGGGGAGGCGTGTCATTAAGACTATGGGGGAGGACCTTACCAAGATCACGCCCTCAAGGTAATGATTGATGGGCGTCAAGACCATGAGTATGTCAGAGTGGGGATGTGTGTGTGCATGCGTGGATGTGTGCGCGTGCATGTGTGTGTCAGAGATAGAAAGATGTGGGATAATGCCTTTTAGTTCAAAATTTTAGAAAGTAAGTTTTTAAATAAACTAATAAGTGAATTAAGATAATTTCAGCAAAAGCTTGTGCGTAGATTAATGATTTCATTTCAGAAATTGTGCATTGGTGCAGTACAGTGTATTTATGGTGGTTAAAAACTCAAGTCCAGACCTTGTAGAAACTTTGCCAGAAATGGCATCTGTTTGCAAAATGTTAAAAGATTAAATGCAGTGCCTACCTGAATACATGTGCAGATCTGCTAAGCTTGTCTGTGCTGCTTGCAAATATTACTAAATAATAAATAATAAAGACATTACGTATAAAAAAAAATAAAATTGGTAATTTAAATTTTCCATTGACTGGGAGTTAGCACCTTGTACACATAATGTGAAGGGTAAGATTGCCTCCTTTTTTATTTCAGTGGTTTTTGTATTGAGATTGGCTCCGCCCTCACTGTCCTCGTTGCATCCAATATCGGCATTCCTGTCAGCACCACGCATTGTAAAGTGGGATCCATCGTAAGTGTCGGGAGGTTCCGATCAAGAGCGAACGTGGACTGGAAACTTTTCCGTAACATTTTTTTGGCATGGATTGTGACACTGCCAGTTAGCGGTGGCATCAGTGCTGCCCTCTTTGCTGGGTTGAGATTGCTAGTTCCGCACTGAGAGGTCTTAGGTCATGTGATTGGAGAAAATTGCTAGAAGAAACAAGGGAAGGTCAAAATTATAACAAGAAAGAATGAAGGTTGAATTTGATGCATAGTATTTCTGAAGTAGGCAGAAAAAGATGAAACTAAGTCAATTGATTGGTCCAAGACATCACGGATGTGTTATAGGGGAAAGTTCTTTCAAAATTCAGTAAAATCATCGCACATGTTTCAAAAGGAGTTGAATGAATAGGAAATAAAGTTTAGAGTACATTGATAGTAGGGTTGCTGAATGTTAAATTTATGATAATTGTTTTGCAATGTGATCCAAGATCGCACATATTAAGAATTTTTTTGGTCCAGGAATGATTTCCAAGATTGCAACAGGCAAAATCGTTCCAAGTTATAACTGTGAATAGTGAATTGCTCAGTTTGGGTTTTGATTGAATTTATTTTTAGAATGCACTTCATTGTTTAACAATATTTAAAAAAATAATGATAAAAAATAAAAAAAACCTTTATAGTAAATAATGGTAATGAAGGGATTGGATTTTTAAGAAAATTTCAACAGATAAAATCGAGTGGGTCTGTATACAGACAACCATTGTTGCAGAATACCAAGTTTGATTTTGCCAATTGGAAAGTGAATTTTAAGTCGATAAGACTAACTACAAAAACATGTATATTTGTGCAGATATATACATAAATGTGCCCTACTGTTACATGTACATGTATAAGAGCTGTGTTAGCAGAGCATGAATGTCTTCCCAGTGCAAATTTTATTTATTAGTCAAAATGATAACCTAAAAAAAAAAAAAGAAAAAAATAAGGAAAAGAAAAATAAATCTTAAACTCCTTGTGCTAATGTTAGCTTTGCCACACAATTTTTTAACTTCATTACAATTTTTTTTCTGGTAGTTTTTCATATCTGAACCCAGTTTAAATGTTTCAGTTTTGTTTTCACCCGTTTGTTTTCATTTGATTTGTTTTGAATTGTGTATTCAGTTTAGCAGCCAAACAGCAAAATGTCCCCATGTTTATTTGTAGTTAGAAAAATGACCAGGATTAGGTCAAGGACAGGCCATGTAGGTCAAGGTTAAGCCAGTGAATGCACAAATAGGTCAAGTTAAGGTCAGTGTGCATAAATAGGTCAAGGTCAATATTATGTAAGTATATGGGGTACAAGTACATGCAGTTCAGGGTAGATTATTATTCCTTTATTGGTTCTTTGTATGGAACAACTGCCAAAGATTACAAACGAAAAACAATTGAAGTATGTACAAAGCACTCTGTATTCTACAAGTATTGCTATACTGCCAGTATCCTTCACCTTATATTTTTTGTTAGTATTTAAGTTTTATGTAGACACTTTCCGGCTTGAGTGTGACCACTGTTATTTGATGAATGATTGTATTTTATATGCACTAGTTATGTTATAATTTATGATTGTTTTACTGCCACTTAGTTTTAATTCTCATGAATGTTAGACATACGAGTACAATGTGCAGGCATTGTGGGTAGTTCACAGTGCGACATATACATATACATTTTGTCTGGTGTGATAGCGTTGGCATCAGAAATACCAATGTTATTGTTTACCAATACCATAATGCATTTTACATTGTTAATTTTTTCTAATGCTACATGTACTGTATTTGTCCATCAAAAGGCTGTACTTTTGGCGTTGAAATACTGTATAAATGCTGCATCGAATAAATAAGAATAAACAAAATGATAAATTATCACCCTTGGATAATTATTGTTAACTAAATTGTGACAAAGCTATCAATAGTGAGTACATTTAAATCAAAGGGGCAAGGTCAATTTATATTTACTGACACATGTTTACTGTATCAGTACTTATACTTCTAGCTACATGTACATGCAAATGCTGTTATTAACACTTAAAAACATTTATAAACATATGTAAGCAACTACCATGTTCAGCATTTGTTTTACCTAAAATATACTTAGAACATACCATATTTGATATATAATTTAAATACAGCAACATTTTAAATGAACTTGGATGAACATTGCAAACCTGCCAATGTACGAATGTACCCATATAGTAAGAGAAAATATTAACTTGTATACAGCAAAGACCTACTGGTAAATGATCAGATAGCTTTTTAATATTTTTTTATTCTTAAGCGGTAAAGTCTAATGACAAATTTTCATATTAACAGATCATGCTGACTCGGATACTGCACCAAATAACCATCGTTAGTGTGCAACATTGGCCCATATCCTGGATAACCGTCATCAGAGAGTTACATTGACCTAGATATTTATCATAAAATTTAATGGGTCACACCAAGGAGTTATAACAGAAGGAGATTACACGCAAGCCTTTCTATTGTCCGATGTCTGTTACGGTGGGCGGAGCTAGCTACGGGGGGCCTCCGGTCTCAAGGTTTCGTCTGCGTCGCTCTCCTCAGCTTGGAGATAAATTTCATATGCGTTATTTCGCGTTAGAATTCGAGATCAGTAATGTCAAAGCGCCGCTGTATGCTGACGATTTTTTTCACAGGTAATTATTTGGACGATGTGCTGGAAGGGAACGATATCATAGAAAGCGATTATAAGGTGGTGACTGAGGATGGTTGCCATGAACTTTTTAGTCGGTGATAGATGGCTTTTTTATGGCACAACCCGGTGAAAAATCACCAAGGAGAAGTCAAAAGAAAACGTCCCAACTGTGGTTTGTGAAAATGACATTCAAGTGAACGTCTGTCCTCACTGCAAAAGGACATAATATTAATACATTAACGTTTGGACCCTCCTGCCCTTGGGTCCCATAAACATATACATTGTGACAGTGCCTACGCTTTATGTCTGGTTTTAAATTTCTTAAAGTATTTTTTTTCTCACTCGGTATAATTTTAATATTATAATGCATTTAATTAAAATTTTAATCCAAGGTTGAGGCAATGCCACGACACGTCAGTTTACTGAATACTCGTTATAAATTTCTTTATTTTGGAAATTTCCCTTTTTTTCAGGATTATTTGACACGTACTAACACTGTTCATATTTGTCGGTAAACAAGTGCACAGTGCCATACATTAAGAATAATTTTTATTCATTCATAAATATATTTATGTACAAAATATATCAGAAATTTTAGTATTCACCGAGCTCTTTAAAGTGAAACAAATAAAGATGAGAATATTGAATTTCAAACTATTATTTACTATATTAACTTAAAAAATCTTTTAAGTCAACTCTATACTCAAGCACTCTATACTCATGAAAGTAGCATCTGTGAGTAAAACCATTTTATTATATCAATAGAAGAACAAAAACAAAAATTTTACACATAAGCAGTAATAAATGAAGTCATAAGAAGGATTAAGTTGCTACAGTTTTCCAGTTTTATGCAGTCTATGATGGCATTTTTTTCAACCGTGCAAATAGAAATAATTATATTCTTCTTTATCTGACTTGCTGATACCAGTCTGTGCCAGATACTATTCCACTTACAGGCCAGCAAGGTCTGAGAATCTAATGGGCCGAATGAAAAAAAAAATCCTAGAAGATAAAGTGGTTAATTCTTACAAGTAGGATAAAAAACATGGGATTTTCAAAAGGTTATTATAGATCAAGACAACACTTAGTAAGAACATTTATAAAATGTAACAGCTGAAAAAATTAACTGGTAAGTAAGCAGTAAGTGACTGCTTTAAAGAAATTTCACTGAAACAGAAATTTCACTGGCAATCAGGTAGACTGTTATACCATGGCACTCAACAATTTATATATAGGTTTTGAATTTTTTCCACGTAACAGTAACAAAATTTATGTCCACTTTTGCAATGTATAGAGTCAGTTAGGTGAATGAAAATATTTTAAAATGTCATAAAGGAGCACTATTAATTTAATGCAATCTCTGTTGGCCAGTCTTATCCAGTTTCTTCTCCAAAAAGGACAACTCAAGTGAGAATTTCTTCAGGGCCTTTTCTTCTGCCTTGCTAATGCCATGCCACTCAGAAAAGAGAGAAACCTGTAGGTTAGAAAAAAAAACAATAATAGCATTATGAACTACTAGTATCCATGTAGACATTATGGAATTACGCAGTGAAGTTTAATGTGTCTTGTTATGACTTGACTGAAATAATGTTCACCACATAAATGAACAATTTACAACTAAATTTATATAGAACATCAAGATTCATGATCACAAGCTAATAACCCCAAGAAATTGAAAGAAATTGTACTTATTACAAGAAATTATTTAAATCCGCCCTGGTTCCTACTCTTCTGACAGGACAAAAAGGGGATTTCAGAGAGGCTGGTTGCTAAAAGGAAAATGCCCAAGGTTGTTGTATTTTGAAAAAAAAATTAAAAAGGGTACTGTTGTTAGTGAATGTTTAATGCATCTTAGGCATTATGACAAAAGTAACTTACCCCAGACACACTGACCTCCTTTTTTCATTGACATATTTTAATTTTTTCCAACCTGACCATAATTCATATATTCAATGCAGCCTTCTCCCAGATCTATAATAGAAAAAAAAACTTGAGTAGTGTTAAGATATGCATGTCAAATTCATTATCAATTTTGAGAGAATTTCTGTTTCAACACTACAAGATGAAATATTTAATTTCAAGTAATTAATAAACCTTAATAGAGTTCTATTCTTTTGTAACCACCAAGGCAAAGCTTCTTTCTTAAAATGAACTGAAACATCCAAGCTTGCCACCTAACATGCCAAAGTAGTGAAGTATAATTTAGTAGAGAAGCAAGTACCCCTTAATTATAGAGGTGTCTTACACAATAAGGTGTGTCTTACACACCTTGACTCAAAGAGAGATGTGTAGTGAGATAACAGGTAAAGTAATTGGTGGAGCCTAGGTGAACTTAAAACCTTAAGACTTTAAATTAAGAAGCACCAGGATTCATGTGTGTTCTTTTTTCAAAGGTTTAATATGAATTAAAACATATATATGTAAAAAGAAGACTAAATAAGTTAAAAATAACTATACCAAAGACACTGAAGTCAAACTCCCTGTTAGACCGCCATGATGGAAAATGCTGGGTGGAGGCAAAATTTTCCAGTCAAAAAAACTGAGCACTTTACTTTAACAACAAAATTACCACTCCAAAGCCACCCACCATGGTGAGAAGAAAAATGATGACCAACTGTCATGATAAGTCTTTTTAGATTTAAACATGAAAAAGGTAAAGGCCAAAATGGTACATTTACCCATAACACTAGAGTAAAAAATTGGTATTCTGAACAAATCAGGTTATTTTTTTCAAGAAATATTGGAGCAGCATCCATGCAATATATACCACGCCACGACCAAGATGTTCAAGAATCTAAACACACCAATTTTTTTTATAATCTTGCATTTGAAAAGTACAAAAAGCGGTAAGGCTTTTGGCCGTAACAAGCGTAACACTTTTTGATCGGAACTCATGAAAATTGTCAATTGTCGTATCCAAGCTAGACCACATGTAAAATCGCAAAAAAAAAAAAACAATACTGCTCAAGCAAGTGTGTTGCACACATAACAATTAGTTAAATTTTATGACTGTCATGTGACACAAGTTTCAAAAAGTAGGAGGAAAATGTCTTTTGGAGTAATTTTTTTTCGAAATATTAACAAGATGGCGGCTTAAGCATCTGCTTGTTATTCGGCTACTGAAAGTGCACCTAAGTTTTATTCTTTGCTATTGCCACAAATTACTTAACAATTGCAACTGTATAAAGACCAAACTTTCTTCATCTGATACTATATTTATAGGCACTTGTTATGAGTGGGAAATATTTTTCGTGCAATATTTATTCTCCACACACCACCTCGCGAGATCAACGTGTAGCTGGACACTTACACAGTGAGACCCTACGACATAGAAGTTGCAATTTATCTTCATATTTCGTGTAGTTATGCATTTAAAAGCACTTACCTGTTTTTTGAAAACCTTGTCCAACGTAATATCATATAAATTCTGTATTTCTCTCATTTTTTAGAAACTTGGGACTCCGTTTCTGTTTCTGTCCTCAAAAATCAACAGACGAAGGCACAGATACTAACAAACGAGATTTAAACGAGAGCAACAATTAAGCGTAACAGAGATAGGCATCCATTGTTCTCTGGGTTCTATTCATTCCGACCAATGAGAGACCGTAATACGGGCTCCGCCCCCACGCGTGTAATCTCCTTCTGTTATAACTCCTTGGTCACACTGACCCAGAAACTGGTTATTATTTTGTGAAGCAGAACGTATAAGACGCTGGACATTGGTGACGATGTCATTATCATCACACTTTTTGTTCATGAAATAAAATGTTAAACAGGTGGCTAATTTGGTAGTTATGTTCGTCTTCCTGTTTGGGCACCGGTGCCAACTGCCCTATTTGAAAAACATACCATAATATTATATAAATAAGTAATGAAATACGAAATTCCACGGCCCGCATTAAATAATATATTAGATTCCCCGCTTCCCACGGGTTGTCTTAACAGTGGCAGACCAATTAAATGTCGGCCTACTTTCAAGTGGGTCGCGCCATATTTGATCCGCGGACTAGTTGGTTGTGAATGCTCCCATAGAGGGTATAGTTGGACAGCGAATAGTAACCGCTTATCTAATGAAGGGCGTTTACATCCCCTGTACCGATTTACAACATGTAGCCCTACAAGGGTAGTAGTCGAGGTCTTTTTCATGAAAAAATTGAAAATAAGGAAAATCGTTACTTAATTAACTAACTGGGTTATTACAAGCATCAATGTAAATTGTATTTACTCACTGTATATATAAATTAATTGGTATCGTAGTGGCAACCATAAAATTAAATCGTTAAATTTCGTTTAGAGAACTGAAACTGAAAAAGTGCAATTTTTCGTTTTTTGTATATTTCACTGGTGTAACGTGTTGATAGCGTTACAAGTTGATAGCCTCTGGCTTGAATGGCCTGGGGGTCTTCATTTGGAATCAAAAGTCGACGCGTCACTACATTTTACAGGAATGTGCTGCGAGGAAGTAGTGGCCTTATTGAATATAAATCCGTGAGAGCAAAATAAACAATTGTAACTAACCACAAAGGTAGGCTGATACGGGTATAGACTTGGGAAAACTAGCACCATTTGAAGCACAACTGCGCATGTCTAGCTCTCCCAAGTCACAAAGGTTGCGACTGTCACAAGCACCGTCAGCCCCTAAACAAGCTCATTGTTGTCAGTACTAAAGCAGGGCTATCATCGACGGTAAGTTACTGCATTAGTTATGAGATTTAAAATAAATCGTTTTGTAATTTTGGGATATAAGGAAAAATAGCATAATTGTCATTCTCTTTTGCAAGCAGAACATTGCAGAATTAATGATACCCTGTATGTATGTATTTTTGAAGCTCAAAAGGTGAAATTAAATATTTGAAGGATTAGAATCTTGCAGCTACAAGTAAAATTGAAAAAAAAAAAAAAAAAAAAACATTAGTCATTTACATTCATGTAAAACTGGGAACTATTATAACGGTATAATGTGACATGTACATGTATTAATATTAATGTTCGTTTTTGTTAGCGTATCGTGGGCTCTTTTCCAGAGAATACCGGCGAATTTTCATTATCACATTATAATTATTATATTCATTCCAAAACTGTGTTTTAAAAATGATAAGTATGCAACAGAATGTGCAAACCGCAAACGTTGCAACTCTCTGACTTTATGACGCTGAAAAAACATGTTTATAGAGCTATTTTTTTGTCAATGCATGAAGAGAAGGGAAATTACACGAGTAAAAATATGACCTACATGGAGATTTTCTCCTGCAAAAGCTTATAAATATTGTCATTCAATTTGCTTTTAACATCATCAGTACTCAAAGAATGGGTTAATACATGTAGATAACACATTTGAGATAAGTTGTCCAGATGTACCAACCTATAGGACTCTCCACTGGGAGATGTGTTCAAAGGGCCCCCTCTCTACATCATTTAAGGGGTCACTTCTATACTACAATTGTATGCATCCGACCTGTCGTAAAATTTCGAGTCAGTCCTGTGCTGCCTGTTTAGTTGTAACAAAAAGTCGCTTTCTGACAAAACTTTGCCTCATTATTTAATGTTTTTGATGAAAAATGATTTAATTAAACTGTTTATCATAGAAACCATCTGCATTCCCCTGTAAGAGAGCCCCACTAGGGCGGGGAGGGGGGTGTGGAAGGGTGAACACAGATCAAGGGAAATAAACCATCAGTTCACAAATCACATTAAATAAAACTTTATTTATATCTCATTGAAAATGAGAGTTGAAAATCACGAATCACGTAGTATAATTACATTGTATTACTAAGGACGAAGAATAAAAAATCGCTTTCACGAGCCGAGGGAGCAGGATGCTTCAGGATAATGCTATTTCATATGAACGTATCACCTAATCCATCTCGGGAAATAAAACGTGGCATTTAGCGATTTACAAAAATACCCAAGAGACCATCTTATAATCCTCTGAATGGTGACTATGGAGTCTTTAGTACGAGATGGAGCCTTCAGTACCTCTACCAAATTAAGGCAGTGAGCAGGCCGAGTTCATCCTTGTTGTAATAAAAAAGTGAATATCTAGTACAGCGTTTATATAAAAACCCAATGTATTTAACCATGAAGTCATTACCGCAGGCAATACAAATGCCCAAAGCATCGCGGTTGTTTCTCTCCCTCACATTAATCTGGCCATCAAATTCTGGTGCGTGCTAAACACTGTGCAGCATTGCCAATTATGTTGAGAAAATCTTTATTCTTTTAAATTGTTTTTCGCTTCATTTATAAACTTTTTGACAGCATAAATACAAACTGTGCCTGTGAGAGCTTTTATCCCAATAGTAGGGACTTCTTCACTCACACTGATGCCAATTGACTGTCGACCTCATCATCATCATCAGCATTGAGGCACCCGATCACTCCATCAGTTGAGGCAATGTAGAGAACCTGGGAGAGGCACAGCGTGTCTCACATCTGGGACAGGGTGATAGAGAGCGTTCCCATAAACCCATCGTGCTGGTGGATCTATCTAACTCTGCGGGAATTCTCGCCAAATTGCATTCAGTGTATGCGGCTTTAATGTCTGGTGCGCCTACTCAAACCTCTAGAGGTAATTAGGATAGGATAGTCAATTATCCCCTAGTTACTCAAGGGAACGTGCCAGACAATTAAGCTGATTACACCAAATGCAATTTAGCGAGAATCCCCGCCAAGTTAGATCCATCAAGCACGATGGGTTTATGGGAACGCAGTCATAGTGAGCAGTTCTCACTGGACTGGCCACTAAATGCACGGTCTCTTGACATCGGATAGTGACCGGATGAAAGCTCTCACAGGTATGCTTTGAAAAAAAGCTTGTGCAGAAAATGAAAAGTTCGAAATTTTCTCAACATGTCTGACTGTCACAGTTTTAATACGAGAGGACATACCCTTTCCCCTATAATGGCGATTCGTTGCTCAAGAGCTGCCAAAATAAGCCTGTACAGTCGGTGTGACGCGACAGAGACCACCATGATAGAGAGTCCGCTTCTCATTCATTTGTACGGGTGAGTCTCGTCCCAGATGTTGACCCACTTAGATCAGGCTAACCCTAACCATTATAATTAAATGGAGGGCGGGCCTTCCGTTACAAGGACGCTCAGTTTCGTTACTGGGTATTCCACCTTAAAAGGCACCCAGACCCACCGAGCCGATTCTTCCTACCCAAAATTATGTCTGCTAAAACCTCGTTAGTTTCAAGGTCAGAGTTGTTGGCGTGCATTTTTTACAAGGATTTTCACTTCGGAATGGGTGACTTTCAGCAAGTGATACTTTTTATGTGTGAATTTCAATTGAAATTGCCCGTAGGTACTCGTGTCTGCTGCCTTTTTTACTGCGGAAGTCTTTCCACAATAGTTGTTCAATTATCTTGTTGATTGTAAAAAATAAATACAAAAAGAAAAGAAAGAAAAGGAAATAATAATAATAATAATAATAATAATAATAATAATAATAAAAAACCACATTTTTTCCCGGGGCATCGTCAAATTTCAGTAATTTTACAAAATACATCCCAAAATTCATATCTAATGCAGTTCTTGAAAATGTATTTTAGAAAAATATATTTTTCATATCCAATACGCCTTTCTCAAAACTATCGTTTTTAGTATCATAAATGTACCATGCGATCTTTGGTTTCAAATATACATTTTTTGTCATTACGTTACTATGTGTCTGTGAGAAAGTCACGTCGTGCCCTGAGGCTCTGTGAGTAATAGCTTCAATTTTGTGTGGGAACTTGTGATCTTGTATCTCCCCGAGGTTTACAATAGACCTGGCATATGAACACATGCATTTTATAAGATTTTAATCATGATTTTGTTGTTTTTTTTCTCACTGACACACATTTTTCATTTCCTTGTGCCCTCCCCCCATCCCACTCTATCTAGCAATATCATAGATCTGTTGTAACAGGAATGGTAGTCCTCTAGCAACCGTAGTCCGCTCCCCCATTGCCTTTTACAGGTGACATTCGTCCCATATACTAACCCAAGGGCTCCGTCTAATCCTAGGAACCCCGGACTGCCATTCCTGTCACACCGGCAATGCTGTCTTTTCTGTCTTTTAAACCCCCTTGTTCTCAATACGAAAAAATAATTTTGTTATCAATTTTCAGGTCAGCAAAGATCAGTCAATTAAAGGCAAGATGAGGATGTTAATACGAAACTTTAGGACGAGACGTGTACGACTTGCCCTACTTCAGTTGGGTGCGGTGTTTGCCGTACTTAAGTTAATTAATATGATGTGGATGGGGGTGCATAAACAAGTACAGGATTCAGGTATGTCCCTTGTCATGCGATTGTAGACGATCTCACTTTCAGAGGTCTTTTATGTGCTATGAATATTATGATAACATACAAATTAACACACACACCCCTCTCTCTCCTCTCTCTGTCTCTCTATCCCGTTCTTTCAGAACCTAGGCGGTCATGGATTTCCATAATTTTTTTTCTGGCATTTCTGATTACCTCAGTTTCCGGTGTAAGCACAAACATTTTATTGACAAAAACACAATAATTAACTTTAGTTGAGCCTAGGTAGCCTCGACGCTATATATCCGACGCCGAAATCTATAACTATTTCGTTACTTGATCACTCATTCCAAAAACAATTAAGACACATTGAGAACTTCGCTTTTTTACATCGAGAAGTTTGTTTTAATTTTATACTAACGACACTAAATATTTTACATTGCTGTTCAATTCTGACCAGTTTGGAGGTCAATATGGTAAAATATTGACCTGCACGTGACTGCTCTCGACCAATCAGTGAGGGTTAAAAATCTTATAACGATAGCATACGCACACCATTGACACAAACTAGGACCGGCTGAGCAACAAATATTGCTAAAGGCAGACTATAGAAAACACCGTTGCCCAAGAGAATATTTTGTTCTTTTATCTAACAATTTAACCAGCTATAGGCCTACTATTTCATCAGAAAATGTAGAACTTCTCTTGTGAGAAGCTGGATAAATAAACTGATGCTTATAATTTTGCCAAATGAAAAAGGTTATATCAAATAGTACAGTAGATTCAAAAGGGTTAAACTTTGGGTTTCGTATGTAGAATTACAGATGGATATGAAGTTCAGAGGGTCGATGGGTTGGGACCAACGAATCAACTTCACAATCGTCACAGGCGCGAACCACAAGTACTTTTCACCAGCTCTCGTCAACCACGTCGGGTCCTTCTGTTTCTGGGAACCATCTCTCAGAATCGTGGTGTGGGACCTCGGCCTGACCGCCGAAGAGGCGGAGACCGTGAAAACCTGGCCGAGCGTGACATATAGGAGGTTCCCCTTTGAAAGGTACCCCTCTCATCTGCGCGACCTGCACACGTACGCCTTTAAACCCGTCATCATCAAGCAGATGGTGGATGAATTGGGGGCAGTGCTTTGGGTGGACGCTGGCAGCCACATCAGTGGAAGAATGAAACAAATAATGACGTCCCTTTTTCAAAAAGATGGCTATGTTTTCATCGGTGTGCCTGGAAATGGGGAGGTGACAAAGTGGACACACCCCGGTATGTTTTCCCATTTCAAGATCACGAAAGGGCCATACGTAGGCAAGACTTCATTTGCTGGGGGGTTGAACGGCTGGCTGAGACAAGGGGATATATACGACAAGATACTGGTTCCATGGGAAAAATGCGCGCTGTTTGAACGCTGCATCTCTCCTGTTGGGGCACACTTGCGTAACCATAGATACGACCAAGCCGCTCTCTCGTTGCTAGGATACACCTACATGTTTACGTATAATAGGACTTTATATCAACATACAGAACTAAGGGATATTGTACAAGAATCAAGAGGACACAATACTACGTACATGGAGTATGTAAAAGCATGTAATGGTACAAGAATAGCATAAAATTTAAAATGGCGTCTAACCTGGGCATTTCAGTGGGAAAAGTAGAAAAGCACTCAGAGAGCGCAGACCTTTGTCAAGGACCCTTCACTGATAGATTCCTCTGGTAGATTGTGGTTGTTGAGATCACACCCATTGCACCAGGTCATTGTCACTTTATCGCAATCCTATAAAAACGTCTTTTTTCAACCCCGCACTGATGGGTTGCACTGGTAGATTGTGGTAGTTGAGATCACACCATTCTTCGTGATCATTGGCACAATCTGGCAAACTTTGAACAATTTTTGGATCCGGCTCCTGATCAAGATCACGAACCACCACCAAAGTCTAATCACTTTTAAGTTAGCCCATTTTCTGACTTATCCCGGAAATTTCGTTGAAATCCATAAATATATTTTTTTAATTATAAGGCTGGTGACAAACAAAAAGACCGAAATACGGAGATGAACTTTTATGAATAATAAAAAATAATAAACCTTTGATTTGTGTAAAAAGGGAAGTGAAACATTGAAATCTTTGTTTTTATATAATCTTTATTCTTGGGAGTATATAGGTTTTAACAGGGATGACAGCTTGGATGAAAAGTTTTGCAGCATTCTTCATGATCATTGGGAAGGGAATATTTTAAGAAATAATTATGGCAGCTTTTATTTTAATATATTCTGATTTAACTATGAGTATATCAGCTTTTCCTATCACTGAATGTCAAAGATAAAACCTGCATTCGTATCCCAGATACAAATATATAAATATAAAAACAGTATAAGAAATACGAAATAAGTGGGATTTGCCACGTAGTATTAATGGTATGTAAAAGGTAATGGGTAGTTTAATAGGGTGTGCCTCATTATATCGATATAATACGTGTTTTCTGTAATTATAATTATTATTCTTTGGGCAGTTACATGTTGAATTCCGAGGATAAAACTATCCAGTGGATATAATTATTTTCCTCTATAATTATTTTCCTTGAGATAACACTATCAAATGGCTGTAACTATTATCCTCTGGACAGACATTCTGAGGATAACACTATCCATGGGATATAATTATTTTCCTCTGGACAGACATTCTAAGGATAACACTATCCATTGGATGCAATAATTATCCTCTGGACAGACATTCCGAGGATAACACTAACCATAGGATGCAATTAATTTCCTCTGGAGAGGAGTTATTAGAAGGATAACAGGCAGCCATTTTAACCAGTGGGTACTATCATTCATCAAAGTAATTATCTTCTTTGCTCATAGGATAACTGTCCAGAGACAGTGTTGGGCACCATCTTGATGGCCGGCATAGTGATAAAGAAATAGTAAAATCTCACACAAGTTTGGAAAATACAACTTAGCTGGCCACATACCAACCAATATATTTTACTTTATCAGTTGGCTCTGATACCACTATGGACGCAGAAGTAATTTTTATGCCAAAATATCAAAATATATTTAAAGCGTGTAGCTGTTAGACCTCGTGGAGCGGCACCCATGCCAAAGGAGGTAGAAAGGCAAACAGCTGGCAGTGACACATATTCCAAGGAACAAAACTCCCAACTGCAAAAACAATAAAAATAAATAAATAAATAAATAAATAAATAAATAAATAAACAGAAATGGTAATGGTCATTATGGTCAGTTTTCAACATTACATAACTGTAAATTAATGTTCAGCATTTATTATCAAACAAAATATACATTATCCCAAAGGAAACAGTCCTCAAAAAGTATGTTTGCAGTTGCTTGCTGGATAAATACTTTCAAAGTTGTTTTGTTATTTGCACATTGTACATTTTCAGCACAATCAGCCTATTGTGTGAACGTCAAACGTGATTCGATAATTTCGGTAAACACTTCAATATTACATACTTAAGGAACTAATGTCTTTTTGCATTATATTACCTTCCCTGAATACATTATAGAATCAAATAATGTACACATAAAATCCCATACATACCCAACGTGGGTCACTTTCCAGGTCGTACTTGTACCAGGAAAATATTGGTATTTCAAGGAAATTCAGGAAACTACTGACTGCAGCCTGTATTCCGTATGTCTTTCCAAAATGTTCCTGTGGAAACCTATAATATATATGTTTTTAAGGCGCAGGCCAATAAAGGGGTTAACGTACCTACGAGATTCTTTTATTATTTTCCAGATCTCGCACTGAAGGCGAACATTTTCGTTTTGGTATCACACAGTCATCTTTTATAAAACTAAATAATACTATTAAAAAATATTTTTCTGTAAGTGAGGTCAAACAAAGGTGAGCGGTGTGCAAACAAAGCTAAAATTGGTCAAAGCATCGAGGTGAAAACGATACCACCGCATTCAGAACACGTTGATGACCGACGAATTAACAGATCCGCGAATCAAATGTGGTCTTCCCACTTAAAAGCTGGGTGCAAAACTCCCTACTACAGACTGAATTGATGCCCCAATTACGCGACAAGCAATCAAGTAGGCCTGCCACATTTGATCCGTGGATCTGTTATTCCGCCGTTATGAACGCGGCCTATAAAGATCACATGGGTATCATATCATAAGAATAAAGATTTTCTCGACTGTGTAAGGAACTAAAGACACGTATCAATCTTAAACCAGTTCAGTTTGGGGGACATAAAAAAAAAAAAAAAAAAAAAAAATATATATATATATATATATATATATATATATATATATATATATATATATATATATATATATATATATATATATCTTTAAAAAGGAAAGAAAATAGTACATGTAGTATACAGTATGTACTTACGCAGAGGCCACAAATGCCATATGCACGGCGTAGGTCCCTGTTTGTAACGCAGACTGAGAGAAAATAGACACAAACTGTAGCTCCAGAATTGGAATGATACAAGGAATGGATACAACGATGCCTATCAATACTGTCAGGAAAAATGGAACCATGAAGCATCGTTCTTTGTCTGGAACAATAATATTTGTCCGTGATTCTTATCTGTGCTTTTTAAAACCTAAAGCAAAAGTATCTTAAACAATTAGTAAACTACAGCCATAAAATGCATATAATACCTAATTTATATTATAGTAAATAATATAATATATGCTATACTGTGTAAAAGGAATGATATTTTAAACCTTGCAATTCTAACCGGTAGTATTTAAGTTCAGGCCCCAGTTTCACAAAAGAAAGTCAGTTCTCTGGCTTAGGCTGTATTCCCAGAGCTTTCAGATCGATCTATCCCCGCGGGGAGTCTCACTAGATTACTGTCAGATAATCCGGCTTAAATGTCCGTCCCGCCTACTACAAGCTGTAAGGGGGTAATTAACTTTCGTGTCCGCCCGGCTGACAGCTATTTAGCGTGAACCCCCAGGGAGTTAGGTCGATCTAAAGTAGATCGATCTAATCCCTGGAAATGGGGTCTTAGTTGACTAGGATTTCCACGAGAGTGCTGTAACACTGCTCCTGATAGGGTAATATGTGCCAATGTGACCCTGTAACCTTGGTAATTAATTTCTTAGCCAGGGAGCCTGACTCAAGTTTTTTTTTTTTTTGGGAAACTGGGGCCAGATCCAATCAAAATGAGCAGAAGATAAGAAATAGAAAGGGTGAACAAAATATTACATGGAATATAAATGAATTACCGATCAATCCATAGAACTCTTAAAATCACCTTTACGTTAATTACCGTCTTTCTTTGACCTGGCCATGAGTTTATCCAGCATCAAGCCGATCAGCAATGCCCAGAACAGAGAACCCACTTGGGACCAGGAATACAAGTCCGTATACGTGCTTACTACAACATAATTAGAATTCGCTGAAATAATTTTTTCATTGTCCTTTGATCATGTAAAGGTGGTAAAATGAACTTAAGATGACTTAATTAACGTCCTACCCGCCGGAGCGCGCAGTTGAGGCGGACTGAGACAGACGTGCTCAAGGTCAAGGCCCTTTGTTGAGTGCTAAACTTGACAGGTTATGCTTCATAGGTTCTGGCTTCATAACTAAACGGTTTTCTGCCTCTTAATTAAAACAAGATGGATCTTTCTTTTAAAAAATCGTAACTACAGAGTTCCAATCGTAACAACCTCGTACATTAAGAAATCTATTCTGTCATAAAAACAAATTGCAGTGAAAGAATGGGAATGGGATAAATACTAATGATTACATTGCAAACCCGCATGAAATATATACACGTAAATGTATTACCTGTGCTTTTGACATTATTTCCGTAGTAATTGATGATCGCATAAAAACAGCCTTTGTACGTGACAATAATGGTATCTAGACATATAAGCCACAACATCAACAACCAAAATGTGGGCCTTTTGAGAATCAGCAGGGTGCCATAAAGTAAACTGGTGTAAGTGTTTTCGTCATCTTTTTTGCTGTCAGAATTTTCTCCTTCGCGGAGCATCTGGTCACTTCCGTCATCGCACGTTTCCTTGCAATTGGTTTTGCTCTTATTTTGATGCCTGATGCTAAAACCCACATCTTGAAGATCAGTTCCTTTATCGTTGTCCCCACGTGTTGCCTCCCCATCGGCCTTGACGTGGCCTGTTAGGGCTGGAAAGACATTTTTCTACGAATAAACATTGCATGCGTATGGCTACACCTATTAGTCAGTTTTCAAACGTGTCAAATTGAAAATGGTGTTGTCTAAGATATTGGCTGCAGCCCCTGCATCTATCCGCCATACAAAGTTTTAGAATTGGTTCCTAATAATATAAAACGCTTTGTTTTTTAACTAAATACCAAACCACAAAACTTTCGTCATAAAATGTCTATAAAATGCTTCACTGTAAAATCCCATATTGGTACTTAGGCCATTCAGCGCCTCTTAACATAAATCAAATTTAACTACTTTGCCATCAAATGTTAAAGTTAGTTCATCAGATTGGGAATTTGAATTTGAAATGTTTGTTGTGAGTGACGTTAATATTGTGATAATAACCTTTAGGATATAAGACTGCCATTAAACCAAAATGATTTCCAACAGAAATAGATTCAACGTTCATGTAAATGGACAGAGAATGCAAAGTATGTCTTTCAATATAGCAACTTCGTTCTCTCTTTGGTGTATTATCAAGCTATAACTATTTCTTCTTATTTTCATCATTTTTAAAAGCATTCAATTAATTCCATCTTAATAACTACATAACTCAAGATAACTGTCATCAAGGGGTTTTCTACATACATTTTCTTTAAAGAGAAAATGTATCGAATTGGGCGGATCAATTCCAATCATTGTATCATTTTACCGAAATGGACCAACATGGACACAAATCTTGAAAAATGTGCAATCATAAATATCTTTTTGATCAACAACACTCTTTTCATGATCAGTAAAATACCCCTTAATCCTAAAGAACCAAATATTGGCTAAAGGAATCTATATATTGTGTCCATCTTCAAAATAGTTGCAATGAAGGAAATTTGGATTGCTTTTCAATATGGGTAAATTACCTTCGTTTTTTTTTATTGGAGGGGAGGGAGGTATTAATTTATAGACGATTATTTTAACATCATCAAAGCGGTGTAACGTGATAGAGAGTCCCCAATGATAGAGAGTGAGCTACCCATTCACTGGTACAGGTGGGCCTCGCCCAAATTTATGACCCACTTAGGAAAGGCTAACTCTAACTATGATAACTAAATGGAGGACGGGGTTTCTGTTACATGCACCCTCAGTTTCGTTACACCGTGGTAACATGAATGGAAGTCCTGGGAATAGAAGTCCAGGCACCCGTGTGATTAGTACAGGTGTACAGGTTAGGGTTAATTTGGAGTATTGGGGTTAGTATATTGGACGAATGTCACAAAGGGATGGGAAGCTGATTACTGTTCCTAGCAGACGTCTTTTCCAGTTACATCGGCGAGATGAGATTAATCAACATAATTGATGCTCACCGAGTTGCTCACGTGTGACAGATTCATTTTCTTCCGTTTCATGGAATGTGTCAGCGCCATTTCTACAACTTTCCAGGTAGGGTTTGGGGTGTTTTTTGGTTAAGCTGTGCCTTTTGCGTATCTTCAAACAGCAATCAATGTCGATGTTGTTCCCGTCTTCGTCCTGTCTAGGTGGAAGGATGAATGTGTTGACAGAAGACATTAGAAGTATGATACCGGCAAAGCTTAACATGCACGTCTTGTACGACAATCCAGCCTGGTAGGCCATCTACAATTAATTAAATTAGTATAACAGTTGAAAAACTGAGAATAACATATACATTCAAAAAAAAAAAAAAAAAAAAAAAAAAACATCTGAAGGGATATCCCAAGTCAGCCAAAAGGGCAAACAACCCATAAAACATAAATACCAGTCTAAATGACTGTTTAACACCCAGCAATATCAATAAAGTGCAAAATTAGGTCAACTGTAAGATAAAGATATTATATTTTATGGATCTTCTATGAATGTTATTTGCTAAAATAACCCTTACGGCTCTCTTGCAACTGTGTGTGTGTGTCTGTGTGTGTGTCTCTGTTTGAAGGTGTATGTTTACGTAAGGAATGCATTTATTACCTTTAAGAGTATGGGGACAAAGCCGCTAACGTCCATGGCACCGCAAATCAAGCAGGTGAGTGTCGCCTTCAGCTTGGGAAATAGCAGCGCCACCTGGACGTCAGTTATAGCCAATTGGTTGCCTCCCATTAGATGAAATACAGCCCCAGGGAATAACAGCCATTCTGTCCCTATCAAATTTGAAAACTGTCATTTTCTCTTGGTTATTTTTCCCCAAATTTTCGGTATGGTTCCACAAAATTTTGAAGATATCGTTTATGTTTGCTGGATCAAAAAATGTTAATCAAAATGTTCTTTGCCGTCTGACAGGTGTGCACATTTACGAGCTTGGGAGACCTGGACCCTTAGAAAAACAAAACAAAACAAAAAAAAATTGCAGCAAATTTATAGTTTTTAGGATTTTGCAGGAGTTAGCAAGAAAAAACGCAGTTTCTGCAAATTTACAGAAGCCTTGGAAACGCATCTTGGAAACGCATTTTTTTAAACTTTTTTTTGTTGAGTTTCGAATTTGTTGTCATATTTATATTGGGTAACGCTAACATCCATACACACTGGCATGTGGGAACAGGGGTTTTCTAAATGAAATGGGAATGAAAAAAATACCTAACAAATTGAAACAAATATAGAATAGTACATGAGTATCTGCCATGATGCATGCATATAGCGCTCATGCTTCCTCCTCTCTGGGTCCTCCATTAATCTAGCATCTTCCCTGCGCGTATTGAACACCACAGGGGTCAATTTCTTATGTTTATACTATCTGTTTTATGCCCCTATTTCACTCAGACCACGAATCCCACGAATCGCCAGGAATTGACAAATTTCAGGATTCGTGAGAAGTCGTGAGATTTTGCCAATTTTCTGTGCGATTCATTTACGATACAGGTGCGATAGTGTTACGAATATTCGTGGGATTCGGCTAGAATCGCACGAATATTGTCCAGAAATTCTCTAAGATTTTTTGGAATCGGGAGTTCGTGGCCAAAATTTTGAACAGCTCAAAAATTTTGCCACGAATTCCCGATTGATCAAGAATTGCAAAAACTGACTACGATTAAATATACGAATCTGTTAAGAACTTCACGAACTGATTACGAATCAACCACGAATCCTGAAATTTGTCAATTCCTGGCGATTCGTGGGATTCGTGGTCTGTGTGAAATAGGGATATTAGTTGTACTTGCGCCATACAGATTAATGTAAATTTAAGTATCTGTCAATCTAAATGTTTGTATCGTTAGTGTAAGTCGTGATATTTTCTTACCTCTCTCTGCTAACGCCATCAGGCAAATTCCACCGGCACACAGGCATCTTAAAGGAAATGTCAAGAATTAATCAAGTGTTTCAAGCATCCTTCTGATATGATTAAAAATTTGGATGTGCCCTCTTAGCTCTTGGTGTTTATTGCAGGTGCATATGGAGCCTATAGCAATATGTGTATCAGCTTTAAAAAATGAAGAAGATGAATTTACCATCATGGCAACAACAACAGTCATGTATAACTGTGAACCTCTACGTGTGGGGCTCCTGTTACAACCGAACTTGGGGCCATTTCGATAACTGTTGGTCTTTCCAACCACACTAAAAGTTGGAATAATGACAATGTTTGGAAGTTAACATCACATTTACGGATGGTTGTTAATGGACTTAAATGTTGCGGTCTTTTATTTTATATTACATATGTTTGGCTGTAGGCCTATGTTGTTATATACATGTATTTGTGAAAGGGGGCCAACATCCGTTGTGCAAAGTGTTGCAAGCCTGGTGCGTTGGAGATGGTAGTCTTAAAAGTATAGAAGTCCTGTGTAACGTAACAGAGAGTCCCCCATGATAGAGAGTCCGCTTCCCATTCATTCGTACAGGTATAAGTCTCGCCATAAATTTTGACCTACTTAAGTCAGGCTAATCCTAGCCATCGTGACTATATGGAGGGCGGGCTTTCTGTAACAAAGCCATCGGTTTCGTTACATCGAAGTTCAATATGGTTAGTGCGGGTAAATGTTACATGTATAGCCGGAAAGTGTTGATGTTAGTATATGGGAAGTACGTTACCTTTACAAAGTAATGGGGGAAATGAGGACAACTATTCTCAGCAGATTTCCATTTCTGCTACAGGGGCTTGATTGAAACAGAAAGCATTCACGACAAAGTTGATCCGCGGACCAACTTATCCAAGTATTAAATATGGCGCCCTCTTGATGGTGGATCCCCCCCCCCCCCCCCCAAACACACAAACACACACCCACTCACCGTTCAAGCAGGGGCACAGCACAATTAAATCTCGGCACGCTTTCAAGTGGGTGGCGCCATATTTGATCCACGGATCTGTTAGACCGCGGATTAAATTGCTCTGAACGCGCTCATATACTTACATAGATATGATTCTCACACATACTGTCCCACCGTGATCATAAATATACCCAAGCACAAGGAGAGCAACTAAAGATACCATAGCAACTGTGTAAACTAAGTTCAGCATCTCTTCTTGTTCCGTGCATTTAAGAACAAGGTCCTCTCCGGTTGTGTCTTGCGTGCAGTTGCCAAGATCAGTGCAATCAGCACTCGTCATGTTATAAGTAGCATTTGTTACAGTATTGAAGTCACAACGGGAATAATAAAACCCTTCCTCTATAAATACGTACGTGAAGGCTGGCCATCCAAATAACGTGACAGAGTAACTAGCAGCCTCTAATATACCAAGTACGACACTTAATAGTTTCCAACAAGTACTGGATGACATGTTGTCCAATGCAACGGGAATGTATATCTAAATATGCTAACCTGGAATGCACCCGGCTGTGAGCTGATAAGGTTTTTATGCACGTTTAAAGATTAACCTCCGTCTTTACTGCAGTTTACGGCAGAATGTCGCTAGGGTCGTATCGTATTTCATATTGCACTTTGTAGTTAGGTCTTTCTTTTTGTTCGAATCAATATGTGTACCTTTTACTGTATATTTACCTAAAAACTTGGTAATCACATGAACGATTCTGTCAATCATTGTTTGGCGGATCACGACTGTGGGTTTGTTGCATGTACTGTACATGTACACATTAAGTCAGCATTCCCAGACCATATCGTACTAACTGTGGATCGATCTGTCTCCGAGGGAATTCTTGCTATGAACTAAGGCAGCTTAGATATCTGTCACGCCTACTGAATTTGCTAGAGGGTAATTAGTTATCGTTTATCAGCTTAACTAGGCGTGCCAGACATCTTAGCCGTTTAAGCTGAGAGCAATATAGCTAGAAACTCCTCGGAGATGGATCGATCCTGTTACATCTATCTAGGTATGGGGACCTAGTCCAAGTTTAATTAGAATTTTTAAATGATTACCGTGTTTACAGGTTGGTTTTATACAGAAACGGAACACAAAGCACGGCTGTTTACAGTAATGTGACTTACATCTAGTGACATGTACAAGAGTTAACAAAATGATCATCTCAGTTTTGAGTAAGAGAGAAGTTTAAACTTATGATCATTATAAAAAAGATTGCACAGGCAGATGTCTTCTCTAACACAATCCCGGGTCATGGATTTTATTATGTAGGCCTACTTTCATTGGGCTATCACCTTCCCAGGACTCATTGTGCCTTGTCATAGTACAAAATCTAGATTTTAAACCGAGGCTTCCATAAGGAAAACGGATGGCCTGTACATTATTATGTAAATCAATGAGGTGAGCATTTTGGTGAAAGGTGTTCAGATAGGACGAAGGCAGCAGAAAATGTAGACAACGGAAGCCTCGTGCCACATTGTTCCAATTTCATTCTTAGGGCGAAAAGTAGGGTCTGAAAACGACAGCAATATGTTGTAAGTATTGTGTGGACGATGTCAAACAACTTTGCTCAGTTTTTTGTGGACGATGTCAGCCCAAAAATGGTGCATTTTGCACTCTACAGTCTAGGTATAATGACCACGGGGAGCTCTTATTGACGCGAACAATACGTTCTCTTGAAATTCCGTAATCAGATGAAAGTTTAAGTTCATTTTCAGATATTTTCTTCAAGTTATGTAATTTTCAATAAAACATTAATTCTATTGTAAATAATCTATCATTACAAAATAGTTTGGAAAAATAGTTTGTTAGTATAATGACTTTAATACAAAAATGGATTGCCAATGTATATATACGTTATATAAACAGATTTCACAATCCCTAAGTCGTGTCGTGATGTGAATTCATATATTTTCATGCAGTGAAGCGTAACTACCCCTAACGAGGAGATTGGATGCGTCCTGCAGCAAAGCCATCAGATTGGTGTTTGACATCAACCGCACCCATGTTGTGAATGCCCCGATTGCCGAAGATTGTCTTCCAGTATTAAAATCGCAGAATCAAAATTTAATATAAGGCTTAATTCTTTTTGACTGTTTTGATTCGGCACCAAAACTTGTATCAGATGATAGCTAGCATTTTATTCACGAAATTCTTGACCAGAAAAGTAAAACAAAAAGAAAATTACCAAGTCTATACTTTAATCCTGCATTTCGCTGGTTTATTTTGCTGACCACGTGCTTTATTATTTTTTATCGACATCATTTGTCCATCTTCAGGTCTGCAGGACTGACAGTAACCTTTTCCATTGTTCATTTTGAACAATTGTAGTTATAGAATCAAATTATTACTCAAGCAGTCGCATAGCTTGGATATTGTGGTATTGACTAAATGATTCAATAAAGATATTTAGGTTTTCAGCTTTTGTCAATCTTCTCCAAAAAAAGTTAGTGGAAAACTTACATAGATTTTTGTAAACACACTTTTAGGAGAAAATATTGCATAGCAATTCTTAAAGTTTTATCAGACGTTGGCGAATGCGCCGAATTTTCTCATAAAATTATCTTCTATCTTTGATCGGCATCAAGATGTGATTAAGAGGAAAATGTCTTATAAGATGTCAGTCCCGCAAGTCCTGTTGGGTTATTTTACTGGAGGTTCATTGATTACTGAACACCGGAGACCAGAGTTGGTTTTAGTAGCATTTTGAATTTGTTATCTAAAGTAAAAGCAATTTTGTTGAACCTTTTCAGCTTTGTTTGCATATTATTCTTAAAGATGACTATGGCTTGGGTCAGATTGTAACATGTAGCCGATTATGTATTTATGTCGTTGCCTCACAAACTTGTGACATCAAGTGCTTATTTGCGAATTTAATGATAAAGAAAACAGAATTATCTTTGCATCAGTTACATTTATCTATTTTGGGAACAGCCACGAATCCCACAAAAAATGAATAACTTTTGACTACCGTTTGACTTCCTGAGCATGAATCAGTTCAACAGCATAGAAAAGGTGTACATGCGGGCGAGGAGAAGGCCTGCATGTAAGTGCATTATGAGATTTCGCCATTCATAAGACTAAATTTAGACAGGGTGTTCTTTAATTATAAAACTAATGCACTTCTAACAATAGTTGCAAAGTATGATATGATTATTTTACAAATTAATTATTTATTCTTGTCTGAAACTTCTAAATCTTACGCACTGGATAGTGCCGTGTCCACCGTAATATTCCAGAGCTTTTGTCTTTTAAGCAGCAATTTTCCGAATGCAAAAAAAAAAAAAAAAAAAAAAAAAAAAAAAAAAAAAAAAAAAAAAAAAAAAATCGACTTGTTTAATATTACAGAATCGATGCTTTGTGGACATTATTTAGGTAAATCAATATAAAATTTTATAAACTTTGTGATGTATATTTGCTTGCATTCGTTTTTGTAGAAATAAATGCAGATTGTGTTTTGTCTTCTTTTAGAATTTCCAAAAAAAGGCACATCTTTTTCTGACATTGCTTTCTTCAGCTCCACGCGATCCTTTGGTCTTCTGCCTACGAAACCATTATCTTTGGTTTTCAGCTTTCCATCTTATTTACTGAGCTATCCACTCATTTTCAGCTTAAATTTGCATTTGTACCACCCTGAGCTTCAGAGCTGACTTGACACTAACCTTTTCACTGTAGCCTATCTCCATCGTGTCAAGTAACCTCTGACCAGATTCGAGTGCCCCCGCCGCCCGCCAATCAAATTTAAAGCCCGCACTCAATGACTCATTGAACGATCTAGCCAATGAACGCGAACGAGTCAAAGCGCGCTTTGTTCAAATCCGGACCAATCAAAGATAAGGCTGAATATCAGGGACTTGCCGTAACCTGTGGGCAGCACGCAAAATACATCATCCCTCAGTAGATAATGATGCAGGGCATCATACTGCTCTGGTTTCAATTCCGATATAGGCCTACTCCATGCTTTCTTTGTGTACGGTTATGCACTCGGAACCACTCGGAACTACTCGGATGTCTCCGCACTCGGCAATAACTATGTTGTTAGTATGGAGCTTGCGGAATCAGCCGAGGATTGCCGATTGACGATCAACCAATCAGCGTTTTCACCAAACTTTGGTGAAAAATTTTGAAACATGGATTCGATTGGCTTATATAAAATAGGTCAAACTATTTTCGTCAGAGGTTACTTGACACGATGGAGATAGGCTACAGTGAAAAGGTTAGTGTCAAGTTAGCTCTGAAGCTCAGGGTGATTTGTACGGACCTCTTGTGGTAATTCAAATTGGTGATTTGAATCTTTTTTGTGCAAAAGTTAATTGGCTGGGACAATCCGGGACCTGCTGGCTCCGATTTTAGCGCGTTATCCACTCGCCTAGGAATTTCCTCCCACCCTCCCCGGGTGGACATTCTTCTTATAGTAAGCAGTAAGCAAAACGATTTTATAAAACCACCCGTCTCAAGTAATTAGGAATTCTAAAGTGTCCAAACTAGGAATCGAACCCCATGTAAACACCGAGTCATTCTAAACGTAAATGAGATTACGAAGGCATTTTGTATGATTTAAAAGATTTTATTAAGAACCAAACAAATTTATATTCATGGTTTGCATCTTTTAAAAAAGTATCAACCAATAAAATTGCATTTCAAAAATTTAAAAATTTAGACACGTTTTGAATGTTAAACAGATTTACTGGTGCCTTATTATGTTTGATCAGACAAATAAACTATTTACTAAACTATGTCTCTTTTGTTTGAACTCATTGATATAAAGCAAAGTATTTCAAAACAGGCATCATCATCATCATCATCCGGATTTATTTTATACTGGCCGGGATTAATCTTCAACAGAGGGTGGGGCCAGTCTGACACGCAGTCTTCCTCTCCAAGTTGATCTATCCTGAGGGACCTCGCCGACTAGAGGCAAGGGGTCTTTAACAATTTCTTACAAAAAATTGCGGATCATATACTCTGTACATCCACAGAAAAAGACCCTCTAATACTCATATAATTAATTTATAAAAATACTGGAAATTGACCCATACAATATTCCTTTTCCTCAATATGCAAAATGTATCATGATAATACTCCCACTAAAATGAAATTTAAAGCGACACTAGTGTACAACTGACATAATCAAATGAATTACAAACGTTACATTAAATGAAGAATCTATATTTCAAATATTTCTTTGTCATAAAATATATACTTCAATGAACCATATACTGCAAATACAGTGATCATATCTTAATTAAGCTCAAAGGGCAGACCATGATAATATTTGCACTCTCAATTCTCTTTTTTTTTCAATTCCAAAAAAATCTTTTAACAGAAGTTTCGCAATTCTTGTACAAAAAGTGTCCTCAAGTACAAGCTATTTCTGAGCCTGCTCGGTATTCGAATGCAATATGAAAATGCTGGTAAGAAAAACTGTGGAAGAACGTCTTAATTAAAAAAAAAATAGATATATTAAATCTCTGGAATAGTCCATATATCTTAAAGAAAAGCCAAGATTTGTGCAACATATTAATGTCCAGAACACCAGTTCTACTATAACATGCCATGTTGTACATTCTACAAACATACAGTTCAGATAAATAGGTAACATCAATTTTACACATCAAAATGTTTTGCCATATATTGGATACTTGTAAAACCAGCCTCTCAATATCAGGAAATATGGAAATTAAATTAGAAAATTGCATACACTTCACTTGTACAACAAAATAATCGACTGTGTCCCGAAGAATGGTATTTTTATGCAACAAAATAGTTAGTTTTTAAATTTGAAGAACTAATATGCTCGTTTTCTTTTCTGAGCATTGAAAGTTAAGCACATTTTATATGCACTTTAATGAGCGTGAGATCTTTATATGACAGACATCAAGCGTCGGTTTTGCCACTTAAGGGGCAGAAATCTGTAGAAATAATATTCAGCTTGCGCATTTTAAAGGAACAAAATACCTTAGAGGGAAAAGGGAAGCACCGCACTATACGTGCATCATATATTCTTTAATTCGTTTACCAATTTCTAACTTTATATCAACATGACAGAATCTAAGGTTTAAAGCCGGCACTTTCCACAGCGTTTACCATTTTTGTCTTGCGTGAAATTATACTTCTGTTGCTATGCCAAATTAGCTTAACAGAGTCTTTTGCATGTTGATTTTAGGCATAATGAGATAACTTCCGAATGTAGTAATTGAATACCAAATGGGGTAAAGACAGGGCCGGTGTGACAGGAAAGGCTCTTCGCTAGGAACCGTAGCCCGTCTCCCATTAGTTTGTACAGGTGACATTCATCCCAATACTACAACTAACCCTAACCTGTACTTATCATATGGGACCCTGGCCTCCCGTTCCCGAGACTACCATTCCTGTCATACCCGAGTTAAAACATAAAGACGTGCATACGTAACGTAATTGTTTCCGATATAAATTACACATAAGCTATCACCAGAAAAATGCCATTAATGTCTTAAAATGTAATAATGCACCAGTTTATATATAAATATTTGTATACTTTGTACCAGCATCCAGCTCGCCTTGTGTCCACGTCTCGTACCCTCAATGAAAACTGAAGAAGTGAAGAGTCGGTGGGTGAAGGGGGGGACAGGGTGGAGTGAGTGCCTTTTCTGTTCAACACGTACCATTTTTAGGAAGCTGGGCTTTGGTATTACAATCAACTAAAATAAAAATAAATAGCCTACATTTGTGTTCCACATAATGGCAAATGTAAACGAATAACATACGCTTACCCACCTACAAGTGACATTATGTAGGTCACAGGCTTTCCGTATATGGTCCACCACTCCCTTTCAACTGAACAGTGTTTAATAGTTTTCAAACCAAACCGTACTCAAGCGCCATCTGGAGGAGAAAGAACTGATCGCCTCTGCTGCAATCGAAGCTGATATTGCTTTAGATTTATTTTGCGAGGGACATTGGGTTTTAACATAATAACTTCCATGTGCTCCATGTTTTGACCCTATTTCTTTTAATCTGAACGAGGCAAAATAAAATGTAACGCATATAATTATCTCCTATAAAAACACGTACATCTGATTTTAACAATAATAAGCCCAAATAATACTTTTTGATTAAGCATTGTAATTTTAATTTAAAAAGACTCATATTTCCTGAAACAAAAAAAAAAAAAAAACATTATAGGCAAAAACTGGCATCCGATTGTAATTCACGGCCTACAGCACTCAATGGATCGTGTTTGTGCAAATGTCCTCTAGAACAATGGGCATCCGGTCATAGCTTCCGGGCCACTGCCACTACCTGTACCTCACAGTCGCTTCACAATCCTTTGTCATGTACATGTAGTTGTTTTTCTGTGGAGCGACACCGACGCCAAAGAAGGTAGAAAGGCAAACTGCTGGCCGTGAAGCATATTCCCAGGAACAGTACTCCAAGCTACAAAACAAGAAGAAAATGCTAACTATCATAAAATGGTGCCATTAAATTACTGTAAATATGTGTCATGTCGATGGCAATGCCATGGGAAATACATTTTTTTAAAATTATATAATCCTCACAAATTTCGGTAACTGTAGACTGGACAAATTATTTTTAAGCTTTACTGTGGATTTGTAGTTTAAATACCTCAACATTTACTACTCCACATACCAATACCTCTTCACAAATAAATAAATAAAATAAAATAATGAATAAATAAGTGAATATTAATAACAAAACAGCCAATAGCCTATCATGATTGAATAATTTAGTAGAACGATTCGACATTATGTTAAATCTCCTTCTGTTCCCTATTTGAATACATAATAGAATGTCTATATGTATACAATAAATTTTATACATACCCAAAGGGGGTCACTTTCCAGGTCGTACTTGTACCAGGAGAATATTGGTATATTAATAAAGTTCACCAAACTACCAACGGTATTTTGTATTCCATATGCCTTCCCAAAATGTTCCTTTGGAAACCTAGTATAATTTGAACGATACGAATGCTAAGTCCCACTTTTTATTTATTTACCTTAACTATAATTAGTTGATAAATTAAACAAATGTAAACAGTCACTTTTGGTGAGAGAATAAAGAACTTCACGACACAAAAAAATGAAGTTCGTATAACCAAGTACAATCAAGTACTTCGAAAGCATAACCATATTTACTTACACAGATGCAACGAAGGCCATATGCACAGCGTAACTCCCGGTTTTCAATACAGAATGAAAGAAAATAGCCACAAAGTGCATCTCAATAACTGGGATAATGCACGCAATGGATACTACGATGCCAACCAAAATCGCCAGGGATAGTGGAACCATGAAGCATCGCTCTTTGTCTGAAGTATATTGTAATGTGCTGAAGTATGTAATAATGTACCAGTACAGAAATAATTTGAATATATAATATATAAATTGAGTATATAATAATGTACCAGTGCAGAAATAAGTTGAATATATTATATATATATTGAGTATATAATAATGTACCAGTGCAGAAATAAGTTGAATATATAATATATAAATTGAGTATATAATAATGTACTAGTGCAGAAATAAATTGAAATTGAATTGAAAATAACATTTTTACTTGAATCATATATTTGCTTCTTAATACTATGCACAAGTTCAGTATAGCATATCCATTACCAACTGAAATTGTTGAAGCCAGAGATATATAGGAGTATTACAGATGGACATATAGAAAGAGACATTGATCTAAGATACATATATGTCAAATACCCGGATCAAATCTAGTCCTATGCATAAAAAGCCCAGACCCCATGTTTATTACACCCTGGCTGGGCCCATTCTTTATGGTGTCTTTGCATTGTTAACGGCATAATGGGCAAGTTAAATGACCAAGTTAATTGGCCAAGCTGCCGGTTTGTTTGTATGGCATGTGCAGGGGATGTCTTAGATTAAGGCACATATTATGATACTTACAGGTGTGGCAAATAAGTTATACTTGTATTTCATTACCTGTGATTTGTAAAATACATCAGAGGATGATACTTTTAAAGATGTTTAATGTTTAAAGAAAAGACATGTAGATTGATTAAATAACATTTACTAAAGAAATGTTAAATTAAAGGTGGGCTTCATTTGTGCCTTGATCTAAGACATCCCCTGCACATACACAAACAAACTGGCAGCTTGGCCAATTAACTTGGTCATTTAACTTGCCCATTATGCTGTTAACAATGCAAAGACACCATAAAGAATGGGCCCAGCCAGGGTGTAATAAACATGGGGTCTGGGCTTTTTATGCATGGGACTAGATTTGGTCAGGGCCTTTGACATATATATATATACTAGTGGAGAGAGAGATAGAAAAAGAGAGAGCAATTAATTACCTTCTTTTGTTGAACTGGCAATTAGTTTGTCTAGCATCAAACCAGTCGGTAAGGCCCAGAACAGAGAAACCACTTGAAACCAGGAATAAACGTCCGTGTACATACTAACTGTAATATAATAAGGTTAGTTGAAACGTTTTTATATTGTCTCTTGTGTATAGCTTAAGGCAGAAAAAAAATACATCTGTACCTTAGAGGATTTTTTGTCGAAACCTCTGAAGCTCACATCATCGAGTCAGTTACCGAGGTCCTTTGCTGGGTTGCTGTAACGTTATCCCTCCCAGGTTTAAAACGTTTAGGTTTATTTTCTCAACGAAAGTAAGATTAATGAGAATCGTTTGAAGAGAGAATTACCTGGAACGTTACGTGTATGATCACCCGTTTTAGGAATTAGGCAAGTGATTCGAAACAAATTCTTTTGGGAACTATTGATATTTTTTTTCTTTCCTTACTTTAAAGGTATATTTATAAATCACAGCAGAACACTTTGAACTAAACAAAGCCAAGTGTTGGGCTTGTAGACACTTTGAAGGGCATGTTTCATTCTTGTCATTCAATAATGCCCAATTTATGCCACCTTCGCTGTGCTTTAAGATAGATATGATAAAAAAAAACACACATGAATATCTTACCTGTACTTTTCACATTGTTTCCGTAGTAATTGATGATCGCGTAAAAACAACCTTGGTATGTGACAATGATGGTATCCTGGCATATAAACCAGAACAGCAGCAACCAAAATGTTGGCCTTTTGATGAGCAGTAGCGTTCCATGCAGTAAACTGGTGTAAGTGTTGTCGTCGACATCTTTGCTGTCAGGGTTTTCTTCTTCGCGGACCATCAGGTCACTTTGATCAATACTCGTTTTTCTGTGTTCGCCATTTTTCACTTGTTGATCACTGGTGTTAATGCTTACAGCATGATGGTTACTTTTGTCATGGGCTTTCTCCAGGATTGCGTCCCCATCTACTTGGTGACAGAGAAACCCTCCTTGATGAATAAGAGGAAAGCTTGCCTCCTAGTAAATATTAAAGCTATTGTCATTTTGATTGGTGGTGCAGCCTGGCAATTAATTACGTTTTTTTTCACAAAAAAGGTATGATGCGTTGCCAATAAATAAATAAATAAATAAATAAATAAACTTTGGGTTGGTTCTAAACATTGATCAGTACCCCTAATTTAAGCTTTTCGTGTATAGGACCATGAACAGTGCGTATGTTCAGTTTAATCGATATTCTTCTATAATTTGATACTCACCAAATTGTGTGTTTGTAGAAGATTTATTCACGCTATTTTGATCGTACGCTTCGTTGCCATAAGCTAAACGTACCGTGCTAGGTTTGGAAGAGTCTTCGGCGGATCTGTGCCTTTTGAGAATCTTTAGACAACAAGCAGCGTCAATGTCGTTCCCGTCGTCATCCTGTCTAGGTGGAAGGGTGATTGTGTTCACAGAAGATATTAGAAGTATAATACCGGCAAATGTGAACATGCACATCTTGTACGACACTCCTGCCTGGTACGCCATCTACAATTTAATTACAATAAACCTATATTTACGTATTCAGAGACAGAAAGTGGTAATACAAGTCAGCAAGCAATACAACTTACATATGTTGCCAGTCTAAACCGGTTAGTAAACGGCAAACGAGGTGAAGAATTCAGTCAGCTACGATATCAATATTCATCATGTCCTTTGATTACAATATTTCATTGAATGAAATGAAGACCCAAGAAAAGTCGCTTGGTTCGTCGACTCAGTGTCTGGATAAATAATTCACAAGTTTGGGAATATTTTTTATACAAACACGCACACGAACATTCTTATCACTGTGTGTGTGTGCGTGTGTGTGTGTGAGAGAGAGAAAGAGAGAGAGAGAGAGAGGGGGAGAGAGAGAGAGAGCACGCTCGCACAAAGTTAAGTGGTGCATTAATTACCTTCAGCAAAATAGGGACAAAACCGCTGACGTCTATGGCACCAGAAATCAAGCAGATGAGTGTCGCTTTTAGCTTAGGAAACAATACGGCCACCTGGACGTCAGTTATGGCCAACTGGTAGCCTCCCATTAAATGAAATACAGCCCCAGGGAATAACAGCCCTTCTTTCCCTATTAAAAGTGAAAATGTCCATTGTCTCTGATTATAAAATAATTTAATGGTTATAATATTTTGCTTGTTTTTTTTTACTTATCTATTTATTTTTTCGTGCACAGCATTAAATCACGATTCTCAACTTCCCTGAACGTCGTGAATATAAAACAACAGACCTGAGGGGCTCAGAATGTGAATAGTTGGACCTCATCATCAATGTCGTATCTTTACTACTCCTAATTAACACCATAACCCACCCTTCCGTAAAATCGTCTGTATATATACCTTTCTCAGTCAACGCCATCAGGATAACTCCACCAACACACATGCTTCTGAAAGAAAACGCCAGGAATTAATTTTAATTTAATTTATATTTCTGCACTAGCACATATATGATCATGACCTTGCACAGTATTATGTTTTATTATTTTAACAACAATACAATTGGTGCATTACTATTCTCTAATTACCTCCGCCAAGGAGGTTATGTTTTCACCCCTGTTTGTTTGTCTGTTTGTCCGTCTGTCATCAACATAACTCTAAAAGTTATGGACCGATTTTAATAAAATTTTCAGGAACTGACAGAAGTGGGCCAATAAACAGATGATTAGTTTTTGGTGGTGATCTGGATCAATTATCAATAGATAATCAATACTAATAATAATAATAATAAATGCTGCCCTGGTGGAGGTCTGCGCTCTCGGAGTGCCTTTTTAGTTGGTAACAATGTTGCCAGTTTGTGACTGAACAAGTATATAACTTTACATAATGAACAAATGTACTGGTTAAATTATCAATAAAACATTCAAGCCAAGCGGTGGGGTTAAACATCTTGATTAATTAGACATACATGGTAACAACATTTATTCTCTGAATTAACCCCTCCGTTAAGAATGCACGTGGCGCGACACTCATGTTTACATTAGAGAACACAGAGGTCATTCAAAGCAAGACGAAGAATTAATTAACGTAATGGCTATGGCAAGAGTCAATTGAAACAGTGCTCCTTTTGTTGTGTTATATAAACTTGACATTATATATCGCCATGAGAGTAATTAGCCCTTCTTTACCGTTGTTAAAAGCATAAAAACGTGCTAATTAACTATAGTATTACATCGTTTTTTACCAAAATTCGTTCAGCAAGCCACGCGTAGCAACTGCTTCAATGAAATGTGACGCTACTTACATAGATATGATCCTCAAACAGACTGTTCCATAGTGATCATAGACATAACCAAGTAAAATAAGCGTCACTAAACTGACAATAGCGATTGTGTAAACCAGGTTGAGCATTTCTTCTTGTTCGGTGCACTTAAGAATAAGGTCCTCTCCGGTTGTGTCTTGAGTGCAGTTGCCACGGTCAGTGCAATCAGCACTCGTCATGTTATAAGTAGCATTTGTTATAGTATCGAAGTCACAACGGGAATAATAAAACCCTTCCTCTATGAATATGTACATGAAGGCTGGCCATCCGTATAACGTGACAGAGTAGACAGCAGCCTCTAAGATACCAAGTACGACACAGAATAGTTTCCAACAAGTACTGACCGCCATACTGTCATGTACAGCAAACATACGGTTTAGATGAAGTACAAGGGCCTGGACTTTAAGGCAAGGGTCGGGTGAATGTCGAGGCGATAAGCCCAAGGTCGAGTGCTAATGTATTTGCTCACATACATGACCTGGCTGGAAAAAGTACAGCGTTTAAATGATAACAGAAAACTCACTCTTGATATATATATTGTGTAAGGTACTTTGAAGCACATTTGCTGTTTTTGACAACGGTGGCCCGGAGAAGTGAAGCCGTTAATAAAATTATGAGACATCAGTATGACGATAGTAGCTACCTAGGGGCTAGGGACTCTGCACTTCATTACATTTATACAGACAACGATTAGCATGTCTGGCTTTCCTCTTCATATCAGTGTGAGTATGGGGTACCGGAGGAGATCAGCATTGGTGAGAATTGTGCCGGAAGTGACGTGTAGTGGTGTAAGACGTAAAACTGAGTGGTCTACACTGTGCATAGCTGAGAGACCCCGTGGAACAACACTGATGCCAAAAATGTAGAAAGGCTAACCGCTGGCAATAAAACATATTCCAAGGAACAGTACTCCCAACTGCAGAAATGAAATAAAATGAAACGATGATAGATAAATAAATAAATAAATAAATAAATAAATAAATAAATGAGAATAAAAATATTAATTGACAATTTTACTGTAAATGTCGTCTCATTGACTGTGCTTTCATGTAAAAAAAAAATTACATTTATAATATGCCCCCCCCCCAAAAAAAGGTATTTAGTCAAAGGTATAACTTATCAAAATAATTTATTTTAATTTTGAATTTTGCCATTCGTTTTCCACAGTCAACATGTACTCTAAGGTATTATATCCACTCTTCCTTCCAAACAACAGAAATCCTATCGTCAAGTATATTGAATAATAAAGTACAACGTAGAAGTCACACGCTTTAAGCATAACCTATTGTATTCTTACTCTATCCTTTCTGAACACACAATGCCATAATGTATACCAACAATGGTTGTTATACATACCCAGAATGGGTTACTGTCCAAGCTGTGCTTGTTTCAGAAAAAAAATATTGGCAATTCAATAAGGGTTAGCAAACTACTGATGGTGACTTGTATTCCAAATGCCTTGTTAAAATATTCTTACGAAAACCTGTAATTCAACTGTTTTAATGATACAATGTATCCATTTGTCAACGTGCATTTTCAAAGTAGTGTAGGTCTCAGCCTTTATAGTAGGCTTGTTAAGGACCAAAAAATGGCCAAACGCTGCATTTTGTAGTACAAATGTCTAACTTGGCATAAATGTTCCTTGGGCCAAAAGATAATTTTTTATCCAAAGAGACGCCCTCTATCGATACTTTAATTAGCATAAATTATGCAAATTATGTGCCAAAATATATAATATTTCATATTTCCATTAATTTTTGGCCTAGAAACATGTATAGATTATCAAACCTGACTAAATTAGGGACAAGGAACCCATTTTTGATCATTTGGAAGCAATTGGTGGCCATTTTGTGCCTCAAATCCAAGATGGCCGCCACCCGCCATTTTGAAAGTGGACATAATTTTGCTATTTTATGTTGAAATTTGAAGCGTTTGGTCTATATATACTTGATATATATATCGATTCCTACTATTTTGGGGGTGAAAAAGTCATTTTTTATATTGTTTTGGTGATAGTAGGTGATTTGAATGGACAAAGAGGGTGTTTTTAGTGCCTACCAAGATATGTGTGAATGCTGCAAAACCATGGATATTGATAACCCGTATTCAAATATATCTCAATGCGATTTTTTGTTATATATCATCGCTACTGGACTATATTATGAGCAAAAAAACAAATTTTTATCATTATGGAGGCTATTCGTGGCCGTTTTATCTCTCAAATTCAAGATGGCCGCCAAAAACCATTTTGAACATGAGCATAATTCGCTATTTTGAAACTACATGTATTACATCTTTGTAAATGAGTAATACGTCGTTTTATATTATTTTCTGGTGCAGAATACATTATCTGTTTCATAAAATGTGAGTACAAACTATTTTATTCTCCAAAACGAATATGCATGTAGGCTCAAGTCGTCAAATAGACTTACATGTGCCATGTAGTCTAATTAGTGCAAAATGTTTTATAAAATCATAAAGAGCTTGAAACAAGTGCAAGAGACCAAAATGGCTTAATTAAAGGTAAAGAACACATACTTGGTGCTTTGGAGACAATTGGAAGCCATTTTAATCCTCAAATCCAAAATGGCCGCCAGTCACAATTTTGAAATACGGATAAGGCATAACTCATCAATTTGAAGCTATTGCTCTTACACTAGCATGTTATACATCGTTTCTTATCATTTGGGTTGGAGAAGTCATGTGTCTTGTATACGTCTTGAAGTCAAATTTGTACAAAAATATGTTATATAACAATTTTAAAATGGTTTTGCCAGACACAGATTAAGTGCAAGAGACCAGCATGGTGGATTCAACTTAATGGTGACTACTGTTAGCTATTCTGTTGTTCATATCCAAGAGCCTGTCTCTATTTTAAAATTATGGCATAATTTATCTTTTTTGAGCTGTTGGACTTACATATGATCGTAATACATCAATTGTTACTATTTTGGAAGTACATAATAATTTCTTGTGTTACTCTGGTGACAGAGGATAATAAAAAAGGCATAAGGTGTTTTAAGATGATTCCAAGATGAATATTCCTGTAGTTGTCATATACTGTAGATGTTTTGTGCTTGTTCGTCCATTGGAAACAATGAGAACTATGTAGCCGCCTTATGGATTTATATTGGTAGTGAGATGACTTGTCTGGCCAAATCATGCTAGGAATGATCACTGGCACTGTCAACTAGGAAAAGAGGCTGCTTCCTCGACTTCTTTGCTTTATCCCTCTTACCTTCCTGCGCAGCTGCTGCTTTCTAGTTGGTTTTGCAGATTCATTCTTTTGTGTAAAGATACCACTTTCCTCTGATGCGACATGTTCTCATGCATTAATGTTTCTCTGGAAACTGGATTCTATTATATTGTTTGGCTGTTTCTCATAGGACACTGACAAAACCTCAATTCTTACTAGCTGTTGTCTTATTGGCCTACCAGACCTGATCATGCATGTTTCTTTTTGCTGTGCTGCTGGATGATTTTGCAGACAAGATCAAGAGCTATTTCAAAGCAAAGTCCATTTGCTTGTCTTTCACGGACATTTACGCATCAACACAACTAACCAAGTTCCATAGTATTATAAGACGACACATTTTTCACTCTTCAAATCTTCTGGGCTAAATTTAACATGCGAATGCAAGCCCCAGTGACTGGGACATAAATGTGCATGTGGCTTTTTGGTTCACATTGACCAGTAAAAGATTAATAATATAATACCACTATGTATATATATTTATTGCTTTCCTTTGAGTATTCAGTATCTTTTAGTGGATGGTCACTTAAGATAAATCTAGATGATATATTTGAGCATGTGGTTTGGGTTCCACATTTTTGTAACAGACTCAACGAAACTCATCTTGGAATTTATTTTACAACCTTATATTACCTTTTTATTATCTTCTATCACCAAATTAGCACTGGAAAATTACTTTTGAGCCCCAAGAATAGTGCCATTTTACCTAATACAAGCGAATGAGGGTCCCACAGTTCAAAGATTATAAATAACACCAAATTATTAAAATAGCGGCATGCAACCATCACTTGGTTTTGATCAAAATAATGGCTAACAATTTTCCTCATGCGGTCAAAGATGTATTCTTTTGCTTTAATTCAGCCATTTTGTTTGCTGACACTTGTTTTATAGATCGGCAAAAGCATTTTTGTACTAATTGGATTACTCATTGTACATATAAACTGCAGGCCCATGTAGCAACTGAATCATATATTTATTTGGAGGCTTATAAAAGTTTCTATTTACATTTTATGAAACCGAAAATGCATTCTGCTCCAGGAAATAATAAAAAATGACGTATGGCACGCTTATGAAGGTGTGATAGTTTCAAAATGGTGAATAATGTTCAATTTGAAAATGGCGTATGAGGGCCATCTTGGATTTGAGGCACAAATTTTAAGAAACAAATAATGTATTCTGCACCAGAAAATAATATAAAACGACGTATTACCCATTTACAAAGATGTAGTACATGTAGTTTCAAAATAGCGAATTATGCTCATGTTCAAAATGGTTTTGGCGGCCATCTTGGATTTGAGGGATAAAACGGCCACCAATGGCCTCCATAATGGTAAAAATGTGGGGGTTTTTTGCTCATAATATAGTCCAATAGCAATGGTATATAACAAAAAATTGCATTGAGATATATTTGAATACGGGTTATCAATATCCATGGTTTTGCAGCATTCACACATATGTGGTAGGCACTTAAAACACCCTCTTTGTCCATTCAAATCACCTACTATCACCAAAACAATATCAAAAATCACTTTTTCACCCCCAAAATAGTAGGAATCGATATTTATATCAAATATATATAGACCAAACGCTTCAAAATTCAACATAAAATAGCAAAATTATATCCACTTTCAAAATGGCGGGTGGCGGCCATCTTGGATTTGAGGCACAAAATGGCCACCAATTGCTTCCAAATGATCAAAAATGGGTTCCTTGTCCCTAATTTAGTCAGGTTTGATAATCTATACATGTTTCTAGGCCAAAAATTAATGGAAATATGAAATATTATATATTTTGGCACCTAATTTGCATAATTAATGCTAATTAATGTATCGATAGAGGGCGTCTCTTTGGATAAAAAATTATCTTTTGGCCCAAGGAACATTTATGCCAAGTTAGACATTTGTACTATAAAATGCAGCGTTTGACCTCTTAACAAGCCTACTATTACCACACATATATTGGAAAGTAGCGAAAACGTATCTTGCTTCTGCAACTCCTGGTTGAGAGTTAGAAGGTTATAACAGATTAACATTTTTACATTTTGTCAGTAAAATCAAGTTCTGAGAACGGATTATGAAATTCACTATCGCAGATATCACGAATGCCGAATGTACGGCAAAACTCCCAGTTTTCAACACAGAGCAAAAGAGTGAAAGATTATTCTCGCTGTCGTCCTGTCCTGGGTGGAAGGGTGATTGTGTTGGCAGAAGACATAAGAAGTGTGATACTGACAAAGGTGAACAAGCACGTCTTGAACGACCGGCCTCTCACGCGCCTCCCCACGTTTCGTCCCTACGTCCCTGAACGCGGTCCTCTACGACTGTTTCTTGCGTGTAGATAACAAGACCACTGCAATCAGAGCGCATCATGTTATTACTAACGCTGGCTACAGAATCGAAATAACAGCGGGAAAAGAAAAAACCTTCCCTCTGTGAATATGCACATGTAGGCTGGCCATCCATATAACGTGACAGAGTAGACAGAAGCCTCCAAAATACACAAGACAACACATATAGCAACTTCCACCTTGCCATCTGCAAACTGACCAAATGTTTTATGGCCTCTTTAATATTTACAGTCTACGTACTTCAGTGCCATCCCAGCGGGCAAATTATGTTGTTTTAACGTTGAAACAACGTTGAACCATAACGTTGAGAAGACATTGAATAAACGTTGGATTTGAAAGTTGTGTAAACCTCAGATAACAACGTTGTATCAAAGTCTGAAAACAATGTTATATCAACCCCACCCAGCGGGAAAATAGCCTGGATGTGTTTAGCAGTAGGACATGTTTGATGGCTAAATATATGTAGGGTATTAATGTATGCCCTTCAAGTTAAAATTAGATTTAGATTAATATATATAGTTCTTTTGTTTTATATATATATATATATATATATATATATATATATATATATATATATATATAACAAAGTCACAGTCACCTCAACCTGTCTATCTATAACCAGGTTACCAAGAACCTTTTAACTTTATTAATTCACTCCTCCTCATTTACAGCAACTTATTCATCCTAGTGTTAGCTGACCTTGCAAGGAATTCAGTTTACTGGAATGTATTTCTGAATAACAAGTTGAGAAAATTCACTAGTTAACTAAAGACACAAAACAACTGTCACTTTAACTTTAAAACCATTTTGTTATTATTTTGATAAATTTAGTTACAGTAATGATAAACAAAGTATCACGTTTTCAATAATTAATATTCTAAATTACAATCCATAACTGCAAGGTTGTGTCATTGACCAAAATACAACGTTGAGTCAACGTCACAATATGACGGTGTTTCGACGTGGCTGGATCAACGTTGATTTTACGTTGAATTAGGGTAGATCAACGGCAATTCAACGTATCAACCTGTTTTCAACGTTGATCCAACGCAACTATGCCTGCTGGGATGGGGTCGCCATGTGTTTCACATCTGCAATTATGCAGACTGATGTAAGAAATAACGTATAAAATACATGTACCTTCACCAATATGATTTAAAAACATGCTTACGTTCAGTTACATGGCCCCAATTGTAACTGCACGCTCATAGTTTTACAGCATTTAACAAACTTAATTTATTCAGCACTGGTGTTTACACTTGGAAGAATTTTATGATATTGTTTGTATCATACATGTACAAATAGGTTCTGGTCGAGAAGCAGTACATATTTTTACAAAATGAATGGAAAATATATTTCTCTCTCACCATGAAGAAGATATATGCTTTACGACTTGCACTGTGGTATTCAATTTTTTCCAAAATAATTTAAAGGTACGTTGTGTATTTTCGTTATTTTGCAATGGCTGTAGTACAGAAAATTGAGTTCCAGAAATCAACTTGCGACTGTAGTGCAGAAAACAACTTAATAATTAGATTGCTTTTTTTTTTAAATTTATTTCTGGAAGGTTGCCTCCACTGACGTACATTGGGGGTTTGTATCACAATAAAATTGTTAGTAGTAAACTATAATAGTAAGCGTGAGCAGAATATGGTAGCTGTAACTATATGTATAGGCCTCGACAGTAACAGCAGATTCGGACGTATTCGATGGAGTCAACAGCATGCAATGAATTCAGTTATTTGCATGTACTCTATAAGTCAGCAGAATGAAGTCATCACGCTGGACTTTCCCGTATATTCTCCCCTGTCTAGTGGATGAATGACAGTGAAAAGAGCGAAACAGATTGCTGTAGAGCTTTGAGGCAATATAATATTAAAATAAAAATAAAATAAAAATATACGGCCTACATTTGTATTCCACTTAATGGCAAATGTGAACGAATCACGTACGCTTACCCACCTACAAATGACATCATGTAGATCACAGGCATTCCGTATATGGTCCACTGCTCTCCACATCTGAGCAGTGTTTGTCAGTTTTCAAACCAGACCGTACTCTAGCGCCATCTGGAGGAGAAAGAACTGATCGCCTCTGCTGCAATCGGAAGCTGAAATTGCTTTAGATTTATTATGCGAGGGACATGGGGTTTTAACACAATAACTTCCAGGTGCTACATGTTTTGACCCTATTTCTTTTAATAATCTGAACGAGGCAAAATAAAATTTAATGCATGTAAATATCTCGTAAAAAAACACGTACATCTGATTTCAACAATAAAAAGCCCAAATAATACTTTTTGACAAATTGAAGCCTCATATTTCCTAAAATAAATAAATAAATTAAAAAAAAAAAGAAGTAAGAAGAAATTTTATTTATGAAAAGTGTTTTCATGTATATTTTAGGGGATGTTCAGTCACATAATTCTATATAGAACTACCATGTTTTATTGTTCTTAATGTGTTTATCTTTTTTTATGGGTGAGACTTCAATAAAAAATCTTGATCTTGGTCTTGATGTAGTCCACTGCCACTCCGTTGTATCCGTACTACACCGCCGTTCCACAATTTCTGTCCTGTACATGTAGTTGTCATTCTGTGGGGCGACACCGATGCCAAAGAAGGTAGAAAGGTAAACTGCTGGCCGTGAAACATATTCCCAGGAACAGTACTCCGAGCTACAAAACAAGAACAAAATGCTAACTATCACAGAAAGGTGTCATTAGATTACTTTAAATCCCCGTGTCACCTGGGCGGCAATGCCATGAGAAATGTATATCTTTTTAATGTATTATCCTCAAAAAGGCTGCAGGCTGGTCAAGGTATTTATTAATTTTTACTGTATATTTTTAGTTTAAATACTTCAATCTTCACTCAAAATACCAAAAGGTCTTCACAAATAAATAAATAAATAAATAAATATTAATAACAAAACGGCTAATAGTTAAATGATTTTGTAGAACGATTTGACCTTATCTATTATCTCCTTCTGTTCCCTATCTGAATACAAAATAAAATGTCAAAATGTATACATAAAATCATACACATACCCAAAGTGGGTCACTTTCCAGGCTGTATTTGTACCAGGAAAATATTGGTAAATTAATAAAGTTCACCAAACTACTGACAGTATTTTGTATTCCGTATGCCTTTCCAAAATGTTCCTTTGGAAACCTGTAATTTGAACGTTTTGATAACGTAGATGAACGAGTCGTTAACATCAATGAATGAGACAGCGTTAAAATATTCTAGGCCTCGCGGAGAAGGTCGAGGCATATCTGAACATTTTATACTTTTCGGATTACATCGGAAACTTACCTTTCCCCTGAATGTATCTTTTAAGTAAAGAAGGTAAGGTATACAAGAAAACCCATGCTACAAAAACTTTCTGAAGTCTATTCATTTTATGCACTACGAATGCAAAGTTCCCACTTCTTATTTTCACAAATTACCTTAACTATAATTAGTTGATAGATTAAACAATGGTAAACAGTCACTTTTGGTGATAGAATAAAGCACTTTTCTGCACAAAAATGAAGCTCGTATAATCATGCAAGCACAATCAAGTACTTCGAAAGCATTACCAAATTTACTTACACAGATGCAACGAAGGCCAAATGCACAGCGTAACTCCCGGTTTTCAATACAGAATGAAAGAAAATAGCCACAAAGTGCATCTCTATAACTGGGATAATGCACGCAATGGATACTACGATGCCAACCAAAATCGCCAGAGAAAGTGGAACCATGAAACATCGCTCTTTGTCTGAAGTATATAATAATGTGCCGAAGTATATAATAATGTACCAGTACAGAAATAAATTGAATATATAATATATAAATTGAGTATATAATAATGTACCAGTGCAGAAATAAATTGAAATTGAAACTGAATTGAAAATAATCTTTTTACTTGAATTATATATTTGCGTCTTAATACTATGCTCAAGTTCGGTATAGCATATCCATTACCAACAAAAATTGATGAAGCAAATAAGCTTTAATTTATTATACAATGAAGCCGTTTAGATATGTTCAGTTATAAGAGGAAAGAGTAACACTGAGCCTCGTATTATTAGAGTGGGTTTTCACGTGACAACGGAAGAACTTCAGTATTTTCCATATTTCGCAAGCCCAATTTAGATTGGCAAAATTGGATATAAACTACACTAGTTCTGTTAAAGAAAAAAGGCGTCGCTGCTGTCTCGGCGGAATGCTGGCGCATTTGGAAATTCACTGTTTAATGTAAAGATTACGTATATAAAATAGAATTGTCAAATAACATTCTGGCCAATAAGATCTAAGATATATATATATATATATATATATATATATATATATATATATATATATATATATATATCTTAGATCTATATATATATATATATATATATAGAGAGAGAGAGAGAGAGAGAGCAATTAATTACCTTCTTTTGTTGAACTGGCAATTAGTTTGTCTAGCATCAAACCAGTCGGTAAGGCCCAGAACAGAGATACCACTTGAAACCAGGAATAAGCGTCCGTGTACATACTAACTGTAATATAATAAGGTTAGATGAAACGTTTTTATATTGTCTCTTGTGTATAGCTTAAGGCGGGAAAATGGACATTTGTATTTAAGAGGATTTTTTTGTCGAAACCTCTGAAGCTCACATCATCGAGTCAGTCACCTAGGTCTTTTGCTGAGTTGCTGTAACGCTATCCCTCATAGGTTAAAAACGTTTAGGTTTATTCTCTCAACGAAAGTAAGTTTCATGAGAATTGTTTGAAAGGAGAATAATCTGGGACGTTACATGTGCATGGTAACCCATTTTAGGAATTAGGCAAGTGACTCAAAACATGTCCTTTTAGGAACCATTCATATTATTTTCTTTCCTTCCTTTAAAAATTGTATCTATCGATATATTTATATAACCACAGCAGAACACTTTGAACTAAACAAATCCAAGTGTTGGGCTTGTAGACACTTTGGAGGGCATGTTTCATTCTTATCATTCAATAACCCCCAATGTCTCCCCCCTTCACTGGACTTTGATATAGCTAAGATAATATAAAGACGCAATTATATTACCTGTACTTTTTACATTGTTTCCGTAATAATTGATGATCGCGTAAAAACAACCTTGGTATGTGACAATGATGGTATCCTGGCATATAAACCACAACAGCAGCAACCAAAATGTTGGCCTTCTGATGAGCAGTAGCGTTCCATGCAGTAAACTGGTGTTAGTGTTGTCGTCGACATCTTTGCTGTCAGGGTTTTCTACTTCGCGGACCATCTGGTCACTATTATTGATACACGTTTTTCTCTGTTCGCCATTTTTGTTGTGTTGATGGCAGGTGTTAATGCTCACAGCATGATGGTTATTCTTGTCATGGGCTTCCACCCGGGTTGCCTCTCCATCTACTTTGTAACAGAGAAACCCTTCTTGATGAATAGGAACAAATTTTGCATACTAGTAAATGGTACAGTTACAGTGCATTGGTACTCTGTTGGATGGCGCAGCCGGGCAGTTAAATATGGTATTTCTTCACAATAAAGTATGGTGCGTTGCGATAAGGAAGGTATGGGTTGGTTCTAAATATTGACCAATCACCCTTATTTGGGTTTTTAGGTATAAGGTCATAGAAAATTATTACTTCATCATCGGACGTGTTTGTTGAGTTTAATCAACATTCTTCTATAATTTGATACTCACCAATTTCTTTGTCTGTAGCAGACTCATTCACACCATTTTGATCGTACGCTTCATTGCCATAAGCAAAATGTACCACGTTAGGTTTGGAAGAGTCGTCGGCCGATCTGTGCCTTTTGCGAATATTTAAACAACAAGCAGCATCAATGTTGTTCCCGTCGTCATCCTGTCTAGGTGGAAGGGTGATTGTGTTCACAGAAGACAGAAAGAATATGATGCCGGCAAAGGTGAACATGCACGTCTTGTACGACACTCCGGCCTGGTACGCCATCTACAATTTATTGCATTTCCATAGCATTTGAAACAAATCTTGATTTACGCATTCAGAAACAATAATGAGGGATATCAAGTCAGCAAGCAATATAGCATATGTGTTGCAGTCTATACCGGTTAGTAACCGGCAAATGAAGTGAATCATAAATTTGGTCAGCTACATCATAAACATTTTATATGAGATTAATATTCATCAATGTAACTTCATTTTTGACAGAACTTGTCCCGTGATTACAATATTTCATTGAATAAAATTAAGTCCCAAATAAAGTCGCTTGGTTCACCGACTCAGTATTTGCCTAAATATTATACAAGTTTGAGAATATTTTTGATACAAACACGGATACCGACATTCTTATCACTGAGTGTGTGTGTGTGTGCGTGTGCCTAGGTAAGGGGTGCATTAATTACCTTGAGCAAAATAGGGACAAAACCACTAACGTCTATGGCACCGGAAACCAAACAGGTGAGTGTCGCCTTCATCTTTGGAAATAGCGCGGCCACCTGGACGTCAGTTATAGCCAACTGGTAGCCTCCCATCAGGTGGAATACAGCCCCAGGAAATAACAGCCATTCTGTGCCTTTCAAAATTGAAAATGTTCATTGTCTCTTAATTATTAAATCAGTTTAAATATGGCGGACCCTAGATAAAAGGAAGACCGCTTAATCCTGTAATGGCCTCTCCGCCTCTCACACGTCTCCCTACAGGGACGCAGTAATTAAATCTCATTCGACCGGACGCGTGGGTACCGGTAGGTGTGGTTCTATATGTGAAAATCGTCTTTATTGTTATAATGTTTTTTTCAGTCATATAAGTTACCTGTACTTTACATTAAAAACTGTGAACCTAAGTTTTTTTTATACTGTAAGGACATACCGAGATAGTTACATACCTTTCTCAGTCAACGCCATCAGGATAACTCCACCAACACACAAGCATCTGAAAGAAAACGCCAAATAATAATTTCAATTTTAATTTATTTCTGTATTGGCACATATATTATCATGACCTTGCACAATATATCAACATCAATACAATTGGTGATTTACTATTTGCTAATTGGTAATTGTGTTGCCAGTTTATGACTGAACAAGTATATATTTTTCTATAATGAACAAATGCACTGGTTAAATTACAAATAAAACATTCAAGCTAAGCGGTGAGATGTATAACTTCTCGATTAATTAGACATAAAGGATAACAACATTCATCCACTGTATTAATTAACCTGTTCGTTATGAGTGCATGTGTCGCGACACTCATGTTCGCATTTTTGCGGAAAGGAATTACGAGGGCGAGAATCGAGAACATAGAGGTCACGCAAAGCAAGAAGACGAATTATTTAACGTAATGGCTATGGCAACAGTCAATTGAGACAGTGCTCCTTTGTTATGTAAGATTAATTTGATATTATATATCGTCATGAGAGTAATCGAGTTAAAAGGGTTACTTTGTATTGTATGTAAAGCTTTTGTTACGCCGTAAGCTTGTACGCAAGGATGGAAATTTTGCCCCTGTAAAATTAGCCGTTATTTACCGTCGTTAAAAGCATAAAAAAGTGTAAATGAACTATGGCATTACATCATTTTCGGCCAAAATTCGTTCACCAAGCCACGCGTAGCAGGGGCTTCAATGAAATATAACAGTACTTACATAGATATGATCCTCAAACAGACGGTTCCATAGTGATCATAGACGTAACCAAGGAAAAATAGTGCCACTAAACCGACCATAGCGATTGTGTAAACCAGGTTGAGCATTTCTTCTTGTTCGGTGCACTTAAGAATAAGGTCCTCTCCGGTTGTGTCTTGAGTGCAGTTGCCACGGTCAGTGCAATCAGCACTCGTCATGTTATAAGTAGCATTTGTTATAATATCGAAGTTACAACGGGAATAATAAAACCCTTCCTCTATAAATATGTACATGAAGGCTGGCCATCCGTATAACGTGACAGAGTAGATAGCAGCCTCTAAGATACCAAGTACGACACAGAATAGTTTCCAACAAGCACTGACCGCCATACTGTCATGTACAGCAAAAATACGGTTTAGATGAAGTACAAGGCCCTATGCTTTAAGTGACAAGGGTCAGATGAATGACGAGGCGATAAGCGCAAGGCCGAGTGCTAATGTATTTGCACACGTACGTTACGTGGCGGATAAGGTACAGCGTTTAGATGATAACAAAAAAAAATCTGACTCTTGATATGTGTGAAGTAATACACTGTCACCTGTGCGATATATGCCATAACACCTCGAGCGTCAGCGAGAGGTGCTCATGGCATATATCGCGAGAGGGTGACAGTGTATTATGTAGTAAATAATGCACTGTCCACGAGCCCGATATCACGATAGCATGCCGAGCGTCAGCGCATTATTTGTCATACATACAAAGGGAAATCGTGCGTGTTCCCCACCAAACCCCCTAACTTTGAATATAACACGCTGATATCACCGCGCATGGGGTGATATCAAAGAATGGACTCCCCCGCGTTTACTGCCTAATTGCAGTCACCGTCCAATCATTTTTATTTGCGTGAATGGTTTGTGGTTGCGTGTGTATTGACAGAGACATGGGTCAGTGGGTTTCTGTCAGTAGTTGGCTGATTTCCTGCCCATCTTCCGCACGTGGCAGTCACTCCGTCTCATTCATTGTATCGATCTCTGCAATCCTTTTGTTTAGATATCAGCCCCGTGGTATGTATTTGATATACATACCGATAACAAATATAGTCCTTTCACCCTAAAACACCCCTAAAACCGAATAAAGTGACCCTATATCACGCTCTAGAGATTTTATATGGAATAAATTCGTCCACCTGCACTGGTCACCTCCCGCCAAATTCTCACGTAATGTCTGGCCACTTTGCTCGATTTTTGCTAAATACTTGGCGTGGACGTTCAACTGGCTTGAAAAGTATTTAATCAACCGCCGACACTGACCACTCAGCTGAGCCACACCTAGCTGGGACTGCTGCGGAAAAAAGGTCCCAAGGCAAATCCACTACTTTTAAGTGACATTTCTGATAAACAAGTAGTGTCGGACCGGAATATAGTCAAGAAAAATGGAACCACGAAACATCGCTCTTTGTCTGAAAGATGTTAAGATATGTGTATGAGTATGATGTATGTTTTCAATACATAACGCAGGTATAGTGCGCCATGCTTATGCCCAAAATAAAAAAAGCAATAAAACATTATTATTATTATTATTATTATTATTATTATTATTATTATTATTATTATACCTGTGAAATATTCTTGTTCAGAAAATACTACTTATCAGAGAATGCCAAAGCGGCGGTTGTGTGGATGTTGTGAAAAAATCATTGTCTTGTCACTTTATATAGTGTCATATCTTCAATAATATTTCAAATTGACAAATATAAATTGTACTATGATTATACAATTAAAGTCAAAAAGACAATTTATACCATCATTTCGTGAATTACCGTCTTTGGTTGCCTTGGCAACAGATTTGTCCAGCATCAAACCAGTCAGCAATGCCCAGAACAGAGAACCCACTTGGAACCAGGAATACACGTCTGTATACGTACTTACTGTAACGTGATCAGAATTTTGTGAGCTGATTCACATTGTCTCTTGTGGAAATAATTAAGCTAGTAGGTATACCATCATTACAGAAAGTTACTGTCCTCTTAGTAATGTGGTCAAGTGCATTTTTAAAAACCTATCGTATTTACCATTTACCCCTTTCCATAATGATTATTATAAAAATTAAGCACATGAAAGAAATAGCCGAATTGAGAAAATATGTATTTCAACAATACCAACTATCACTACTATGTAGGCTGTATAACAACTGCATGGGTCCTCAACATATTTACCTAAATCTTTCACTAGTTTCAGAACATCTTTTGTCAAAAGCACATACGAACTCTTTTATAACGATGTGTCTGTTTGTGTGGGTACCTACCATGCGTCAGGGAAATATTGATTACCTTCAGCAGAATAGGGACGAAACCGCTAACGTCTATGGCACCGGAAATCAAGCAGGTAAGTGTCGCCTTATATTATAAGCTTAGGAAACAATACGGCCACCTGGACGTCAGTTAAAGCCAACTGGAAACCTCCCATCAGGTGGAATACAGCTCCAGGGAATAACAGCCATTCTGTCCCTATCAAAATTGACAGTGTTCATTGTATCTCGATCACTTTCCCGATATTTCGATCTGCAAAGCTTTCTTAATTTCATTACGGTTTGGAATTCGTTTTTAACGTTATCGTTGCCCCCACATCGAATTACTTTATTTTTTAAAGATTAATATTTTCAACTGTATACTCTAACTGACTATATTTTCAGCAAGTGTCTGTCACACGTACCTTATTCCTATTTGCAATTATTGAGTAAAATGAATTGAGGATAGCAAGCCTGGAGGGTGTCCCCTTCACATTTTATCCTGGGCGACACCTTACATTCATATACATACGTTAACTTAAGAAGAAGAGGTTGAGGGCAAGGATAAAAAATGTCCAGTAAATTGGACCAAGTTTAACAAACAGCATTATTTTCTACGATGATATCTGAGACTCAGGTTCCGACAATTGCCCCACCCCCCTCTTCTTCCTGGCTCCACAATAAAAGAAGTCTTTTCCCTATGCCCATTTAAAACCAAAGGGGATATATTCTGCATTTTCACGTTATTTGTTTCATGTATCACCATTGTTTTCTGACATTCAGATTGCTGTAAACGTAAATGTGTATAAGGTTACAAAAGGTGGTGTGGTATTTCCATACCTTTTTTCATCTAAGGCAATGAGGAAAAACCCGCCAGCACACAGGCAGCTTAAAGGAAACGTCAACAAATTACAAAAAACATCTTAAAGAAAACGTCAAAAATTAGCAAGCATTAGACCTATTATGTTTATCCATGAAAAAATACCTTCCTGATATGACCGCCGTAGTCAATTTTAGGCACGAGCCCTCAGTGAAGCTCGGTATTCCATCGAAAAGGAAAAGGTAGAAAATGTGATGCATACGGACCCAATCTTATAGGATCCATATTTATTTAAATGCTTAAATGAAAGAGGGTGGATTAATCATTGTCGTCCTGTCATCTTAACAACAGTCACGTTAAACATATTGCTCCTTTGTTATGTAACCAAATTATACTTACATAGATATGATCCTCAAACAGACTGTTCCGCAGTGATCATATAAATAACCAAGCACAAAAAGAGCCCCTAAACCGATTAAGGCAACCGTATATACTAGGTTGAGCATCTCTTCCTGCTCAGCACACTTATGAACGCGGTCCTCTCTGGTTGTTTCTATCGTAAAGTTACCAAGGGCGTCACAATGAGAACGTATCATGTTATCACTGACATTGGTAACAGCATTGGGATAACAACGGGAATCGTAAAACCTCTCTTCTATGAATATATAGACGAATGCTGGCCATCCAAACAAAGTGACAGCAAAAACAGCGGCTTCTAAGACACCCAGGGCGACGCAAAATAGCTTCCAACATGTGGTGGCCGCCATGTCGCAAGTCCAGCGGAATTGCTCATCAGTATACCCGTAACCCTTACTGATAAAGTGAATGAAGCACCCTTAGTGTTATCTTGTATATACAGTGTCACCTTTAACATCGGAGTGCCGTGGGGTCATGCCACGTACTTTCACACTGCCCAGCGTAGATGGATATCTATTTAAGCGATTTTCCAGTTGTGCTTTATACACTGTATAACAAAATAAATAAAATAAAATAAAATAAAATAAAATAAAATAAAACAGTGCAACATTAGCATATTCTATCTCACTCACCCACACACTCACCACAGAGAGCGAGAGAGAGAGAGAGAACGTATAACAATTAAACTCTATAGTGGTTCAGGCTCCGGCACTCACAATTTATTTCGAACTTTGGATCATAAACATTCTGTGTATTTTCCTAGTATTCAGAAACAATATCTAAAATATATTATAATTAATATCATATTTTTGCAATTGGGCGCATTTAATGTAGTGGTACATTTTCCTTGGCGGAAACGGTCTTTAATTATATAAAACTAACTTTGAATACTGGTATGTACAGTATGTGCTACTTCTATTAACCTACGTGCACAGTGTACATTTGTGATGATAGCAAGTGAACCGAGCGTCCATTACTTATCATTTTGAGACATACGTGAACATGAGAAATGTACATAGTTTGGTGTCATCAAGGTGTTTCATGCTGGTTTGTCGAAAATTGAGGATTCGTAGATTGGTTTCGCCTTTCGTTTATTTCATACAGTTAAGGGTTAGCATGACATAAGGGGGGTCAAAATCTAGGACAATGGTCACTTTTGCAAATCAAAGTCAATCATTTTGCCTTCTTGAACAGTAAGACTCCATTTCCATACATATAGATCGATCTAGCAGGATCGACCCATCTATGAGGGGTTTCTCTCTAGATTGCACTCAGCGTAAGCGGCTCTGATGTCTGGCACGTCTATTGAAGCTGTTCGGGGGTACTTAACTATCGTTTAACAGCTTCAGTAGGCGTGCCTTACATCTAAACCGTTTACGCTGAGCGAGAATCACCTCGGAGATCGGTCGATCTTGCCAGATCGATCTAGGTATGGGTATGTGGTCTAAGTATCCTATTGGATCAATCGTCCAGTCCTGTGTCACTACATGTACTGATCCTGCATGTTGACCTTCATTATCAAAACTTTGTTTTAAAGCGTGTAGTTGCTAGATCTAGTGTATCGACGCTTACGCCAAAGAAGGTAGAAAGGCAAACAGCTGGCCGTGAAGCATATTCCCAGAAACAGTACTCCCAACTAGAAGACAAAAATGTGTCATCATCATATATTACTAAAATTCTTGGTCTCCAACTGGATTTTCTCTGAATAGAAATCTTCTTAATGATATAGTCCTCAAAACTTGAATTTAAGCAACTGCAAGCTGGTCAAGGTAATTTAGTTTAACAGTGGATTGATCGTTATTATATACTGCATTCATTCTCCACAAATGCATTATTTCGACACTTTACCTCTTTCACGCAACTAAATAACATCTTATTGTCCAGCATCACTGAGTATTCTAGTAAAACAATTAAGACACACACTTAAGACATAATCTGTTATTTTCTGTACCCTCTCTGTATAGGAAGTTGCTTTACATACCCAAAGTGGGTCACTTTCCAAGCTGTGCTTGTACCAGGAAAATATTGGCAATTCAATAAAGGTCAGCAAACCACTGACGGTAACTTGAATTCCAAATGCTTTTCCAAAATGTTCCTTTGGAAAACTGTAATTTGAATGTTTTGATCTCAGGTGTATTCACAGTGATCCATATGTTGACCAGAAAAAAATTGCCATGTCTGGAAAATTTTCTTTTGGACACAGACTGTCACTTGCAGTGGAACTAGTAAAACATACACAAACATGCATACCTGCCCTTATTACTGAGCAAGTAACACCAATATATCAATGGAAAATGAGCGAGAAACTTGAATCAGATTGATGATTTAGGATTACATAGAAAGCACATTTGCTGAAAAAAGTATATTGTTTGTGTAGCTAGTGGGTGAGGCCTAGGACGTTGCAAGAATGCCTTGTATAATCTATTTACAAGATTTTTCCAACACAATATCACAAATTGCCTCGAATTATTCCTAGCCTTACATATATATGTGCGATAAAACAGTATTAAGCCTTCACATCTGATTACAAACTAAGCAATTTTTTTAATATCTTGAACACAAAAGACGGTATTTTAAGCAAAAATAATAAAAAGGGAAGAGCAAGTGCTTAGAATGCATTGTCAAATTTACTTACGCAGATACCACGAATGCAAAATGCACGGCGAAAGTACCGGTTTTCAACACAGAATGAAAGACAACGGCCACAAGCTGCATCTCGATAATGGGGATGATACACGCTATGGATACGATGACGCCTGCCAAAACAGTCAAGAAGAATGGAACCACGAAGCAGTGCTCTTTGTCTGAAAGACAAATACGACATTCGTATATAATTTAAATGCTTTAACACATATTAAATGTTACAGAAAGGACAGGGTATTAAATTAAAAAGACAAATATAATCTGAACACCGATTAACCCGTAGACCAGTTAATATCACTCTTTTGTGAATTACCGTTTTGGGTCGCCCTGGTTAATAGTTTATCAAGCATCAGACCAGTAAGCAAGGCCCAGAACAGAGATACCACTTGGAGCCAGGAGTACACGTCTGTATACGTACTTACTGTAACGTAATTAGGATTAGGTGGAATATATTTCAGTAATAATTACTATTCTCTGCGTTATGATAAGGCTTTTGTTAACAGGAGCTCAACAGTTGGAACCTTAATGAATGATTCGACTTTTCATTCCCACTTCCTTATGTAACTCACACCTCCAAAAGTTCAATTTCAGAATTATCCTATCATAGTAATAACAAGTATTTTAAACAACTGGTATAATTCAGCCAAACTGCATTGAGTTGTATATTTTACTACGATAGATATACTGATAAAAAACAAGAAAGGTGTTACGACAACATGCTGAGTAAACCCATATTAAACATGAAATGTCTCAGACACAAGCCTAAAACAGGGGGTGGAAACGCGCTACTAAAATGATTATGACGAGCCTAACCGAAAGTACCGGATATTGGTTTGTGACCTTGAGGGGCAATTAGGCTTGGTCTTTGCGGCATGCATGAACAGTAGTCGAACTACCATACCTGGGTCTTTTGTTTTTGACAACTGTTCACTCATCAACGAGGTGCTTATTCAAGACTACACACTGATATCTACTGGTACTACCAGTGGCTTCATTTGTAACGTTCCCACAATACATGGTTTTCTGTCTGTGCGTACATACCCTGAATTTGGCCAGCCTCAATGACGAGAACAATGGACGTTTCTCACCCCTCTCTAGGATTACCCCTGCCTAAAATTTTCCGTACCGTTAGCTTACGGCCAACCTGGTCGAAGGCCTTCATCAAACTTACGTGAGTAGTTGTTCACACTCACTGACCGCTAGGTGGTATAGCGGCCAGGACCCTCTTATAAATGTCAGGTAGATCAACCTCCCTATTCATGGGTGGCTGGTGTCGGCTGATGTTGATAGCCTCTCGTATTTTTCGCGGGATGTCGGATGATTCAGAATCAGGTACCTTAGTTGAATTCCAATCGATACTGTGGTCGGTGTCTATTACATGTTCAGAAATGGCAGAGCTGGTATTGCCTACAGTCACTGATTTCCTGTGTTCACTCACCCTGGGCCCCGTATCTCGAAAGGTTCGCTATGTTGCGCACGTGCGCAAGCGTCTCGATTCCATAACTCGCCCATACTCGTTCCATATAATACATTGTAGTCTCTATTTGATACAGCGATTCGCAATACGCGATGCTTTCGAGATACGGAGCCCAGGTCTTCAACCGTGTACCTGTCTCACCAATGTAAAAGGAATTACAGTCTAGCGGTCAGTGAGTGTGAACAACTACTCACGTCAGTCTGATGAAGGCCTTCGACCAGGTTGGCCGTAAGCTAACGGCACGGAAAAATTTTAGGCTTGCGTCTGAGAATTTTCATGTTTATGATCCAACAACCAAGCTAATGAACATTTTTGCTAAACCAGTATTGTTTATAACAATGTTAATGCATTACTTGTGCTTTTGGCATTGTTTCCATAGTAACTGATGATCGCATAAAAACAACCATCGTATGTGATAATGACGGTGCCCTGGCATGTAAGCCACAGCAACAGCATCCAAAATATGGGTCTCTTCAGAATCAGAAGCGTGCCATGTAATAAACCGATGTTAGTGCTTTCGTCATTTTCTTTACTGTCAGGGTTTTCCATTCCGTGAATCAACGGGACACTTCCGTCAAAACACGTTTCCTTGCGGCTGACATTGGTAAAATGTTGGTAAGAAGTGTGCATATCCAAAGCTTCCTGGTAATGTATTTCACCGGCTTCCCCGCTGGTTGTCTCCTTATTTGCTTTGACGTTACCTGTTGGAACTGGAAAGACAATGTCAAAGGAAAGTCAGTGTTCAAATGTTCTAAATTAAAACAGAGTTTTATTAAAGGAGTAGGCCACACCCCAGACAAATATTATCTGAGTATCATACTTTACAGCATATATTTGTTACTATATTTGTTACCGACAATAAATTGAATCACAAATACACACAAGTTGTTATTAAACATTTATAGCATATAGACTAGCATTTCATCGAGCTACCTGGCCATTTATCTTCCATGAACTTAATCAAACCTAATCAAATTGTCATTTATCCAACAAGAACCCCAATGAAAATGGTGAACTGTCCAAAAAACTACATTTTTTGATGACTGCTTATGTATTTTTTTCACTTGTGTAATTGTTTGGAGAGATGTAATGTTTATTATCCTAAACAATTGAATTAATTTGATTTTAATTCAAGAAATCTACCATTCTTGATGCTTTGTGCGAAATAAGTATGTATATGATATATCCACTGAGTCGAGGGAGAGATGTTAGATTAAATGACGAGCGCAAAAGAAAAACAAATATTATGCAGTTGATAACATTAAATCAACAGTTTCAATAATTTACCTCAAATAGAGAAAGATGTGCTATATCTTCATAAAGGTGTCTGTTATGTAAACTCTAGCATTGTATATTAAAAAAGATTAGTTATTACTTGACTTGAAACATTAGGCAAGAAAATATTTTTAAATTGCCAGTACTGTTTTACGTTATCACTCGTTTTGTTTAATAAAAATGGTTCCCTAACTGGATGCTCACCAAACGGCTCATTAACAGTAGATTCATTCACGTCATTCTGATCAAACTTGTTAATACCAGTAGAAGCTTCCTTAGTTATTCTGCTGCGTTTATTCATCTTTAAACAGCAGTCTACATCAATGTTATTCCCGTCGTCATCCTGTCTAGGAGGAAGGGTGATTGTGTTGACAGAAGACATAAGAAGTATGATACCGGCAAAGCTGAACATGCACGTCTTGTACGACACTCCGGCCTGGTACGCCATCTACAATTAATAAAATGTCAAATTATATTTTAAAAACAACACAATTAACGTGTACACACAAATTAACAGAGGCCAGACAGCCAAAAGATCAAATTCTATATGACATGAACGTCTCTTCGTTTTTTTTTCGCTTGTTACATGATGACATATTGTATTTGCCAAAATGTCCACCGGGTTTCTGAATATATATTAGACAATTACAGATATACAGACATACATATAAATGTAACTATACAGGTATGATAGCGTGTGAGAGTTCGCTTAAGTTATTACCTTCAAAAGAATAGGGACAAAACCGCTAACGTCTCTGGCACCGGATGCCAAACAGGTGAGTGTCGCTTTAAGCTTCGGAAATAATACCGCAACCTGGACGTCGGTTATTGACAACTGTAACCCTCCCATTAGGTGGAATACAGCACCAGGAAATAACAGCCATTCTGTTCCTGTCAACAAAAGACTATGTATTATTTACCAATTTTTCTGCAATATTTTGATAGTTTCGTTTTGATTTCTGGACATATTGTTAAAATGTGTAATGTGGACCAATGCCAATATCCATTATTGCATGAGCACAGGTTGATTGTTTCTGTTAAAATCGTTCGCCCCTTAATGACACAGTCTATTTGGTTAAATCTTAATATATCACATCTAAGGCCCCATTTTCATCGAAGCGATCTGTCTACATAGATCGATCCAACTCCGCAGGGACTAACGCTGAATACAATCAATTAAAAAGAATTAAGGCCATACCTCTCTTAACCAATGCCATCAAGAAACACCCACCGACACAAAGGCATCTTTAAGAAAATGTCAAAGACACAAAATTAGACATTTGCCGTTTATCTACTGTAATGCTTCCCATAGTAATTTTTGGGCTCTTGATGCTGATATCAAGCGGTATTTTAGGGTAGTGTCAATACGAGCAAATTGCGTGCACTGTCTATGCTCTACTTATATCTTAATTCATACAACAGATAAAGGTACGTTAAAATTGTTCTTACGTAGTGTGATGGAAATATACTTACATAGATATGATCCTCAAACAGACTGTACCGCAATGATCATAGACATAACCAAGTATAAAAAGGGAACCTAAACCGACGAAAGCGACAGTGAAAACTAGATTTAAAATCTCTTCCTGCTCAGTGCACTTTTGAACGAGGGTCTCTCCGTCTGTTTCTTGCGTGCAGTTACCAAGACCAGTACAATCAGCACTAGAATTGCCTACAGTATCGATGTCGCAACGGGAATAATAAAACCGTTCCTCTATAAATATGTACATGAACGCTGGCCAACCTGATAACGTGACAGAGTAGACAGCAGCATCTAAAAGGCCCATGACGACACAGAATAGTTTCCAGCAAGTACTGTCTGCCATGTTGCACGTCTACAGCGGAAATACCAATCGGTTACATTGACTGACCTGAAATACACACGTGTGTCAACTGATAAAGTGTTTTAGGACGCTACGATATTGCGTATAATCTTAAAATACACAGTGCCGCGAGGTCATACATATATTTTTTAATGTCAGCAACATTTCCCCCTTCGCTCTCTCGCTCATAGATGAAGAGAGACACAGTAAGTTTAACAAATTGCACCGTGACCCGCCATTCATACACTATATGGTTAGCATGACATATGTAGGCTAACGTGTAAGACTACCGGTAGGCTCACTTGTGCAAATCAAAGTGAACCAGGCTCTTTATTTCAGTGATTTTTCAGTATCTTGATACAGATCGGTAAATAGGGTTGATTGGAAGAGCAGGGAAAATCAATTATATTATATATTCCCTACAGCCATGTTTGTGGAAATTTAACGTTCATGTATTTGGTAATAAAGATCAGTTTTCGTTGACTTGGTTTCTTTGCATCAACACAGGAGTTATTTTCTCTGATGTGGTAACGATTGTGTTTTAGGTTTAATATATCCATTACCTCAAACACAGTTGTAACGCCACTTTAAAGACACAGCTTTAATTCCGTGCCTGGTTGTTCTTTAAAGTCTCATTTCAGCCTCAACCGTGAATACATAGCTGTACCATGGTAGTACATTTCTCAATCAACCGTCTTTGTGTAAACATCTTAATTGCCAAAGAGTGGGTCAATCTGGGCAACTATGGATGTGTACTTCCTAAACTAACCCTTATAATAAAATTGGCCATGTATAGGCTACTGCAATCAGGGATGACACAATAAACGTGATTACCTTTAATTATATGATACGGAGCATGCTTATGTTTACATTCATGACATAAAGATCACGTTGCTACTGCTCTAAGTGTACGTCCACAATTTAACAACCGTAAACAAAATTTATGCAGGATTAATGGTTGCCTTTGGCAGAACTATGATATTGTTTGTATCATACAATAATCCTATAGCAGGAGATGCATATAGCTTATTCAAAATGAATGGGGACAGCCCTCTCTCTCTCTCACACACACACACGCAGACACACACGCGCACACCCAATCACACGCACACACACGCGCTGAGAGAAAAAAAGAGAGTGGGAGATGAAAAGGGACAGTGAGCACATACCACAAAATGTACAGTGGTTCAGGCTTCGGTGTAACGTGACAGAAAGACTCCATGATAGAGAGTACGCTTTCTATTCCTCTTTACAGGTAAGCCTCGCCTTAGGGTGCATTCCCAGAGATTTAGATCGATCCAGAGATTTAGATTTAGATCGACCTAACTCCCTGGGAGTTCACGCTAAATTGCAGTCAGCCGAGCGCGCATAATAGTTAATTACCGCCTTACAGCTTTTAGTAGGCGGGACAGAAGCTTAAGCCGGCTAAGCTGACAGTAATCTATTGAGATTTCCCACAGGGATAGTTCGATCTAAAATCTATGGGAATGGGTTCTTAGATTTTTGCCCACTAAGTCAGGCTAATCCTCATCATTTTTCTTGGTGGAACGATCCTTCATAATCAAACACCAACTCCTTATACTGGTTTCTACAATGTGTGGTATATCTCGACCTGCAGTGTACATGTATGAAAATGCAGGCAAGTGAACCATGCTTTCCTTACTTATCATTTCCAAGTTTGTGTACATATCTGAATGTACTTAATGTGATTCTAAAGAAAAAGCGGAGGGTTCGTGTTAGAATGGGGTTTCGTGAATTAAACGTACCACCAAGATTCAAACGGTTTAGAGTCAGCATGACCAAAGTGGGTAAAAATCAAAGACTAAGCTCACCTGCTCAATTCAAAGTGGATCAGATTCTTATTTCAATGGGCCGTCAAATACTAGACTAAGTTGAGTAAATGGGAGTATTTGGGGTTCAAGCCCAGACATCAGTATGGTATCTTTTGCGTGTGTGTGTGTGTGTGTGTGTGTGTGTGTGCGTGCGCGAATGCTTCATTGAACAGTGGATATCCTATTGTGGCTCTGGATCATTCGTCCACCCCAGTGCCACCACATGTTCTACTCCGGATCCGCCATTTTGGCAGCTGTTTTTCAACGCCGATATTCTAAATCGCAGAGCTGTTAGACCTCGTGGGGCGAAATCGAAGCCAAAGTAGGTATATTGGCAGACAGCTGGCCGTGCAGCATATTCCCAGAAATAGTACTCCCAACTGCAAAAGAAATGTGTCATCAGTGTACATGTGCCGTGAATATTACTGTAAAACTAGGCGGTCCATCAAATGCCATATCACGGAAAGTAACAATGAAATTTTTGCAACCGTTAGTTGGTCAAATTACTCTGGTTTAACTATGGATTTCCCGTTATATGCTGTGTTCACTTAAGCCAATTTATTTCACGAAACTTAAATCAGCCTATGGTCGAGCTTAATTGGATAATTTAGTGAAAATCTTCGGCCACATACTTTGGAACTAATCTATTATCTTCTTATTTCACCATATCTGAATACATGGTGCCATGAATAATGTACCGATAAACAACAATGTTTCTTAAACATACCCAGATTGGGTCACTGCCCAAGCTGTACTTGTACCAGGAAAATATTGGTAATTCAATGAAGGTCAGCAAACTACTGACGGTGACTTGTATTCCCAATGCCTTTCCAAAGTGTTCTTTTGGAAACCTGTAATATGAATGATCGATGGCACTCAGAAAGACAAACCCTGTCTCGACATTTTTTGAAACAAACCGCCACTTCTTATGCAACTAGAAAGACAATAATCTAAATGTACCTGCCTTGAATAAAGTTCAAGCAAGACCAATCAACGACTCTATTCTTTCAATATATTTCTAAAACTATAGACTCTAGGACAATTTAAAAAAAAAATAAAAAAAACTTTCATTTTCAATAAGGTTGATACCTGATTTAACTGACTGTTATCATTATATTGTACTATCTATTTTATATCTTAAAATTTTAACTGTCTATATATTTATATATATTTTACTATTTCAATATCTTAATATTTTAGCTGCCTATTTATTTATTGACTTTAGGCCACACTTTTTTATTTTTATGGATGACATCCTCTGGGGACCCCGAAATCGGTGCGAGAGGGCGAAAAAAAAAAACAGTCCAAAAAAAAAAATGCTGCTTAAGTAAAGGAATGCTGTCAGTACACAGCTGGAAACTCAAATTTACCACAGAAACACGTATCAAACTAACAATATGTCTTTATCCATGCTCTCAGAATATTAAAGCATTGTAAATACTTCGTAGAAAGGTAAAAAAAAAGTCATGAATATATGGGCCCGTAGCCAGGGGGTTAGAAAGAACCACCCCTTTTGCTGGGAAAAGGTCCACTCTGGGTAAAATTTGATCTAGATACATTAAGTTTGTATGGAAAATGGTCTACTTTTTCAAAAAAAGAACCCCTTCCCTTTTGGAATTGCTGGCTACGGGCCTGATAGACATGCTGCATATTACCCAATCTATTTAAGGTTATTTCATGCATTTTGTTGGTATAACAATCAATAAAACAAATATCAAACAAACAGCATGTCTTTATTTGTACTCTCAGAATATTAAAGCATTATGAACACTACACAGAAATGTTAAAAAATGATGCAAAGATATGCTTAATACTACCAATTCTATAAAAGGTCATTTCGGTCGATGCCATTTGGGCTACTTCGACTCACATGAAGCAGCCAAACTGTCGGGTGGCCTGACCGACCTACAGCCCACCAAATACCTCGACGCCCTGTCGACCCTTTTTTTTCGCTACAAAAAACCTGGTATTTGTTGCTTTGGACAGAATATCACTGAAATTTTCCGAGCGATAGTTGCTGGCTGCTGCCAGCCTTTCGCATAATTGTAAAAAAGTGGCCCAATATCAATGGCATAACAATCCAAAACGACGGCCCCGTTCTCTTTATGACTTTATATAATTAATTGTCCTGTAATTTGAAAGTAATCCTAGAGATGAATTTGATGGCAAAGCGGCCACATTTCCACGTGGCAGTAATACGCATGCGCAGAAAGCACATTTTCCGGCAAATTCAATAACGACGTTTGCAACAACCGACTTCGATGGGGAGGGGGGGGGTGATTTTTTTTTTTTTTTTTTTTTTTTTGGAGAACGGACGAAAATCGGTGCGCGCGCAGGATGTCATCCATAAAATTTAAAAAGTGTGGCCTTATTAATTTTTTCTGTTCATTTTACCTATGTTAAGTCTACTGAACATTTTATATGAATTTTAGACAATAAATGACTATTATTATTATTATTATTATTATTATTATTATTATTATTATAGTGTATGGATATAGTAGCAGTGAAAAAATATCTTGCTTCTCCTGGATGACACGAGGATTAGAATGCCATGGGAAATTTTGTTTGATTTGCTTGGGATGTTGTACATGTATTCCCACAAATTACCTTGAATTATTAGTAGCCTCAAATAAATGATGAAACAGATATAAAAAATTCAGATTTGGTCACAAACTAAGCAATTTTTTTTAATATCATTAAAAGTGTGTATCAATATTTTTAAGCAAAAAAAGAATATTGTACAAACAAGTACTAAGAATGTATCGCCAAATTTACTTACGCAGCCTCCAGAAAAGCTAAATGCACGGCGAAAGTTCCGGATTTGAATATGCACTGAAATAAAATGGCCACAAACTGCATTTCGATAATGGGGATGACACAAGCTATGGATACAACGATGCCTGCCGTCACAGTCAAGAAAAATGGAACCACAAAGCAGTGCGTTTTGTCTGAAATACAAATATGATATTTGAATTTGAATCATATGTTTCAATACTTAGCAAAGGCTACGAAAAGCGAAGTGTATTAAATCAAAAGGACAAACATAATTTTGACACAGATTAAACCCTCGACCAGTTAATACCATCATTTTTTTTTAATTACCGTCTTTTGTTGTCTTGGCAACAAGCTTATCCAGCATCAAACCAGTCAACAATGCCCAGAACAGAGAACTCACTTGGAACCAGGAATACACGTCCGTATACGTACTTACTGTAATGTAATTAGAATTTGGTGTAATATGTTGAAGTAGGTCCCTTGTTGAGAGTTGGTAATGATAAATTATTATTACAGAAACGTTTTTACTTTTAAGTATCCTACAGCCTAGTCAGCCATGTGATTAAAAATATTTGTTAAATCATCATGGGTTAGAAATCAATAGATTTACATAAACATTTTACCATAATGAGGATTACAGGGAAGTCACTTGAAGGAAAAGCGCAAGTAGGACGTTGCAAGTTTGATATCAGTATCCATACATGTAAAGTTACCCTCACTAGAAATAAAGCCTCTTAGCTGAAAAATCCTCTATGATACCTTTGGTATAGTTTACTCACGAAAAGAATAACTTTGATCATTGTATTTAAAAAGGTAGTCAAAAGTGAAATGCCTTAACGCGTCATGGAAGGACAGTCAGGAAACACAGCACAGCGTATCAAAGTTAAAGGAGAGCAGTGCGTGTAATCCGCCTCCACACGCGCCGTCCTTGCATGAGCAATTAAACACCGGAGCCGTGATTTAATCCGTTTAATGACAAGTGTGCAGGCTAGGAGACCATCAGCGGATTACTCGACTCTACTTTAATTTTGGTCGGCGGTATTTGATCCGCGGACCTGTGAGTCCGAATACCCTCAAAGACGCACGATGTGCACCACCTTCACTGGGTTATGATACGCTATAGTAACGGTAACATAAATAGTTTATAGAACTAGAACCTTTATGAACGGTTGGACTTTTCCTCCTGACTTCTCTATAAAACTCAGGCCTCTAATAGGTCATTTTTAGAATTCTCCTATCAAAGTTATAAGAAGCATTTAAAATAGGGATATTAAACAGCTGGTATTTACTCAGACAACGCAACATTGAAAACAAGAAAGGTATTTACTACAACATGCTTTGCAAACTTGTATAATTAATATACATGCAAATATATTACCTGTGTTTTTGACATTGTTTCCGTAGTAACTGATGATCGCATAAAAGCAACCGTCGTATGTGATAATGACGGTGTCCTGGCATATAAGCCATAGCATCAGCACCCAAAATGTGGTACTTTTTAGAATCAGTAGTGTGCCATGTAATACACCGATGTTAGTGCTTTCGTCATCTTTTTTACCGTCAGGGTTTCCCATTCCGTGGATCATCGGGGCACTTCCGTCAAAACACGTTTCCTTGCGATTGGCATTGATATAATGTTGGTAAGTAGTGTTCATATTCAACGCATTGTGGCAATTTATGTCATCAGGCTCCACACTTGCCTCCTCGTTTGCTTTGACTGAAAAAAACCAGAAAGACAATTCCAATGTAAATCAGTGTCTAAACGTTCTAAATTCAAATTGTTGTTAAGATGTACGTAGTATTACAGGCGTAGGCCTCACCCCAGGCATATTATCTAAATATTATACTTTACAACATATATTTGTTAATGTATTTGCTTCTGGCAATGGGCTGAATCACAAATTTACACACGTTCTAACATTTTATCGAGCTACTTAGCTATTTACCGTCCATGAAGTTAATTAAATATAATTCAGCTATCATTCTTTCCAGGACACCAATGGGAATGGCGAATTGACTCAAAATACAAAATACGTTTTTGGTGACTGCTAATGTAGTTTTATTGGTTTAATTATATAAGCAACAGTGGTAAATTGTATTATTCTAAGCAATCCATTAATTTAATTTTAATTTATGAAAAAATAACCCTGTAATTCTTGGGGTTTTGAAATGAAAATTATCAATTAAATCGAGAGAGATATATATCAGATTAGGTGATAAGGACAAACGAAAAGCAAAAGTTGATAAAATTCAATCAATCAATTCAATAATTTACCTAAAAAGCTAAATTTAAGGTGTGAAAATTATAGTAATAAAATATTTCAAATTATAAGGATTGTTTCCGTTACAAGACGTTGCGTTATCTAATGGTTCCCAATACTGATACTCACCAAGTTGTTCATTAACAGCAGATTCGTCCACGTCATTTTGATTAACCTTGTCAATGCCAGTGAAACAACCTTCCTTGTCATGTTTAGAAACTCCCTTAGTAAATCTATTGCGTTTGCGTATCTTAAAACAACAGGCTATGTCAATGTTGTTCCCGTCTTCATCCTGTCTAGGAGGAAGGGTGATTGTGTTGACAGAAGACATAAGAAGTATGATACCGGCAAAGGTGAACATGCACATCTTGTACGACACTCCAGCCTGGTACGCCATCTGCAATTGCAAATAAATGAAATGTTTAACGATATTTAATGACAACTACATTAAATTGTATACAGTATCGTGTGTATATATACAAAGAATTAAGAGATACAGTAAGCCAAAAGAGCAAGTATTATGTTTCATCCTATACTACTGATTAACTATCCACAAAAGCAACGGTATATCAATTATACCATGGACTGTTTATATTTTAATGGATTTTCTAAACGTGTCTTCAGTTTTGACAGACGTTTTCCCATGATAATGATCTACGATTGTTCAGATCAGCTTGCTACATCAAGACATATTGCCATTGTTTAAATGTTCCCCAAGTTTTCGAATATGTAATATGAACAATTACAAACATAAAGACATCCTCAGCACGGTGCGCACAGCTATTAAGTGTTTTCGTTTGCATGTGTAACGTGTTCGTTACCTTTAAGAGTATAGGGACAAAACCGCTAACGTCTGTGGCACCGGACACCAAACAGATGAGTGTCGCCTTTAACTTAGGAAATAGCACTGCCACCTGGACGTCAGTTAAAGCCAACTGTAACCCTCCCATCAGGTTAAATATGGCCCCGGGGAATAACAGCCACTCTGTTCCTGTAAAGCGACTATTTATTAATTCCACACTGTGTCTGCAATATTGTGATAGTTTCCTTTTGACTTTTTGGACATATTGTTAAAAATATTTCGTGTGGACCAATGTCAATCTCCATCATTGATCACAGACCGATTTTGTGCTGTTAAAAGTATCGATCACCCTTTAATAACACCGTCTATTTGGTCAAACCTTGACATATTACATCTAAGGTCCAATTCCCATTGAAGCTATCGGTCTACGTAGATCGATCCAACTCTGGAACTATTGCTGAATGCAATCAGTTTAACAATTTACACACCGTACCTCTCTCTGCTAACGCCATCAGGCAAAATCCACCAGCACACAGGCATCTTAAAGGACACGTCAAAAACACAAAATTAGACTTTTAACGTTGATCCACTGGAGACGCTTAATTCTCTAATGATTAGCGTAAGTAATATTTAGGCTCATAATGCTGATATCGGGCGGTAATGTCAGTAAGAGCGAATCGCGTGTATCTTTATATGGTTTTTAATATCTTAATTTGTACTTAAATGTGCAAAAAAAGATGAATTCATGTTTGTCGTCTTTACAACAGTTACAGTTACCTTAAAATTGTTCTTACGCAGTGTGATGGAAATATACTTACATAGATATGATCCTCAAACAGACTGAACCACAATGATCATATACATAACCAAGTATAAAAAGGGCTCCTAAACCGATTAGAGAGACAGTGTAAACTAAGTTCAGCATCTCTTCTTGTTCGGTGCACTTAAGGACAAGGTCTTCTCCGGTTGTGTCTTGCGTGCAGTTGCCAAGGCCAGTACAACCAGAACTCGTCATGTTATAACTAGCATTGGCTACAATATCGAAGTCACAGCGGGAATAATAAAACCCTTCCTCTATGAATATGTACATGAAGGCTGGCCATCCGGTTATCGTGGCAGAGTAGACAGCAGCTTCGAGGATGCCGAAGAAGACACGGAATACTTTCCAACACATGGTGTCTGCCATTTTGCCCGTCTACAGCGGAAATACTAATCAGAAAAATGGACTGACCTGAAATACATACCTGTGTCAACTGATAAGGTGTTCATGGACGGTGCGATATTAACCTTAATGTCCACAGGTCAGACTGCAGTGAGATAACCGAGGATATATAATTTAGGTATTCTGAAACTTTGGGAATTTTGAGATTAATTTTAAGGGAGACTAAACGTTTTTTTTATTGCTGTAGGAATTTAATGAATTGTAGATGAAGTACTGGAGGCTGGAGTGCCGGAATAATACTTTTTCTGGCTTCTGTTAACACAATCTCCCTTCCATGTAGTCAGGATGACTACGGGAACAACAAGTGTTTTAAGGTATATATACAGAAAGTGTTTGACAAAAACATAAACACGACTGACCTAAGGTAGATATATTTGATAATAATAGTAAGTTTTCATTGACTTGATTTTTTTTGCACTTACACAAAAGTCATTTTACTGATGCGGTAATGATTATGTTTTGGGGTAAAATGGCAAAAATGATACTTAAAATATGTCCTTTACCCGAGTATCGGCGAACACCGTTACAACGCCAACTTAAAGACACCACTTCAATTACATGCCTAGAGTTGTTCTTTAAAATCTCATTTCAGCATCAAGCGTGAAAATACAGCTGTACCTTGGTAGTACTAGTACATTTCTCAATCAACCGTCTTTGTGTAAATATTTTAATTGGTAAGGGGTGGACATCCATTCGTAAAACCTCGGCCACCGTCTAATCCAGTACCATTACACGTAGCTAGATTGTGTCATTTCGTGGCCCGACCCATTGCCACGGTATTATTTCAAATCGTGTAGCTGTTAGACCTTGTGGAACAACACCGGTGCCAAAGTAGGTAGAAAGGTAGACAGCTGGCGGTGAAACATATTCCCAAAAACAGTACTCCCAGCTACAAAACAAAACAAAAAGTGGTTACTATCATGGAAACGAGTCATCATCAAGTTTCTGTTCATCTAGGTATTTCTAAGTGTAAAAATATTTCCATTCTACATGTACCATTTCCACACAACTAAAAAACAGGCCAGCCGTCTCACATGCTTGTATTAGTTTAACAATTCGACCACACATTTATGACTTCAACTATATCTTTTTACATGTGCCACTTTCACACAAATAAAAAAAAAAAAAATGGCCGGCCAATTGTCTAACATGATGGGCTAATTTAGTTAAAGAATTCGGTCACATACTTAAGACTTTATATCCTTCCCATATGTTAACCAATCTAAGTAGTTAATAGAATACCACACAAAATGGGCTTTTATTTACATACCCAGAGTGGGTTACTTTCCAGGATGTTTTTGTACCAGGAAAATATTGGTAATTCAATAAAGGTCAACAAACTACTGGCAGTGACTTGTATTCCGTAGGTCTTTCCAAAGTGTTCCTTTGGGAACCTGAGTATTTAATAATACAGGTTTATACAGCGATAAATGTGTCTGTGAGGCACATCCAAATCATTCTTAACAAAATCCAGGAAGACATAACACATATGTTATTGAGCATTGTTTCTTGCTCTCGCGTCTAACGCACACAAATGTAGGTAAGCACCCTTAACCAATAGCTACGTGGATGACAGATACTATAGTAGTACGATGGGATATTAATGCTTGGTCATCGCTCTTGCACTGGGGACGAGAGGCAAAATATGTAAAGTAGTGAAAAAATGTTCCTTATGCTGCTTCTGGCTTAAAACGTTATAAAAGTGCCGTCATCTCATTAGTACACTATTGTTATTACATATTCATTAAAGGCAACTTAACACGTATTTTTGTAAACATCCTTCGACACCATTAAAGCAAGGAAGCTAGAACAAGTAAATGCATAGATGGCACTACACAGTGCACTTACGCAGAAACTACGAATGCCAAATGTACAGCGAAACTTCCGGTTTTCAATAAGGAATAAAACAAAATGGCCACAGCTTGCATTTCAATGATGGGGGTGATACAAGCTACGGATACAATTACCCCCGGCAAAACTGTCAGGAAAAATGGAACCACAAAACATTGCCTTGCATCTGGAAATATAATGGTATCTATCTGTGAATCATATGCAAAACCATGCCTACTGTCAATATAGCGCATTGTTTACCAAGATGCAGAAAAGAATAAGGGCCTTTTGATGGTACCGGTGTAACGAAACTGAAGGTCTGTGTAACACTAAGTCCGCCCTCTATATAGTTATAATGTTTAGGGTTAGTTTGACCTAAGTGGCTCAAAATCTAGGGCGAGGCTCACCTGTACAAATGAATGGGAAGCGGACTCTCTGTTATGAGGGACTCTCTGTCACGTTACACCGGTTACTAAATTGTCGATGCAATTGCAATTAAAATCATTAATATGAGTAGGTGATGGACGACATAATTAATTACAAAAATAATTAGATTTAATTTTACTTTTATGTTAAGTTCAAATATCATATAAAACTTTGCTTCACACAATCACCTTTACTGTTTGTTTTAGCAACAAGTTTATCCAACATCAAACCAGTTAGCAAGGCCCAGAACAGAGAACCCACTTGGAACCAGGAATAAACGTCCGTATACGTGCTGACTGTAACATAATTATGATTAGGTGAAAAAGATTTCTAATTGTTGCCCTGAGTTTAAATTTTGTAAAGGGATAAGAATAATTAATTGTTTTTAAAAATGACTTCACTGGAAAGTAGATGGTAAATTCGCCTCAAGAAGACCAGTTTAGACTTCTCGTAATACAGTCTGTCACTTGTGATACGTACAGGGTTCAGCACACGTAATAACAATTATAAATGAACTGCACTAAAGCACAATCATAGACAGGGGGAAAAAGTGAGAGAAAATTATAGGCAAATAGAGGGAAATACAGAAATCCAACGTGACAGGAATGGTAGTATGCTAGGAACCATGGTCCGTTCCATTTTACTTAGTACAGATGACATCCGTCCCATATATTTACCCCAATACTCTGACTAACCAAAACATGTACTTGTCATACGGAACCCGAACTTTCATTCCTAGGACAACCACTCCTGTCGCACATGTTAGAATTAACATACACGTAATAATGTAATACCTGTACTTTTGTCATTGTTACCCAAGTAATTGATGATCGCGTAAAAACATCCTTGGTATGTGACAATGATGGTGTCTAGACATATAAGCCACAGCAATAGCATCCAAAATGTAGGAATTTTTAGAATCACTAGAGTGCCCTGTCGTAAGCCGGTGTTGGCGCTTTTGTCGTCGTCTTTGCTGACATTTGTTTCTTGTTCGTGTACCGTCTGGGCAGCCTCGTCAAGGCATGCTTCCTTTTGATTTTCAGTGTTCGTATGCTGAGGACGGGTGCTTATAGTTTCATCATGGTGGTCAATTATTTCATTAGCTTTCCCCCGGTTTACCTCATCATCAGATGTAACGTTACCTATTAACGTTGGAATGATTTAAATCGAATGATTACTGCAGGTGCGCGTTTGAGTATATACAGTTAACCTGGGTATATACAACTTACCCTTATCAACAATTACTTTTCATTCTAATGGAGCAATATCTAACAAAGTAACTTAAAAAATCTACCAATTAAACATGTTTGAAAACAAGTTTTATTTTTGTATTGAGCACTGGCATGCGTATTTGTGTACTTTGGGCCTTTTGAATATCAATTAACAAACTCTTGTGTTTATGTCATCATATTGTGAGTTCTATTGTACATGTATGTGCTGTTGAATAAATCTTACTCCACAAATTTATGCTCACCAAGCTGCTCATCTGTACAAGATTCAGTCACGGCATTTTTATCGACCGCCCCATTACCATTTGTAGAGCTTTGTATGTTTGGTGTTGTGGGGCAGATGTGCCGTTTGCATATCTTAAAACAACAAGCTATGTCAATGTTGTTCCCGTCGTCATCCTGTCTAGGAGGAAGGGTGAATGTGTTGACAGAAGACATAAGAAGTATGATACCGGCAAAGGTGAACATGCACATCTTGTACGACACTCCTGCCTGATACGCGACCTAGAATGGTTTTATATTTTATAGTGAAAAAAATTAGGTTATATATGTTTTCAAAACAATATTCAAGGTAATATTTCAAGCCAGTCAATCAAACAGAGTCCACATGTATGATAGTTCGACTATACTGCGTACTTACGGCAAAAGCATCTAGATTCGATGCAAGTGAATTTTTTTGAGAAAATGTGTTCTGTCACTTGTGCTATTCCTTGCTTTCTAGCTGTTACTTGATATAATCTTATTCTACCGGATCACTTACAACATCTACTTATAATTTCCCATCAAAGCAGGATATGGTTAAATATTTTTCAGTTTCAGAATTTATTTTGAATATTTTCGTTGTTGGTGCCTTACCTTCAACAGAACAGGTGCAAAACTACTGACATCAATTGCACCAGAAAGCAAACACGTGAGCGTTGCCCTTGCTTTTGGAAATAGTATGGCCACCTGGACGTCAGTTACACCCAACTGGAAGCCACCAAGCAGGTGAAATAGTGCTCCAGGAAATAAAAGCCATTCTGTCCCTTTGAATCAGAAAATATTCAACATTGTTATGTTCCAAGTTCGTGCTAATATTGTTACATGCTCATGAGCATAAATCGGTCATTCACTTGTTCTAAAGCCAGTTTTGCAAAATGTCAAACAAAGTGTATCGTTTTGATCCTCCTGCTTTTTGTTGTATTTTAGACTGAGTCCTTTAAATGTTCGAAATGACACCCGCCATGGTTCTTTAAATAACTACCATTTGAGATATTGCAATAAATTTTGCATATTGCCGTACCTTTTTCGGCTAATGCCATCAGCAAAAATCCACCAGAACACAGGCATCTTAAAGGATAAACAGCAAAAAATTATAAGACATGTATGCAATGGTATGTACAATGAAATTAATAACCAACCTTTCTCACAGATCGCTCATGTATTCTTTGGGTTCTTGTTGATCGTCACATAATACAGTGTATGTCATATTATACAATAATCCACGTAATTGATTTTTTCTTGTAAAATAACACATTTAAATACTTTCTTAAACCGCCGACATAATCACAAATATACACTTATCCTGACTATAAAATCTGCATTTTTCTCAAGCGAAGCGAAAAAGTAAAGCCACCATGGAGAATGACTGGTTTGGCACAGTACGCATGCGCACTTTTTCACAAATGAAGATACACAACAAATTTGATTTATAATGAAAATTTTAAGTTAAACAATCATGGGAGAAACATTGACAAGTACGTACAAGAAAAAAATCGATCACGCTGATTTTCGACAAGAGCCCTTTTTTTACCCAACAGTGCTTACAGTAACTTTGAAGTAAAATGCTTGTGTAGTTTCGAGGACTAAAAAATAACATAATTACAGTCAAATTAAGCGTATTGCTACACACAATATATACTTACATACATAGGATCCTCACACAAACTGTTCCGCAGTGATCATAGATATACCCAAGCACAAGAAGAGCCGCTAAACCGAACATAGCTATCGTGTAAACTAAGTTTAGCATCTCTTCTTGCTCAGTACACTTATGAAGGAAGCTATTATCGGTCTTTTCTTGCGTGAAATTCCCCAAAACAACACAGGCATGATTACTACTGTTAATGCTAGCTTTGTCTCCAGTATCAAACTGGCAATGGGACACGTAAAATCCCTCCTCTGTGAAGATGTACATAAATGCTGGCCATCCTAACAGTGTGGCGGAGTATATAGCGGCCTCCAAGATACCCAAGGTGGTGCAAAATAGTTTCCAACACGTTGAACGTGCCATGTCGCCCAACAGATATGTAAATGAGTTAGTATGCTAATTTGGTATGTACCCGCGTAACTTATAGTAATACATGCACCTACTCAGGTACACTAAGATAAGTAACATGCTTGTATTACATGTTGTACTTGGTACAGTTATTGGCGTGCTTTGGCGTCTTATTTGACTCACACAGCAACCTTCCATAAGTTATTACTTACATATTATATCCTTATTTAAAAATTGAAAACTTGGATGCAACATATTTAAATATTCATTGTCAGAAAGGTCAGGAATGCGCAATGATTTAAAGTAAATGGCTATGCAAAGTGCTATTAGGGACGACGTAAAACAGGTCTACTTACAGATAGGATAAATGGTCTACTTTCTCCAACGTCACCAGCACACACAGTACTGGAGTGGATAACATATTCCATAAGGTCTGACCGAAAAGTACGTTTAGAAATGAACATGCTATTCCAATCTGACAATTGAAAAATGATTGGAGTGTTTTAAACCCCAAGTAACTACTTTTGGGCCCTTTGCTATCACATTCCTTGTTTCTATGTCATGATTTGAAAACTTAAAGACTGAGACCGGAACATTTTCATACCACTGTGGTGAGTTGGTCAGTCAAAAGGAACGGGTTAAATTGCGACATCCTTGCTTGTGACTTTCTTAAACAAAATCTATAAACATGAACTACACCTGTTATTATGGAAATGGTCTGAAGCGATATCGATGGATACCATATAGACTAGCAAATTTATTCTGGAGTAAGGTATACCCTTTTCAGTATTTTAATACTGTCAGTGCCACATAAATATTCAAGGGCCGAACGAAGTCTTCCAATATACGACCTATACACACGATTGATCTGTCTAAAACACGCACCGTGGTATAGAAAATGCCGCCCTTCCCCCTCTGAGAGAGAGAGAGAGAGAGAGAACATGCTACAAATGCTACGGAATATACATACGTATTTGATGCAATTACACATGTTAAATTTGGGAGAAGCGATGAAACATACTATTTAACTACGTGTGCATGTTACAGTTATCCTTTTGACTTAAAGACGCCTCAATTACTTTTGCCACATACACATTTCCACTTGTTGAATATAGGCTACATGAGGATATCTTTCTCTTTTATATACGTAAATAATTTCTATCGATTGGCACACGTGTCTCATGTATTCATCATAAGCGATACACATGTATACATGTAATTCCCGATTGATGGTAGGATGCATAATTATATATATCTATAGCAACTAAGATTTGTAAGTGTATCATCTGGTTGCGAGAGTAGAGATATCTACAGTTCATCACTCGTCTTATCCGGTGATGTCACCATAGCATCACTATTGAAAACGTTATTGGCTGTTATCGTACATGTATGCGTACTGCTGTAAGAGATCGTCGAGCGACACCGACGCCAGAGGAGGTAGAAAGGCAAACAACTGGCCGTGAGGCATATTCCAATGAACAGTACTCCCAACTGCAATAATAATAATAATAATAATAATAATAATAATAATAATAATAATAATCGCCATTTTTTTTCAGCGAGAGGCCTCGCAGAATTGGTCTACTCAGTCTATACCTACTCTCATTTCCTTCTATTTTATCTTATCTAATAGAAACGCAATTAAACAAGCGTCTTCGTACATACCCACAATGGGTCACTTCCCAGGCTATGCTTGTACCAGGAAAATATTGGATAATGAATAAAGTTAAACGCACTGCTGACGGCATATTGTATCCCGTATGTCTTGCCAAAATGCTCCCTCGGAAACCTATAAATTAAATGTTTTGCCGGTAAAGGTGAGTTCATCATCTACAATTTGTATGCACGATGTTACTTAACTTACGTATATGTTTACAAAATACCTCACATGATACTCTGTAGTTATTCTCGTTGAATCTTTCTTAAACAATAACCTTTGGGCAGTATATTTATACTTTTTAGAGGTACATGTACATGTACATGGTTAAATCAAATTTTACTTACGTTGAGGCCACGAATGCCATATGCACGGCGTAACTCCCGGTTTTCAAAACGGAGTGAGACAAAATGGCCACAAACTGTAGCTCGATAATGGGGACGATAGAGGCAATGGATACAATTAATCCTGCCAAAACCGTCAGGAAAAATGGAACCATGAAGCATCCTCCTTTGTCTGGAAAATGGAGAAGCATTCCCACGTGATTCATGCGGGTCTTCAATAGCTTGTATGGGCATTGATTCATATTTAATACAAATGTGTAGGCAATAGCATGAACAATTTTTAGCATTTTGTTGGAAGACGAAATCACAAATAAAATCTACAATACAAACACAGTTTCACCTATAGCTCAATTTGTATCTTATTCTTGATTATTACCGTCTTTGGTTGTCCTGGCAACAAGTTTATCCAGCATCAAACCAGCCAACAATGCCCAGAACAGAGAACCCACTTGGAACCAAGAATACACGTCCGTATACGTACTTACTGAAACAGAATAACGATTCCTTGTTGTTCCTCTGAGTCGTAATAACTTTAAGATTAAAATGGGAATTGACATCAAGGAGAAAGGGACACACATACACACACACATACACAGCGAGCGAGAGAGAGAGAGAGAGAAGAGATCGAGAGAGAGATCATACATAAATCTCGTGTTAATAATATACACTTAAATGGATTACCTTTACTTTTGTCATCTTTTCCGTAGTAATTGATAATCGCGTAAAAACTCCCTTGATATGTAATAATAAGGGCGTCCTGGCATAAAAGCCACAGCAACAGCACCCAGAATGTGGGGATTTTGAATATAACTAGAGTACCATAGAGTAAACCGGAGTTTGTGTTCCTGGCGTCTTCTTTTCTTATAGAGTTTTCTACTTCGCACACCATATGGGGACTTTCGTCGACACACGTTTCATTATGATTGACATTGTCCTTATGTTGGCAACAGGTGATATCATCAAGATAATGTTGACCATCAACTTCTTTGGCTCTCTCCTGAGGTGCCTTCCCGCCTGCTCTACCGTTACTAATCAAGGCTGGAATGGCATTTTTAATGGAATGAACGTCGCATGTTTCCTGGTTTATAGGACAGAATGGTTCCAGTGTAGGAGTTAAGTTTACATTATCAGGCACGTATGCTGCGTTTGACCAACCTTGTTCCATGGTTTGGTACTCATTACTTTTTTCGTTGGTAGCGGATTCGTACACGGCAGTTTCATCGACGTTTGTACCAGTTCCGTTGTTTGGTTTCGGGGGTATATTTGCACTGCATAGCCGTTTGCATATCTTTAAGCAACAAGCAACGTCAACGTTGTTCCCGTCGTCGTCCTGTCTAGGTGGAAGGGTGAATGTGTTGACAGAAGATATAAGAAGTATGATACCGGTAAAGGTGAACATGCACGTCTTGTACGACACTCCGGCCTGGTACGCCATCTGAAATTTTATAAAGAATTTAAAATAAGTGACAAAACAAGACATTTCAGTTTGCATTTTAAGTATTTAAATAAAATTTGAAGACAGACAAATGAGTTGTTTTGTCGTATATTACTTCATATGCTGATTAGCACTTGCTTCCCCAGCAGACAAACGACATTGATTCACCGTTGAATCAACGTTAATTTGGTGGATCAACGTTGAATCAACGTAGAATCAACGTCGTTTGCCTGCTGGGTTCGAGATGCATAACAGTCCATCTGCATCGTCATCCTTTGCTTTGAAACGAAAAAGAGTCACTTTTGACATGCCTTCCATGATAACTGGACTTAACTAAATATTATTATTATAACAGTGTACTGTTTAAATTGTTACATCATTTCTGTAAGTGATCTTCATTTTTGGAATTGCTATTAGCAGGATTTACACAAAGACGAACTGCACTCACAACTCCCCGTGTTGTACGTTAGTTTTTGCTAGGGTATTACTTTTATTAGTGTAGGGACAAAACCGCTGGCGTCTGAGGCACCGGAAATCAAACAGGTGAGTGTTGCTTGTGCCTTGGGAAATAACACGGCCACCTGGACGTCAGTTACTGTCAACTGGAAGCCGCCAAGCAGGTGGAATACAGCCCCAGGGAAAAGGAGCCATTCTGTTCCTATAAAAATTGAAAAAGTTCAGTGTCTCTTGATTTTCCCAATCCCTTTTATGTTTCGGTTTTTACCCAGAATACTTGTTGTTTAAGGTTCTTTTCTAGGCCATTTTAACATCAAATAGGCAGAGTTCAGGACTGTCAGAAGATTATCTTACCTGTCTTACAGGGTAATAATACAGGGTCACTACTTAATATGGAATATTATTTTTTGGCGAGTAAATTTTCTACAAAATATTCATTTTCTCTCTAACTATACTTTACATCCAAAACTGAGGTGTCACTCCATGTGTAGCCATGTGTGTTACCTAATTACCACGCAACTCTCGAAACAATTGATGCATGCAGTTGCATGTTCTGTGGTCAGAAATGTGAAGGGTGGTCTTTTCGGCAATTTCTGCCCTTGTATAAAAACGCATGGGTTTGGCCAATCTTTGGAGTGTATTTAGAGAAGCAACAAAGGAATCGCTCTGAAACTTGACAGGTTTTTAATTAGAGAAGATATGGTTCGACAGCTTAGCAACACAGCTTACTATGGGATCCTTGCTCTCAGAGAAAATGGCCGGAAACGGACAGCCATTGCCAGGCAATGCAACATTTATCAGGAACCGTTAGTAAAGTCCTCCAAAGAAATGCTACAACAGGGGCACCTACTCCATTACCTTGACCAGGGTGTCCGCGCATCACACCAAAAAGGCAGAATCGCCTTCTCCTTAGAGTGCGCCGTGCTGGTCGTACAAAGACAACCAGTGTCCTCAGAAAAGATTGGCAGAATGTCACTGAAACGCCCGTTTCAAGGTCCCTCGTGAACAAGAGATTACTGCAAGCTGGTTATTTTGCACGAAGACCAGTAGGGAAACCACTGTTAACAGCAGGTCATATACAGTGATTTTTTCAATGGGCTGGGAACCACGTGCGTTTGCAGCCAAAACACTAGAATCATATCGTTTTCGGTGATGACTCCAGATATGGAGTTTTCAGGGTTGACGGTCGAATCCGTGTCCGCCAGCGTGTACGAGAGGCATAAAACGATGATTGTGTACTGCCTAGGGTGCAAGCAGGGGGTGGTAACGTCTCTGTTTGGGGAGCATTTCATGCCGGTGCCCAGAACCAGTTGGGTTTTCTAGGAGGCAACCTCAGCCAGGGTTCCCACAGAGACATTCTACAGCAAACAATGCTTCAATTTGTAAGAGTCATCTTCGGGAACAACTTTGTGTACCAAGACGACTGCGCAACCCCACATCGAGCTCGAAGAATCACTGTTTTTCTTCGAAACCAAGGGGTTCAGCAACTGCCCTGGCCTGCGAACTCCCCAGATATGAACTCAATTGAAAATCTGTGGGCGGAAGTAACTCACATAATTAATAGCTATGGTCATCGGCCGGTAAATAGTGATCAACTGCGACAGGCAAATATCACTACATGGAATGATATCCCCATCCAAACTCTAAAAAACTTGTCACAGGGAATGCCATGTAGGATGAGGGCGCTGCAAGAGACTGCTGGAGGTCATACCCGCTACTGATGACTTTTCATGATTTATAGTAATGAATTCTTTGACTGTGAAACATAACACTGTCCAGAGGCCATCATTTTCATTAATATCTTAGCTTAAAATTAACACTGACATCAAACTGTTGATATGGTTTTTTGGGGGTGTTCTTTTCTTTTGAATGACATCTTATGTCAGATTTGATATTATTGACCAAATATCTCATAATAGAAGACTGGATATTTTTATCACTCAATGACATACTTTTTTGATGAATCAAGCAAAAAAAATTAATAAGCACTCAAAAATAACAATGACAAAAAATATTCCATATTAAGTAGTAACCCTGTAAACATGGAATTTCGCCATACATATTTCCGTAAGTTAAAATTCTTATATTATTCGAATAGGTGCTGTGGGGATCTCCTTACCTCTCTCTGCTAATGCCATCAACAGAAACCCACCAGCACTCAGGCATCTTAAAGAAAACAGCAAGGATTAAACAAATGTCACAATGCGTATCCCTTAATATGACCCATTAATATCCCAATAGACAACGGACCATCGGTCCACGTAGATCGATCTAACTCCGTGGGGACTGTCGCTGAATGCAATCAGTTTAACAGATAAACACACCTCCTTTTTGTGTTGAGAAGTATACGGAAAAGGTGGTGATTATACGAGTACATGTACGTAAGAGACGTGATATTCAGTTAAGTTTTTTGCACTCAGCGAGACTTCCGTAAGTTATATATATTCTGTGTCGATTCCCAGTACGTACAGCGTTCGAGTATTAAGTTCGTACATGTGTTTTAGGACCCTCTACAAGATTTGACCGGCAAACACAGAATGTAGTGAAAACACCATAAAACACCACCAATAATTCCGTTTTGATTTCAGAAAATGTGAAAGTGTGTTTTTAATGTTTTAAAAGATGTCACAAAAAACATGCAATCTGTAAGAAAGCGTAATTAAAACACTTCCCAATAATGCTTGTTTAAAGTCGTGAAAGTGTACTTTTAAAGAAGTTTGTATACATTAAGGTAACTCGTTTATAAACACCATTAATAATGCATACACAGCATGAAACTTAAATAAATAGTTCATTAACACAATTAATGTGTGCATAGCATCACACCTCAGTTAAGCTACCGATTTTTTAGACTATGTAACAAACCCTATAAACATGCAACGATGAGCCGTAGGACTGGTGGGTCATCGTGAAGTTTAAGACCCCATTTCCAGAGATTAGATCGATCTACTTTAGATCGATCTAACTCCCTGGGGGTTTACGCTAAATAGCTGTCAGCCGGGCGGACACGAAAGTTAATTACACCCTTACAGCTTGTAGTAGGCGGGACGGACATTTAAGCTGGATTATCTGACAGTAATCTAGTGAGACTCCCCGTGGGGATAGATCGGTCTAAAAGCTCTGGGAATACAGCCTAAGTTACAATTTAACATCATCCTCTGCTATTATATTTAGATACAATGGCTATATCTTTGGTTGTTTCACAGAGGATGAAGTTTATTTAATTGAACTTCATCCTGTGGGGATCCCAGAACAAACACAGATATAATCAATGACATCAAGCGATGTCAGCTGAAACCACGGCAAAACAAGTCTTTGGTTTATCTAAATCACTAAAAAAACTAGTAGAATAACCTAGACAGATATTTTTGTGACATTTGACAAAATTTGTTTCTGTGTGAACAAGTACAAAGTTTTTAGATTTAAAACAATAATATAAAGAGGTTTAAGCCATACCGTTAAGATTAAAACATTTTAACACCGTCGTAACAGGTCAATTGTAAATGTAACTGTGAAAATGAGAACCTTGGGGTTTTCATTCTGTATGTTAAGACACCAAATCCCGCGACGCAACAACACCAAAAATCATAGGAAGGGGTTTACACAGACGTAAGATTTTTTATGTGAAGGAGGGACAGTGCGCCTACTTCAATGAAATGTTTCGGTATTTAAACAAACTATAAAGCTAGCAAATGTTCAATGCATTTATAATATCAATAAATTGTAAAATGAACGCCGTTCTGACTAAGCTATTTTAGAACACCACTATAATACATGTATGTTTATGATATTTAAAATGTTATGTTAAAACATTTAGTTATGTGTTTACGCATGGGACCCTTCCAGCTGGTACAAAATCGGTCGTAGGGTATTTGACCAAACATCGGAACACAACCTTGTTCAAACTGGGCAAGCAGCTAGATTGGACCCTATAGTACGAGTACGTTTCAGTTTGTGTGTGGTAAGAGAGAGAGAAAGAGAGAGAGAGGGAGATGGGGATAGAGCACAAAGAAGACGAAGCTGTTATTGTCGATGTACCATAACGGCCACCATAAATACATTGTTATACATAATGACATTATATTTATTACTTACATAGAAAGGATCCTCACGCAAACTAGCCCGCAGTGGTCATAGACATAACCAAGCACGGGAGTGGACACCAAGCCGACCATTGCAACCGTGTAAACTAGGTTCAGCATCTCTTCTTGCTCCGCGCACTTTTGAACACGGTCCTTGCCTGGTGTTTCTAAGGTGCAGTTTCCAAGACCTTTGCAATCGGAGCCATTGGCAGTTGAATCAAAAGAACAGCGATCATCGTAAAATCGTTCCTCGATGAATATGTAGACGAAAGCAGGCCACCCGAATAACGTGAAGGTGTAGACGACAGTCTCTAAGATACCCAAGAGGGCACGGAAGAGTTTCCAACATGTTGCTTGTGTCATGTCGCCCGGTGAAAACAGTAATGAGTGATTCTCATAACTTCTGGATGCACACGGGCTACTTTATTTATAGACACTAACCACATAAATAAAAACCATTAGCACTACACCCAACCTCTTTGCTACAGTTAGTTATCTGTGCAAGGGAGGGTCTTATTCAAAATTGTTGAACTCCCTGAGTGCGTTGATAACCCTGTCATTTCGTATGTTTTACATTCAGTACATTAAAAAATATGAGAACCGAGTTATTTTATTTAAAAATGCCAAACATTACTTCGTTCAAAAAGTGCCCCTGGAATAGCTCAGGCGCTGCGTTTTTGAGCTTGGTGAGCTTGCTTATGCCCCCGTTTTAAATGTGCATCGGATGGCTTACCAAAATGGGACATACTTAGTACGATTTGCAGCATCAAGCTGTGTTATGGGCACATTTTGGACTAAGAAAGCCAAGGTATGTAGTTACTCTGTTCACATATTATTTCCTGTGTAAAGTAAGTGTGTAAAAGAGATAAAATGCCAGAATTATCAAAGTATTCAACGTGTCTTCCTCTTGAGAGTTCAACCCGCTTGTTATTGGTCATGCTCCGTATATATCACTCAGTTGTATTCATGTGTCTGTATGTGTTAATGGTGGATCACGATTGTGTTTTGTTCGTAAGTAAACTATGGTGCACACTGACTCAAAACTTGCCTAATTTCAGTGCAATGTGACAAGCCTGGTAACTGAAAAACTGCACGACATGCTGTTTTTGCAGCACACTTACACACACACACACACACACACACAGTGCAACCGTGCATAGATAACACATTTATTTCAGGCTAATGCTGATGTATACCGCCGGGTGTTTATTTCAGTTAATTATATTAAAATGGGTTCTTTTTCGCGAAATAAGTTGTGGATTGCAAATGTAACTCATTTCACATTTCACATACACATGGTGATATGACTGGTACACGCGGATCACTGTTAAACATACGTCTCTCACTCTCCCTCTCTCCCTCCCTCTCTCATTCGGCAAAACATATATACTTATATACGTTTTTTGAAATATTTTGGTACTCGACATACTAGATACAGTACATAAGTTTTTTTTTTTTTTGTGTGTGTGTGTTTGTGTGTGTGTGTGTGTGTGTGTGTGTGTGAAACGGAGACCAGGTTTCAAAGCGTTTTCAAATTGATGCAATTTATACGCAATTTATGTACACATATGCATCATTTTATTTTCCAAAAAAAAAAAAAAAAAAAAAAAAAAAAACGCAGTACATATAACCAGTTCAAAAACAAATATCAAATGAACCATAGACAAAAGTATAAATGAAATACATACCATTGTATAAATACATGTACTACTGAACACTTCCTTATAACATGATTTCACTCACATATCAAATTTACAGCAAAACACAATTAAGTACAATTGTAGATAATACAGTGTAGTATGGTACAATACAGTAAAGTAATAAGGTCCAGCTGGTCACGTCCCATAAAAAGAAATGTCTACAAAATAAATAATGAAAGACAAATACATCCATTGTTTTTATGCTACATGTACCAAAGATATGCGACACATACAGCAAACATCAGTGGAGGGAGAGAATAAAGCAAATGAGGCAGTGCTGCGCCAGATTTTTTGGCAGTACTGGGCGTCACTGTATAAGCCTCTTTTGTCTCCCAGTTAAGGGCATCTTCAAACTCTTTGTCGCTCATTTCAAAATCTTCACACTTCGGAATTTTGCTGGGCACTGGGGGCATTTCTGATGGTTCACCTTCCTGTAGCACCATGGCCATGCCTTCCAAATGATGAAACTCTAAATGGCAATGGACAAGCCACCAACCTAGCAACGGGAAACAATTATATTATAAAACATAATATTACACGTACGTCATTAACCTGTATATTTAAATAAATAATTGGGATGAAATTTAATAAAAACTGATGTGATATTTTTATCGCTTGCTTATTGCTTCAAAAAGACAACTGCTACATCGAGTTCGTGTTTTCAAGTAAACTGCGCTAATAGGTCGTCGGTGATAATCTATAAGCGATCATGATGTGAACAGAGCACTCAGTTGTCTGTCGAATCATTTAATAGCATTTGCTTGCTGATCATTGACCACGGTGTGCTTTTAACCACGTGAGGTCAACTATTTTAACGAGCTGACGGTCAGACCTCCTGGTCCACGAACTCCGCCATACACGAGCTAGATATGCTAGTAAAAATTCCTTAATCCTAATTATTTTCAGTCGTCTTTAAATTCCGTAATCGCACGTGCACCAGAGCAGCTATAGATTTTGGGGTTTGTCACCTCTTGGGTTGATTCAACCCTCCGTTGGGATTATTTGTCTCCGTCTTCGGTTAACGACGTCGGTCATACCTGTATATCCCAAGCACAGAATATATCCCAGCTTTGGTTAAACCCTAGCCACAAAGGCACCTCAGTCAAATTCAAAAATAGTAAAGTTTACCTGGGTTATCAGCTTTGAAGCGAATCACCACGTAACCGCCAAATGGGACGATCACGGTGTCCTTCAACGGGGGGTCGACAGCATTCATTTCGGGAATCCACGGTTCAGACGTAGCATTCGCAGTGTCATTTGTGTCAGAACTAAAACTACCGTTCCACGCTCGATAGTCATCCCAGGTGGAGTCATTCCACCGAGCGCTGCTGCAGGAAGTGTTATCACACACTATATCGTCGGTATCGGACAGATACCGGAAGTTGGCGTCGTAATTTGGGTAGCCTATCTTGAGTACGTGGAAGTGGTGGCCGTGTACGTGTACTGGGTGCGCCATTCCCGACTGACCTTGAACATCAAAATATAATATTCGCTAAAATTTGGGGGAGTCCCAAGAGCGAGAACTGCTTTATCAGAACTTAATTACGACAAAAAATTCATGAACACATGGTGAAAACTAAATAATCAAAGCGTATATTTAATTGTTGTATTGTTTGGGTCTTTTCCCGTTGTAAAACTGCGAAATACTAGGGGTCGGCGTAGATGACTGAAGGTCAAGATTTCCGAGGCTGATAATTAAATGATAGTTAAATCTACATGGCCACATTACTAGTCAAATTATAAACTGTGTGAACATATTTTTTATTTCCAACAAAATCAGAGTACGAGTGCACATTAACCATCAAGTTAATTTTTCTAATCTGTTAATGAATTTTTCCATTAAATGAATAAACAAAATATCCTACCCATCCCCATATTAATCAGGACAATCTGAATGACGTTGTTTAACTTCAATTTCTCCTTGTAAGAACAGAAGCAATCTCCGGTGCAAGGCTCGTCGCATTCATAAATTGAGTCGCGTTCCGGGTACAACTAAAAAAAATCAAAATATATTTTGAACAATTAACTGTTGAGTAAATATAAATATAAACCCTTTAAATAAAAATACCTGAAGGACCACGATTGATGGTAGCTTTGGAATTTTTTTGCATCTGTGAGCGTTACCGATTGCGACGTGACTATACACTCCCGTACGTACATGCGTGTATTTTTTCTTATAGTAATCAAATTATTTTTTTGAAATTATTTCTAACAAAAATATTTTAGAACTCGAACCTGTGAGTAAGTGTCTTATCAGTGAAGCGTAGGAAATACTGTTGAGGGCACAGCCTCTGTGATAATGCTTCGCAATAAGTTGATATCGGCTCAGATCTATCATGTATTCTAACTATACGTTTTTATGGAAATTCAATATGAATTCTTCTTTAGTCAATGTCATATACTCACCTGTGAAATTCTTTTTATCATCAATTCTATTAATCAATCTTTTTCTATGTAACATGTGTATGTATGATGTATGATTGTGGTTGTAGAGAAGTGTGTTCGTGACTTATCGTTTGTGTCCGTGTGTCTTCGTTTCTATATAAAACACGCCCCTCTTTGTTTCGCGGCACATTCGTTTCTTGTTTCTGCTATGTTCACACACAGGTATGATAGACTTGATTGGTTTGGTTTTCATTTTCTTTGTGTTTAGATTTTGTATTTCTCTAAGTTTAGTTTGATTATTTCAGTGCTTATCATTTATTTTCATCCTTATTTAGTTTAGAAATTTAGTAAGTATATTTAGTTTATCAATGTTATTCATTTAAATATTTCTAAGTTTGTTCAGTTCTGCATTAAGTTCATTTTATTTATTTGTAAATTATTAAAAGACATTCGTTTCTTGTTTCTGCCATGTTCACACACAGAGTACACTCGGGTTCGTAAATAAAGTATAGTGAGAGCTGTAACATCTATTGTATTCTACTCTACTCTATTCTATTCTTTACAGGCTCCCAAAAAATCGAGGTAATCGTATAACAACCGTACCTGTGGGGGTACCCTGGGAAAGCGAAACGAGTGACCGTTAATAGATGATCGGAGTGCCTTGGAACCTGAAGTCATAATGTTGAGGGAATTAACCTGAATGTTAGCAATGAATATATACAATTAAATTTTCCGTGCAGGACGGCCTACCAGTATCTTTTTAATTAGTACTGACATTGCCTCATAGGAATATATAGCGAGGTAAAATTTTAATTGTGTACAGTTATATTCAATTCCATTGATGTAACAGTTACGATACTTTCTCATTAAGTGGAGATGAGATTATCTAAGATATAGAGATAGTAATTATAAATCCCCTGCTATAAGAAATCCCATGTCACACTAGGACCGCTTAGAGTACGGATTTTTGCCCATTTAATGGTGACAGTCAAACAATATTCGCTTTCCATGCGATCAAATGTTAATTGTTTATTCATGAATATTTTATATAAGCAACTGACCTGAGAAATGAAAGTTAAGGAATATCTGCTGAAAGTTGTCGGCGGAGGTGGGCATAGGCACCGGGTGTCGGTCTATAAGGCTGCCAAGAGCGCGGGTCCTACTTATTGGTATACAGGTGTAATAATTGCCTCCATTGGGCCTGTATTCCCTATAAAAACATATAACATTTGTTTAAGCCCTTTCTACACTGGACGGCGTCCTTTCTGAGTCCCGTTGTATAGCCTCGTTATGAGAGCAAAAAAGAAATGTAATAGTTGTAGATTGTTGAGTATTCTTTCTGCAACCAAAGCGATGTTTGTACCTCCTTTCTACGACCACAGCGATGCCACTTTCATTGACGCAGAAAGGACGCCATACAGAGTAAAGGGGGTTTTACAAACAATTCTGGGAAATGCTCGACGATGGCTACCTCCCCCCTTCTCCAAAAGTGCTTAGTATTGAAATACAGACTTGACATTAAATATGGAATATTTCAGTTTCGAAGGTATGCCCAGGTAAAAATGCATTCTATTTTCAAAAAAATCTGACCTCATGTAAGATATGTGAATGGAGAAGTGTGAAGTCAGGTGTGTTGCTACCAATTAACTGATTACGAGGTCTGTTGTGCTGCTGCATTATGTAATACGCAGTAATTTAACTGGGTAGTGCTTCTTTTGGCAGGTCAAAGCTTGGCTTTGGCAAAGCATGGCTCTGTCATAAAAGTATCCATATCAGGCCTACCCAACTACCAGACTCGGCACATAAGGATCCTGAATTAACCGGTATATCGGACCACACTACCCGTTTTCAAGGTGTGTGACAGATCGAATTTCGGAGTATCATACCCCAGAACAAATTTTGTAGGACGACCGCGGGCTCATCCTGTCGGTGTTCTGACTGATACTCCGAAATGCGATCTGACACACACCTGGAATGTTATTCCAGATTGAACTCTAAAAACCTGTCTCAAGGAACGCCTTGCCGCTTGGGAGCTCTGGTAGCAACCAGAAGAGGTCAGAGGAAACAGCGACCGTTACTGTGACTTGATATTGAGATGAGGGTCCTTTTTGGAGGGTGTAACTCTAGACGATAGTTTGGAAAATATGGAGATCCAAAAATCTCTTTTAATGGTTGTCGTATGTCAAAGAATAGGCAGGTTTTGTTTGCTTCTCTGGCGAATTCAATTAATGAATTGATGTCACAGTGACATCAAAGAGATAATTAAAAGTTATCAAAGCACGATTTTAATCCTTGTTTTCATTTATCACTCAGTAAAATAGGAAAAAAAGTGATGAAAAATGATTGGGAAAAAACATTCCATATTAAATGTCAAGTCTGTACATAATATCGCACCATTTGATTGATTTAAGATCTCCACAGGCTAAGGCGTTCGTTGATAAATAGGCAGATGATATCATAGTTCACTACTGTCCATATATACATGTGTGTGTGTGTTTGTGTGTGTGTGTGTGTAGTAAAATCAAGTTTATATTTTCCTTACCGGAAAGGACAATTCAAGATCTCACATGGATCAGAAACTGGGCATTGCTTGGGTGTTGTAAACGGTTTACGTCTGGATGGGCTTCCTTCATACTTAAAAACCGCCCAGCCGGTTTTTGGATTAATTATAGTTCGTAACTGCAAAAAAATGTACACAAAAATTAAGATAAAAGTTCGACATTTTCTTGGCAGCCTTATATATGATGCAGTTGCAGTTGTCATTAGAGTCACTAATTTCCCTCATCAAAAGTATATATTCTGTTAATTCCGCCAAAATTTATGACATATTTTTGGGATATCTTGTCCATAGAAATAAATAAATAAGCCATTACAGTTCGATTTGGCTGGTCAAATTCCTCCAAGGATTCCACTCGTATCCAGAAATATCCGTCATTTACGGGCTGTATTGGATACTGCCTGTATTGATCAGTGGCGACCTCTATGTCATATCTCTCACCGGTGTGAATGATGAGGTAGTCTAATACTTCCGTTCCCTGGATGGCGTTGCCGTCCATTGATTCCACCGTCATGGTGTGCTGCAAGAAGATAACGAAAGAAATGATGCTATTTTATAAAAAATAGAATTATCTTTTTAGAAGTTGACCTCGACGTAAAACCGGATGTACGTATTTTTTTCTTTTCCTTCCGTTTTATACTGTTTTGCTTTCCTTTTCTCAGGCATGCTTTCCGGTAAAACCCAGTGAAGAATGAGCTACATGGCGTCGTTTGCAATATATATATATATATATATATATATATATATATATATATATATATATATATATATATATATATATTGCCTGCAACCAACCAAATCAACCGATCTACCAAGAATACGTGGGGACGGGATTACTGCTTTAAAATCAGCATATATCCATGGTGCGCACAGGTCTTTTGAGACACTACAGTGGCGGATTTAGAGGGGGGGTCAGGGGGGTCTTGCCCCCCCCCCTCGATTTTTGAAAAAGAAATCACACCAATGGTCCCCCCTTGATATTAGAATTTTGACTAGCTGAATCATTCTTCTTAACAGTACCAAAAGGCAGTCTTCTGCTTCGCATCCGCACCCACCCACCCCTTTATATAATCCTGGATCCGCCCCTGCACTAACATATTGCAGCTTAAATAACATGTAGTCTCTAAAGCAAATTACTAGCATAATTGTATAGAGACCGGTAACAATTGTCAAGACTTACGCTGTCAATGGATACTTTGAGAGCATACTGGGTGGCTGCGTTGAGGATCCGAATGCGGATTTTCTTATGCCTGGGTACTATGAACTCCTCGAGTCTCTCAGTACAATTATATCTGGACGTCCCATGGGCTGCGTCACATACGGTGCCTGCAATAATACAGGTATACCTAGGTAAAAAGTAAAAATGCGTTCTTTTTTTTTTTTAACTCAGATCTCATATAAGATATCTGACTTGAGAAATGTGTAGTCAGGTGTGTTGCTACCAATTAACTGATTACCATGTCTGTTGCACCGCTTTATTTTGTAACACCCCCACCCCCACCCCCCACCCACCCCCCCAAAAAAAACCGCTACTGTGCCATTACTACATGTACAGCATCTGATATCAGGGGACTCGAGAATAGCATACAAAGTTAGATTATAAGTTAAAAAATAATTTTGCAAGAGACTTCTAGCAAATTCTGTGATCAGAGACTACTACTACTACTACTACTACTACTACTACTACTACTACTATTAGTAGTAGTAGTATAGTAGTAGTAGTAGTAGCAGCAGCAGTAGTAGTAGTAGTAGTAGTAGTAGTAGTAGTAGTAGTAGTAGTAGTAGTATCGGATTTAGGGGGGGTGTAAGGGGGTCCTAATCCCCATCGATTTCTGAAAAAAGAATCACACCAATGGTCCCCTCTTGAGATTAGAATTTTGACTAGCTGAATCATAGTTCTTAACCGTACCAAATGGCACCGTTCGCCCTCTAAAATACCAAAATTACAGCGGGTCCTGAAACCCATGCCAAGGGGTTCGGCTGTGCAAATAATCCTGGATCCTCACCGATAATACAACAACGAATAATACTTGTACTACAGTACTATTATTACGAGGTCAAAGTCAGTGACCTTACCTTTTCCATTGACCAGAATGGACTGAACTGGCCACACCCCTATTTCCATCCCATCGTGTTGCTTGGTTTGATAAAAACACGTCCCTTCCGTAAAATTGTCTTCGATGGAGGGTGAGGTTTGCATAAAGGGTGCAAAGCGCCCCAGTTCCCAAATAACATTGGAAGCTATCGTGGAGGTGCCCTGTGGAAACCAGTCGGTCAGTATCATGGTGACGTCGGTGTCGTTCCTCGCCTGGAAAATTAAACCAAGCAAACTTAAGTCAGTTCCCTGGCTTAGTTTACTAACACTGTCTTGATACAGGGTAAGATGTGACCATGTAACCTTGGAAATGAAATTCTTAGCCCGGAAACTTTCTTTTTTTGTGAAACTGGGGTCAGGATTTACCACTTAAGCGCGTGTACTCGCGCCACAATAAAGCATAATCAACAGAGTGATAAAGGTCACGTGGAAATCCTCACGATTTTAGTCACGGGTAATGCGTTTAAGTAGCCTAAAACATGCCATCAGAATGTTACGGGCTAGTGGCCAGCTTGGCTGGTGTCCACTCTAGAGTAAATTAATGTGACAAGAATAGAGAAGACAAAAAACGTCTGCGCCGTTTACGTCCGGTCCGATTTCCTGTACTGACTAAAAGATTTGGGCTGGTGATATTTCTTCAAACAGTAAGAAATCCGGGGGATTCACTCCAAAGCGGAAGAACACATCGGCTTATTGGCTATATTAGTAACACAGGCCTACCCAACTACCAGACTCAGCACCTACGGATCCAGAATAAACCGGTATATCAGACCACACTATCCGTTTTCAAGGTGTGTGTCAGATCGCATTACAGAGTATCATATCCCATCACAAATTTTTTAAGCCTACCTGTCATCCGGGTATCGCGCCTCGTTTTCGTCAAGTAGGAGTCGTATGAATACAACAACATTGCATGGCGACAGACGACTCCCTCAATCTCGTCAGGGGGTGGAAACGCGCTACTTATATGATTAAGACGAGCCTAGCCGTCAGTACCGGATATTGTTTTGTGATCTTGAGGAGCAATTTGGTTTGGTCGTTGCGGCATGCATGAACAGTAGTTGAACTACCACACCTGGGTCCTTTGTATTTGACAACTGTTCACTCGTCATCGAGGCGCTTGTTCAAGACTACAGGCTGATATCTACTAGAACTACAAGCGGCTTCATTAGTAACGTTCCCACAATACTTAGTTTTCTGTCTGTGCGTACATACCCTGAAAAAAAAAGCCAGCCTCGCTGACGAGAACAATGGACGTTTCCCACCCTTCTCTAGGATTACCCCTGATCGCGTCCATCCCGCTAGTCATGAAAATATTCCACCCCCGACAGAATATGCTTCCTCTATCAAATTTAGGTCTATTTTTCTAAATTAATATATATGTTTGCAAGTTCTTATTTATAAAACATCATTGGCTATGTTCGAACCTAAATTTTATATTAAAAATAGCGGTATTGTCAGATTTTTAGCATAAACAGGGAAAATTGCAGCAGCGCATGAATATAGACGAGATGCACTACTTTCCAACCCCGCTTAGGATCATTGCTATCACATCGTGCACCAGGCAAAATCGGTGTGGTGGCTGATACTCTGTAATGCAATCTGACACACACCGTGGAAACGGGTAGTGTGTTCTGATATACCGGTTTATTCTGGATCCGTAGGTGCCGAGTCTGGTAGTTGGGAAGGCCTGTAACACAATTGAAATAAAGTAACTTAATTGGGGGAGCATAGGAGGTTGTCTTGTTTAATGCGATAAAAAAATTATTGAAGCAAGATGTTATTTAGCCTGTGTCAGCGGGTTAAAAAAAGATTGGTGAATGAATCGTTAACTAAACAACAAACCCAAGACCTTCAATAATTCAATAATACACGACAGAATCGTGGTAAACAATCCAAATATAAACAAAGTGAATACACATCAATAGTTTTATCGGTTAATAGGGATTAAAACCAAACAACTTTTTAATACAGCCACGCAATTAGTCACGGAGCCTTAACGCACGCCATCATATGATGAATTGATCGATTATTATTCGATTATTATTATTATTATTATTATTATTACACATCACCTCTGCGGGGTCTATGACGACCAGTGCCCCATGCAGACCGTCAGACCGTAAACTCCCCAGGTGGGCGTGGTACCAATGGGTCCCGGGGGGATAGGCTATGAACCTGAGGACACATATTATATATATTCAAAGTGTTTTGTTACCAACAAATAATCATAAATATAATCTTTATTTCAATCATTGTCAAATTATAATGTTATTTAGTATGTGGTATTATGTGTTATCTCAATAGACGTTTTCTCTCTCTCTCTCTCTCTCTCTCTCTCTCTCTCTCTCTCTCTCTCTCTCTCACACACACACACACATAACACACACACACACACACAACACACACACACACACACACATAACACACACACACACACATATTATAACACACACACATAACACACACACATAACACACACATAACACACACACACAACACACACAACACACAACCACAACACACACACACAACACACACACAACACACACACACACATAACACACACACACAACACAACACACATATTATAACACACACACACAACACACACACACACAACACACACACAACACAACACACACACACACAACACACATAACACACACACAACACAACACACACACACAACACACAAAACACAAAACACACACACAACACACACATAACACACACACACACAACACACAACACACAAACAACACACACACACATAACACAAACACACACATAACACACACAACACACACATATCACACACACACACACACATACATACATACATAACACACACATATCACACACACATACATAACACACACACAACACACATAACACACACACACAGCACACACAAACAACACAACACACACATAACACACACAGAACACAACGCACACACACACACACACACAACATACACATAACACACAACACACACACATAACACACACACATAACACACACACATAACACACACATAACACACACACACTTAACACACATAACACACACACACACACAAAACACAAAACACACACAACACAGCACACACACACAACACACATAACACACACACACACACAACACACATAACACACACACACACACACAACACACAGCACACACACACAACACACACACAACACACACACACATAACACAAACACACACATAACACACACAACACACACATATCACACACACACAACACACACACATACATAACACACACATATCACACACACACATACATAACACACACACAACACACATAACACACACACAGCACACACACACACAACACAACACACACATAACACACACAGAACACAACACACACACAACACACACACACACACAACACACACACATAACACACAACACACACACACAACACACACACACATAACACACACATAACACACACACACACAACACACACACACATAACACACACACACACACAACACACACACATAACACACACACACACATAACACACACACACATAACACACACACACACTCAGAGCACATTCAGAACAGCGGACTATCAGATCCGCGGAACAAATATGGTGACTCTCCAAAAGGCAATACTGTAGGATTATTATGATGGCGTACAAATAAAATTCCAGGCGGAATATTTGGAACTAATATATACGCCAAACAAAATAATATATCGACAAATGTGATTGGTTAGTGACGGATAACCTTACCTATACACGAATGTCTCCCCGGGGTTGATTGGACAGTGTGATATGCGAGCCACCCCGTCCATGTATGGAGTATCTCTCTGCACGATGCCATGCCAATGGATGGACACACCCTCTTCTTCTAGATTGTTAGTGACACTGATTATCAACTGAAATGAAAACGTAATTGCAAATGTAATTATGTGTTAAATGTCAACGTAAAGGCATATCCCTATAAACAAGAGAAAATTGACAAAATAATTTGAGGAAATACCATCACTGTATTTAGCTTTCTTTCGATGTTCTCCGATTGAAGAAAAACAATAATGGTGATAGAACGTTTTCATTCTCACATGACATGTTAATTGTTATATACCTGTGTCCCGTAGTAAGCCACTATTGTCTCCCCGGGAAACTGCCCGTTAATGGTGATGACTCTACGGTAACCTCCGTCCGTCATGATGACATCGTCAAGGTCTGGAGGGAGAAAGTAAACAAGATCAGCTGCTCTGTATTTTAGTTCTTGTTAATTAATTTATTATTGCTTTAAATAATTAATTAATCAATGGGATTTTGTATGCGTAATTAATACCTTTAAGAGCTGGGATTGGAATATGCAAATAGTATATAAAAAGGCTTAATTGTCTAGTACAGTGTATGGATCGTGTAATTGGGATAAACTCACCAGACTCTGACAACGGCAGACGTGTGCAGTTTGACTGTTCCCCATAGTAATACTGGTCATTATCATACCTAAAGACCGGTTTTCCCGTGTTCCTCCTCGTGTTGTACCACACCCCTGTCATACGATAGTCGATAGTCCAGTTGTAGACGCACTTGCTTGGGATATAATCACCTCTGCGTTCACATTCAGGTTTGAATGCCACGTTGTGGTTATACCCTGCTTTGGTTTCGTGTCCATTTTGTGTTATTAGAATAACGCTAAAAAATAAATATGAAACCGCCCTGTTGCCCATTGTTTTATTTTCACCTGTAGCAGTCGACGTTCCGCTTAATCGATCGTCCTGCTATTAGTTAAAAAAAAGTGCGGTGCAGATTCATACGCAACCCCTACGTAACAAGAGCTCGAATTGACCTTAAAATAGAAGCAAAACACTGGTGTTGAAAATGATGCTTGCCCAATTTTTGCTAACACGAGGGCTTGACCCATGTGACTATAGTTATACCTAGGGTTCTCAGAGTAAAATATATACGAACAATTTATTGGTGAGAGCCATATGTTCAATAATAATGTGTCACCTTCTTTTAATGCCTTTGTGTGCCAAAAATGGGACCCGACCTTAGTTTATTTTCCTTACGTTATCCATTATCGATTTAGCTAAGGATAACGTACACGTATTGACAAACTTCAAGGTGAGCAGAGGGACATTATATTGTGCGGCTTATGCGTTGTAGGACCAGCACATCCGTCGCTTGCTTTTTAAACCGTCTCTGGATCTATTGGGGCAGAAGGCGGCATCCCGAGAGGACTCTCCCCCCCCACACACACACCCCTCGAACACATGCATACACAAACGCGCGCGCCCGCTCGCAGGCATTGGTCCGTCATGGGCAAAAGAATACCCCTCCGTTGCTTTCAATTTTTAAATAGTTTACATCCACCCACTACAACTATGCTTCGGTGATGCTCATCTTAGCATAATTCTGTTACAATTTTACGTTAGAAATATAACGTTTTACGTTAGACAAGATGCCAGTGAACTGTAAATATAAACACATCAAACATCCAAGCTTTGTGTTTTTCTGCCAACCCTACGTAGTTGTACATTAACAAGGTATTAAAATCAAATCCCTGGTAACAATACCCATTAGGGAGTCTAACACCTGGCCGTGGTGCAGAATTACACTTACGTATTATATCACAAATTATGTTTGCGTAGCAATATAATAGACTTTGTAAGTCCATTGTACCACATACCAGTATAACATAAGCGGCAAATAAAAAAGCCTTTTGTGAAAGCTATTCCTGCTTTTCCCTTGTGACCTGTGCATAAATAAGCCGACAGGAATGGTGGCTAAGCTATTGTCAACGTAAAGTCTACTGAGATTCCATAAAATATGCGAATTTGTTTTTGTGTTAAAGTCCTTGTGGCAGCTTACAGTGGGGCGTTATTCATATTACCTATGGATTGTGAAAATACAGAGTGAGAAAAAGAGGCAAATGATCAAAGCTAAGGTCACCATCAGGTTTAGTTTTTATTTTAATTTCTAAAATACGTTGTAATTGCCCATCTAAAATAAAATGCTTCCTATTAGTCACATACCCCCCCCCCCTGCTAGGCACAATATGAATACGAAGGAAGTAGTTCAAATGCATCATGTAACGTAACGCTAACACCAACCCGTGCATGAGCGACATGGCTTAAGATCGTATCAGTAATAAAATTGCTAACAGAGCAAAGTACTTATGAATATTGGTAATTATGTTTTTTTTTTTAATTATTTATTTATTTATTTACTTATTTATTTATTTTTTTAGTTCGTTTGTTTACAAGTTCATGATATCTTGGGCCAAGGTTGTACATCAAGTTTCATTGAATTGTGTTGGATATTTTGTTTAAAAATGTGTTGATTCCCACATAAGGCGATTTCTTTTTGAAAGGCATTTAAGTATTGGCAGTATAGACTTTCTTTGGTGACCATGGTGCCCAATGTATGTAGAAATTTGCTCACAGCTTCAACTTACAGCTAAGACTTGTTTAGGCCACACTTTTTATTTATTATGGATGACGTTCTGCGCACGCACCAATTTTTGTTCTTTCTGTGAAAAAAAATCACCCCAACGAAGTTTTTCGCAATCGTTATTAAATTTGTGGTAAATGAACTTTCTGTGCATGTATTATCGTTAGGTGGAAGTATGGCGGTTTTGCTGTCAAATTCATGTCTAGGATTACGTGTGAGATAATACACTGTCACCCGAGCGATATATGCCATAACACCTCGAGCGTCAGCGAGAGGTGTTCAATGCATATATATCGCGAGAGGGTGACAGTGTATTATTTGACATACATACCGAGAAAAAAATACAGTCATTTCATCCTAAAACACCCCTAAAACCGAATAAAGTGACCCTATATCACGCTCTAGAGATGTTATATGAAATAAACTCGTCCGCGTGCGCTGGTCACCTCCCACCAAATTCTTACGTAATGTCTGACCAATTTGGTCAATTTTTGCTAAATACTTGTCATGGATGTTCAACTGGCGTGAAAAGTATCAATCATCGACACTGACCGTGCGCTTCTCAGCTGAGCCACACCTAGCTGGGCCTGTTGCAAAAGTGACATTGCTGATAAACAAGGAGCGTCGGACCGGAATATAGTCAAACTTATTTTTCACAAGTGCAAAGGAGAAAGAAATTTACTTTTTGGTGATATTTCTGACAACGAGGTGGTTACGGAATATAGTCAAAATCAAACGGATGTTTATTTCAAATCCACAGGAGTAATAATTCTAAATTTTGGTGACATTTTTTTACTACGTGGCGGTTTCGGAATATACATGTGCTGGTTTTCAGAGCATGGAGCATGCTACAAGTTATTACAAGTTCAAAAGGGGAATATATTTGATATTTACCGATATATCTGATAAAGAGGAAGAATGAACAGCTTTAAAAAAAAGGTAAATAACACAACCCTCGTTAAAAAGTTATAGATTCACAAATAATTTGTATGCACGTGTGGCCTAAATGTTAACTAATTCCCGTTTAATTCCCGTACTTTTGCTTAATTTTGCAGCATGAGATGTCCAAAATTTATTTATTTATTTATTATTATTACTTTTATTATAATTATTATTATTATTATTATTATTATTATTATTATTATTATTATTATTATTATTAGGATTCCCCATAGGGGAATACTATTGTTTTTCCTGTTATTATTCTTATTATTATTATTAGGATTCCCCATAGGGGAATACTATGTTTTTCCTGTTATTATTCTTCTTCTTATTATTTTTCGTCTTTCTAAAATTCTGAAAAAATTAATACTGATAGCCTATAAAAAGTTATTCCGGTCCACCCAATTTCATTGACCTTGACCCAATTTTCAAGGTCACAGAGCCTTTTAAAGTGAAAATTTTGCAAATTTCAAAATGCAATATCTCATAGAATTTCAACATTTTGACAAATCCTTTCATAGGTAAGGTCAAACACTAGCATAAAAACCGATTGTTTCGGTTTTACTTTTTTCTACCCTTTGGACTATAAGATGATTAACCAAATATTTCCAATATGTCATTGGTTAAGTGAACACATAATCGTCCCTCATTGTTGTTTTTATCATTATTCATGGATAATTCTTTTATTGTTGCATGGTAAAATTGATTGTGACACTATAAGACACGTTCTTTGTTCCTGCTTCACGCAACATCCAGTCCCATATCTTAACGGCTTACTAATCGATATCCTAGTACATGTATGAAGAGCTCGACATTAACGTGAGTATGACTCAAAATTTCTGTTTTTGCAGTGATTAGAAGCATACGCAGATCTTCCTTCTTAGATAGATGCCAGCTTGGAAATTCCATATATCTATTGATACAATAACTAACAACATCATAAACTGAAAGCGACATTCTCCGATTTAACACAAACTACACGTATACATATGATTGACATTTTACATGTTTTGGGTGTTTTTGCTGTTGTTGGTTTTCATATGACTACGTCTTTTCACCATTTATTGTTCTAGCACTGGGGAGTGGCTCACGATGTCAAATATGAAAGAAAATAAATTTGATTAAAGAATGCAACCGATATGTAAACAAAGAATGTCACATTGCATCTTCATTCTGCATTTCTATATTATATTTTTTATCTTCCGTAGAAAGATAAAAATGCAGAGCAGTAAGAAATATAAAACACAGATTGAAGACAAAGACATTCCCCCGACAAAGGAAACAACGCCCGCACCCTGTGACGAGTCAGATGTGAGTCATCAGAGGGCTGAAAAGTCCATCCTTGTCCTGAGATCAAAGTTAAACGATGTCTTCTTGCGCCAGGAAGAGACCCTTGTTAAACTGAAGACGATGTGTTTAAAATTGGAAATTCTCTCGGTGGACCTCTACGCTGGAGACAGAAAGAATACATGGAAAACGTGAAAAGATATCTCTCAAACAAGGAAGGAGAGAGTTGTATTGACGTTGCCTTCATGTCGTTGAATTGACTGAATGTCACATGCCTTAAATCAACACTCCATTAGAAATACGGCCAAATATGTGTGCAATACGAAATTTAAAGGACGAGCTTAAATTACTAATGCATTTTCCACTAACAACAATGGATCCTGAGCTTCAAAAAAAAAGTGGAAGCGTTCACTCCCTGCCCTCAAGGATTTTTTTTAATGTTTGGGTATTTTATATAATATTAGTTCTGCCGTGAGTTTCAAAGACTGCGTCCACTCTTAGAATATAGATGCATGATGTGAACTGAATATCAGACTTTGTTTTCTTCTAGCCGACATTCTGCACTGGATGATTTACTCTCCAAACAATCAACGTAGGCCCCTTATCGGGTATCTGTGGACCCTACCTCTTTGGTGTATAGCAGTTAAGAATTAGGAAAGTTTTTCACAATAGTACATCAATCTATTTTGTTTTCTTTATGTTTTTCTCTTCTCGTGTGAGATTGGGAAGTAAATCGTTTGTTTAAGGATATTGTAACCGTTTATTGTCGTCCAAATATCGAAAATAATTTGTATCTGATATCTATCTGTTCAATAATGCAACTATCTTTGTGCTGATTTAAAACGATGAAAAAAACCTGAATATATAAAATATCGGTGTTTAGATTTTTCGTTGTAATGTATAAGCATGTATAAGGCGTCTCAGAACCTTAATCGTTAATTTAACACCTTTCTATTTTGAGGGGTAACTTCAAGCCTGCTGAACAAGATTTTATATGTGTATATGTTAATTAATTTAGTCACTGATCACTGAAGATTTATTAATTACCCAAAAGAGTGTATGTTAAGCAGTGAATAAGAAGTTTTGGGCGAATTGTGGCAATAGTGTGACATGTCCTACATTGTATGTTTAGTACTTTCAACATGTTTGCCCACAATTTTCATTAGGGTGTTTGCTCTGAAAGTAAAAGTATTAAGAAATGCCAGTCGTGTAAATATTGGTTTCAAAAATAAGATCCCGTAGGACGACAAAACACTCTATGCTCTATGCATGACAAAAGCGCAGATGTATTTGCTGATAAAAAGCGACGCAATTCGCGTGAAAAAGTCTACCTGAAAGATAAACACTCTTCGACTATTATGAAGTCACACTACTGCAAAAATTCGATAATGTTTACACAACAGCTGTTTGAACAGCCACAAATTTCTTATTTACAGACAAATGAAATTCCTGACATCAGCGTAAACACCTCCATCAAAAACTGCTAGTACTGTTAGAAAAGCAGCTTTTCTATGTAATGCGCTCTCTATTTTCGCTTGCCAAGTCTTTAGCCTGGGACATCTGTCCTTTAATAATCTTACTTGCAGCTTTGTCAACAAAACGGTAGTTTTTTACGTTCCTCCCCTATAGTCCGGTTAAACCAAAGTTTACTTGTACATATAAATACCTACACTTTTATTAGACCAGAGTAAAATACAGCTATGGCCAGACATAAACCTACTGATCCCTAGAGGTACATGTATATTTTATCCCTAAACATAATTCTAATTTGTGAACATGTATTTGATAAACTATTCTTACCAGTAGAATTCATATTGCTGTCGTATGGTATTTTAGAGTGAATTGCGAGGATAAAACTTGATTTATTGATTTCAACACTCTATTATGGATTACTCTAATATAAAACACGATATGTTGAGCCCTGATATTAAACTTACTAACCAACTGTGACATGAATTGGAGTGTGCAATGCAAAGGAGAACCAACCCCATAAAAACGCGGACCAACTCCCCCATCTTGTCATTGTGCTTCAGGCCTCTCTAACACAATGCGAAGCTTGGTGGGCCTTCAACTGACATCGGGTCAAATAAAGTTTATCACCGCAGTTTTAGCGGTTACTCCACGCTTGGACCTAATAAGACTATGAAGAAAACCTCTCGTAATATTATATACAGTTTTTGTTTGAAATAACATAGAAATTATCTTTATTTATTTATTTATTTATTTATTTATTTATTTGTTTCTGCTACTCTTGACACAAAATATTTTTTACTGAAATTGTCTGAAAATGTCAAATTTCATCTTTCAGGTTAAGCACACTTTTTGTCAATTCGTTATCTATTATTTTCCGTACACATTTATTTCAGGCTAATGCTAATGTCTACCGCCGGTAGTTTATTTCAGTTAATTATTATTAAAATTATTAAAATGCGTTCTTTTTCGCGTAATAAGTTGTGGATTAAGTAACTTATTTCACTTAAATATACGAACAATGCATGGTGATATGACTGGTACACGCGGACCAATATTAAACAAACTTTGCTCTCTCTCTCATTCGGCGAAACAGATATGTCTTGCTACATGTACGTTCTTTGAAATATTTTGATACCCACCATACTGTATACATAACCGTGCTAAATCACAAAATGGCACGAATCATGAATGATGTAAAGGCGACTTAATTACGTTGGTAACCAAGCTCTTAGTCAGGGAACCCGACTTAAGCTTATTTATTTATTTATTTATTTATTTATTTATTTATTTTATTTTATTTTATTTTATTTTATTTTATTTTTTTAATTTTTTTTTATTTTATTATTTTTTTTTTGTGAAAAGGGGGCCAGGTTTCAAAACGGGGGCCAGTTTTCAGATTGATGCAATTTATATGCAATTTATGTACACATATGCATAATTTACATTTCCAAAAAACAAAGTATATAAGTTTATTTAGTATATAAGTATATAAGTATATATATATATATAACCAGTTCAAAGACAAATACAAAATGAACCACAGACAAAAGTAATGACATACATACCATTGTATAAATACTACTGCACACTTCCTTATAACATAATTTCACTCACATATCAAATTTACAGTAAAATACAATTAAGTACCATTGTAGATAATACAGTGCTGTATGGTACAATAGAGTTAAGTAATTAGGTCCAGCTGGTCACGTCCCATAAACAAAGAGAAATGTCTAGATAATAACCGACGGCAAAAATAATGAAAGACCAACAGGGCCGCCAGATACACGTACATTCATTGCTTTTAAGCTACCAACTGTAGGCGACATATACGGCAAACATCAGTGGAGGGAGAAAATAATGCAAATGAGGCAGTGCTGCGCCGGACGCTTTTTTATCCTTGGACGACCCTACAATTGTCACTTTGGGTTTCCATTTCAGGACATCTTCAAACTCTTTGTCGCTCATTTCAAAATCCTCACACTTTGGAATTATGCTGGGTACTGGGGGCATTTCTGATGGTTCACCTTCCTGCAGCACCATGGCCATGCCTTCTAGGTAATGGAACTCTAAATGGCAGTGGACAAACCACCAACCTGGCAAAAAAAGTCGAGAAAACAAACAAAGAGATAATGATATTAGATGATGAAAGAAATATTGAAAGGACGATGTGGCCATCAGATAACGTTTACGCTACTTTAAGTAGTACTGAAAGTGTACCGTAATTGTACATATTATATTTATAATATGCTTTTTCATTGATTTTTAAATACTTTTTGTCGATTTTTAAAAAGTCGAAAGTCGAGAAAACGATTATATAATGAAACAAAATATTAAGCTATTAATCATTATATTTTAATAAATGTTTATTATTATAAAATGTAATACAATTTGATGTGATGCATTTTTACAGTTTGTTAATTGTAGTAGAAAGACAACCGTTACACTGAGTTCTTGTCTTCAAGTGAACTGTGCTAAATAGTCGTCGGCGATAATACCATTTATAACATGTATTATGAATTTAATAAAAAAAACTGATGTGATACATATTTTACAGTTTGCTAATTCACGCAGAAAGGAAACTGTTACATCGAGCTCATGCCTTAATTCATGTCTATTGTTGGATCTCCATCGACACTACACGAGCTAGATATGTCAGTGAAGAAGTCCTGTATCTTAATTTTTTCAATTAGCTTTAAATCTTGCGATCGTTCTACAAAGCAGTTATATAGACTTTGTGTTTCGGTCACCTCTTGGATAGGTTCAACTCTCAATTGGGATCATTTACTTCCGCCTTCGGCTTACGGGGTCGATCACTATCTCAAGTTCAGAATATATCCCAGCCTTGGATAAAACCTGGCCACGAAGTCACCTCGGCCAAAATAAAAAAAAAGTAAATTAAATTTACCTGGGTTATCAGCTTTGAAGCGAATCACCACGTAACCACCAACTGGCACAATCACGGTGTCCTTCAACGGGGGGTCGACCGCATTCACTTCCGGAATCCACGGTTCAGCTGTCGCATTCTCGGTGTTATTTATGTCAGAAATCGGCCTGATGACCCTCAAACTACCGTTCCACGCCCGATAGTCGTCCCAGGTGGAGTCGTTCCACCGAGCGCTGCTGCAGAATGGGTCGTCACACACTATATCGTCGGTGTCGGACAGATACCGGAAGTTGGCGTCGTATTTTGGGTAGCCTATCTTGAGCACGTGGAAATGGTGGCCGTGTACGTGTACCGGATGCGCCATTCCCGGTTGACCTTGATCACCAAATTAATTTATTAGCTAACATTTAAGGCAGTCGCATGAGCGAGAAACGCTATATCAAAACTTTATCATAACAAAAATTAACGAAATTATGGTGAAAACTAAGTAACCAAAGCGTATATTTATTGACGTATCGTTTGTTTTTTCCCCGCTGTAAAACTCTACGTAAGGGGACGTGGTCAGCGTAGATGACTGAACTTCAAGATTGTCGAGGTAGAGTCATATTATAAACTGTGTGGGCATTTTGTTTACAACGTAATCAGGGTACCAGTCCACATCAACCATCCAGTTATTTTACTGATCTGCTCATTTATTTTTCCATTAAATGAAAAAACAAAATATCCTACCTATGCCCATATTAATCAGGACGAGCTGGATGACGTTATTTAACTTCAGTTTCTCCGTGTACGAACAGTAGCAATCCCCGGTGCAAGGCTCGTCGCACTCATAATTTGTGTCGCGCTCCGGGTACAACTAGAAAAAAAACATTTTAAACAATTAACGGTTGGGTATATGACATTAATATGACATTATATACTTCATGTGGTGTGGACTGGATTGACTGCGTCTTTCAAGCCTGAAGGATACACTGAGCATTTGCCTCATACTCCTTATGCAATGCTTTACATCAATTCTTTTTCAAGGCCATATATTCATCTGTGAATTTTTACCATAAATGCTATGAGCCAATCCTTTTCTATTTTTTCTCTATTCTATTCTATTCTATTCTATTCTATTCTATTCTATTCTATTCTTTATTGCCCCCCCCCCCCAAAAAAAAAAAATTAGTGAGGTAATCGCATGACAACCGTACCTGTGGGGGTACCCTGGGAAAGCGAAACAAGTGACCGTTAATAGATGATCGGAGTGCCTTGGAACCTGAAGTCATAATGTTGAAGGATATAACCTGAATGTTAGCAATATACATATAATTGAATGCCCGTGTCAGTATCTTTTTAAAACTACTGTTATTGTCACACAAGGATATGTAGCGAATGATTTCTTTGTAAATTATGTACGGTTATATTTATTTCATTTATGTAACAGTTCTTGTACTTTTCCACTTAGAGAAGATGAGACAACTTAAGAAGTAGAGGTAGTAGTTATAAATCCCCTGTTATGATAAATCCCCTGTCACACCCGTCTTGGACCGCTTACAGAAAGGATTTTGACCCATTTAATGGTTAGAATCGAACAAAATTTGCTCTTTCGAAGCGGTCAAATGAAATTGTTTATTCATAAACATTTTATAGAAGCAACTTACCCGAGAAATGAAAGTTAAGGAATATCTGCTGAAAGTTGTCGGCGGAGGTGGGCATAGGCACTGGGTTTCGGTCTATAAGGCTGCCAAGAGCTCGGGTCCTACTTATTGGTATACAGGTGTAATAATTGCTTCCCTTGGGCCTGTATTCCCTATATAAACATATAACATTAGCTTAAGCCCCATCTACACTGGATGGCGTCCTTTCTGAGTCCCGTAGTATGGCCCCGTTTAGAGAGCAAAAATAAAAATGTAATACTTTACGTGCCGACAACTGGTAGATTATTGAGCATTCTTTCTGCAACGAAGGCGATATTTGTGCCTCCTTTCTACGACCACACCCATGCCATTTTCATGGACGCGCAAAGGACGCACAAAGAACGCCATCCAGTGCAAAGTGGGTTATTACTAACAATTCTGGGTAATGCTCGACGACGGCTACCCCCCCCCCTTCTCCAAAAATGTTTAGTTTTGAAATACATTATATCGCACCACTTGATCTTCACAGGCTAAAGCGTTCGTTAATAAATAGGCAGATGATATCATAGTTCACCGCTGTCTATATGTGTGTGTGTGTGTGTGTGTGTGTGTGTGTGTTTGTGTGTGTGTGTGCAGTAAAATCAAGTTTATATTTTCCTTACCGGAAAGGGCAGTTCAGGATCTCACATGGATTAGAAACTGGGCATTGCTTGGGTGTTGTAAAGGGTTTACGTCTGGGTGGACTTCCTTCATACTTTAAAACCGCCCAGCCGGTTTTGGGAGTAATTATATTTCGTAACTGCAAAGAAATAAACACAAAATCTGAGATATAAGTTCTGCATTCTCTTCCAAAGTGTTGAAGGTGAATAAATGGCCAAATTTTAATTGCTTCAAAATCTATGACAAATATTTCGGATATCTTGTCCGCTAAAAAATAGATAAATAAATAATTTAATAAAACACTGAAAACATTACATTCTGATTTGGCTGGTCAAATTCCTCCAAAGATTCCACTCGTATCCAAAAATGTCCATCATTTACGGGCTGCATTGGAGCCTGCCTGTACTGATCAGTGGCGACCTCTATGTCATATCTCTCACCGGTGTGAATGATGAGGTAGTCTAATACTTCCGTTCCCTGAATAGCGTTGCCGTCCATGGATTCCACCGTCATGGAGTGCTGCAAGAAGATAACGAAAAAAAAATATTTTGCTGTTTTTCACAGAAAACGACATTTTCATGATTTCAGCGTACGACAGGAAGTGCACGACTTTTGTTCTTTTCTTTTTCTTTTTTCTGTTTTCTGTTTTCTTTTTTTTCTTTTTTTATTTATTTAAAACCATGTAGAAGGTGAGCTACATGGTGTATATTGCAAATATATAATTATGCTAATTTTGGGATTCACGATTCAGAAAAAAGCTTATGTACAGTACATTGAAATCTATCGCTCTTTGTTTGCTTACAGAAAAAATGTTTTACAGAACATTCATCATGCGGGGCTTTGATTAACTTGTTTATTTATTTATTTATTTATTTATTTATTCAATACATTTTGATAGTTATTTATTCATCTATTCAATTATTAAATCAATCACTTCAAGTGTCCACAAGACATGCACTTACAAAATGTCTTTTAAAACTTTAGACAATAAAATATCGAGTTGAAATAAAAAAGATAAATGATATCTTAAAGTAAATCACCAGTATAGTTGTATATATACTTGAAAAGAATGTCAAGGCTTACGCTGTCAATTGATACTTTAAGTGCATACTGGGTGGCTGCGTTGATGATCCGAATTCGGATTTTCTTATGCCTGGGTACTATGAACTCCTCCAGTCTCTCATTACAATTATATCTGGAAGTCCCATGGGTTGCGTTACATACGGTGCCTGCAATAATACAGGTATACCTAGGTAAAAAAAAGTGAAAATGCGTTCTTTTTTTAACTCAGTTCTCACATAAGATATCTGACTTCAGAAATGTGTAGTCACGTGTGTTGCTACCATGTCTGTTGCACCGCTGTATTGTGTGATATGCAGTGGATTAATTGGGTAGTGCTCCTTTGGGCTGGTAAAGTATAATATAAAATAATTTTGCAAGAGACTTCTAGCAAGGTCAGAGACTACTACTACTTCTTCAACTCTTACCAGTGGTGGATTTAGGGGGTTAAAGGGGGGGGTCTGCCCCGCCCCCGACGTCTGAAAAAAACCCACCAAGGGTTTCCTCCTGAAATTAGAATTTTGACTAGCTGAACCATAGTTCTAAACCGTACCAAATGGCACCGTTCGCTCTCTAAAATACCAAAATATCAGCGGGTCCCGAAACCCACGCCAAAGGGGTCGACTTAGCAAGTAATCCTGGATCCTCTCCGGCAATACCCCCTTTACACTGGACGGCGTCCTTTCTGCGTCCTTTGTGCGACCATGAAATTTGGCATCGCTACATGTGGTCTTAATAAGGAGGCACAAGTATTGATTTTGTATCAGAATGAATGCTCAACGATCGGCCAGTTGTCGGCACGTAAAGTATTATAATTTTTTAACTTTCAAATGGGGCCGTACTGCTGGAGGCAAAAAGGAAACCGTCCAGTGTAAAGGGGGCTTAATAAAACGACTGCTACTACTTGTACTAGTCAATGACCTCACCTTTTCCATTGACCAGAATGGACTGAACTGGCCACACCCCTATGTCCATCCCATCGTGTTGCTTGGTTTGATAAAAACACGTCCCTTCCCTAAAACTGCCTTGGATGGAGGGTGAGGTTTGCATAAAAGGCGCAAAGCGCTCTAGTTCCCAAATAACATTGGAAGCTATCGTGGAGGTGTCCTGTGAAAACCAGTCAGTCAGTATCATGGTGACGTCGGTATCTTTCTTCGCCTGGAAAATCAAACCAGTCAGCTGTTACAAAAAGTACTTAAGTCAGTTCCCTGGCTTAGTTTACCAGGATTTCCATGAGAGTGCTGTAACACTGTTCCTGATAGGGTAAGATGTGTCCATGTGACCATGTAACCTGGCTAATTAAGTCTAAGCCCTGGAACCTGCTTTTTTGTGAAACTGGGGTCAGGATTTAGCACTTTAAAGCGTCTGTACTTGCGTCACAATAAAGCATAATCAACAGAGTGATAATTATTAAATTAAAAAATTAAGGGACGTGGAAATCCTGAAATGTCGAAATCCCTTGGAAGAAAAGCGTTCACAAATTTAGTCACGGGTTATAGGTCTAAATAGCTTGAAACATGCAATCACACTGTTACAGGCTATATTGACCAGCTGAGCTGGTGACCACTCTAGAGTAAATTAATGTGACAAAAATAGAGAAGACAAATAACACAGTCTGTGCCATTTACCACTAATACGATTTCCCATACTGACTAAAAAATAGAACTGGGCTGGTGATATTTTCTAAAACAGTAAGAAATCCGGGGGATTCACTCCAAAGCGGAAAAACACATCACCTTATTGGCTATATGAGTAACAGCTTTAGATAAAGTAACTTAATTGGGGAACATAGAAAGTTGTCTCGTTTAATGCCATGAAAAATTATTAAAGCAAGATGTGTCAACGGGTTAAAAAGGAACGATTGTGAATGAATCGTTAACTGAACAACAAACCCAAGACCTTCAATAATTTACTGCGTGCTACAATCCATATATTAACAAAGTGTATAAAAAATCAATAGTTTTATCGGTTGATAGGGATTAAAACCAAATAACGTATTAATTCAGCCACGGAGTATTCTTATAAATGAATCTCAAGCCTAAAAACGTTGAAGTACTAAAGCACGTCATTTCTCCACACAAATAGTCATGGAGCCATAATGCACGCCATCGTATGATGAATTGATTGCAAAAAAAAAAAAAAAAAAAAAAAAAATCGATGGTAAAACAATAAGTCTAACAAAGGTCTCGTATGTAACAAACAATATCCACTCCACGCTTTCAAAAGCCTTAATAGAAATAACATCAATAATACATTTTATTTAAGGCCTTATAGAAAAGCCTTATAGAAATAACATCAATAATATATTTGTTTCACCCATACTGAAAACAGACCTTCGAACATTGCCTTTAAAATATCGGTGACAAAGTTGTATTCATTCCTTCAAGTTTCACTTTTACATATACAATATCTACAAATCGATAGATACATTGTCTTCAATATGCAGCTTTATTTGCACTACATGTATAAGGGTATAGCTTCAATCTCATTAACCTTATAAGGGTTTTAATAATAATGATAATAATAATAAATTAGTCATCATCATCATCACCTTTATTATTATTATTATTATTATTATTATTATTATTATTATAACCCATCACCTTGGTTCTCTCCTCTGCAGGATCTATGACCACAAGTGCCCCATGCAGACCGTCAGATCGTAGACTCCCCAGGTGGGCGTGGTACCAGTGGGTCCCTGGGGGATAGGCTATGAACCTGATGACACATATTATATATTCATAGTATTATATTACCAACAAAAAACATAGAAATATCTTTATTTGAATTATTATCATGGCCAAATTATAATCTTCTACATGCAGTATGTGATGTTATGTGTCATCTCAATAAACGCTCTCACGCTCTGTCGCTCTATCTCTCTCTCTCTCTCTCTCTCTCTCACACACACACACACACACACACACACCCACACACACACATTTAGAGCGCATTCAGAACAGCGGACTAACAGATCCGCGGATCAAATATGGCGACTCTCAGAAAAGCAATAATGTAGGATTGTTATGGCATACAAATAAAATTCCAGGCGGAAGACTTGGGACTGACATATACGCCAAACAAAAGAATATATCGACAAATGTGATTGGGTAGTGACGGATAACCTTACCTATACACGAATGTCTCCCCGGGGTTGATTGGGCAGTGTGATATGCGAGCCACGCCGTCCATGTATGGAGTATTTCTCTGCACGATGCCATGCCAATGGATGGACACACCTTCTTCTTCTAGATTGTTAGTGACACTGATTATCAACTGAAACGAAAAAGTTATTGCAAATGTCTTTATGTGTTTTAACAATGTCAACGTAATACCCCCGTCACACTTATTCGGAATCAGCAGTAATGAAGAAGAATGAGCCCGAACGAAGATTTTTTCAAATGCGAACCGCATTCGGGGGAAAAATTTCAAATTGACCTTAATCAACACCCTATAAATAAACAAGAGAAAATTGACACAAAATAAATTGAGGAAATACCATCACTGTATTTAGCTTTCTTTCGATGTTCTCCGGGTTAAAAAAAACAATAATGGAGATAGAACGTTGTCATTCTCACATGACATGTTAATTGTTACATACCTGCGTTCCGTTGTAAGCCACTATTGTCTCCCCGGGAAACTGCCCGTTAATGGTGATGACTCTACGGTAACCTCCGTCGGTCATGATGACATCGTCAAGGTCTGGAGAGAGAAAAAACAAGATCAGCTGCTCTGTATTTTAGTTGTTAGTTAATTAAGTAATTTATTACTTACTTTAATAATTAATTAATCGATGGGGATTCTATGCGTACTTTATACCTTTAAGCGCTTGTGGTGGAGTATATAATTATATATAAAAAGCCGTCATTGCCTAATGCATTTTATGATCTATCCATGCTAAGTAATCATGGGATAAACTCACCGGACTCGGACATCGTCAGACGTGTGCAGTTTGACTGTTCCCCGTAGAAATACTGCTCAGGATTATCATACCTAAAGACCGGTTTTCCCGTGTTCCTCCTCGTGTTGTACCACACCCCTGTCATACGATAGTCTATGGTCCAGTTGTAGACGCACTTGCTTGGGATATAATCACCTCTGCGCTCACACTCAGGTTTGAATGCCACGTTGTGGTTATACCCTGCTTCAGTTTCGTGTCCATTTTGTGTTATTAGAATAACGCTAAAAAATAAATATGAAACCGGCCTGCTAACCATTGTTTTATTTTTACCTGTAGCAGTCGACGCTATGCTAGCGTTTAATCGATCGTCTTGCTATTTAGATAAACGCGGCGCGGATTTATACGCAACACCTATGTAACAAGAGCTCGAATTGACCTTGAAATAGAAACAAAACACTGTGTTAAAAATAATGTCCATCCAACCTCTTGCTAACACGAAGTCTTGTCCTGTGTGACTTCAAATATAAAAACGATTTTCTGAGTGAATTATAAACGTACAATTCATTGATGTGAGGCAGATTGTCAATAATAACCAATGTGTCGTCCCCTTTCATAGGCCATTGTATGACAACAATGAGACACGATTTTAGATTAATTTTTTATTCGTTATTGATTTAGCTAAGGATAACGTACACGTATTGACAAATTGAGGTTAACAAGGGGGCATTAGACTGTGAAACTAGAGCATTCTAGGGCCAGCACATAAGATTCCATCGCTTGGTTTTTACACCGTCTCTAGATCTATTGGCGCAGACGACGGGGCCTGCCCCCTACCCCTCTAACACATGCACGCACGCGCACACACACGCACGTGAAGACACGCACACACGTCTGTCATGGGCAAAGGAATACCCTTCCGTTGCTACCGTTTTCTAAATAGATGTAGTTTCCATCCACTCAGTACAAGTTTGCTTTGGTGAAGCACATCCTAACAAAATTATGTCATAATTTTACGGTAGGAGTAAACATATTATTGTGCCTCCGTAATAACAACCAGGCCCGTAGCCAGGGGGGGGGGGGTCGGGGGGTTCGAAAGAAGCACCCCTTTTGCTGGGAAAAAGGTCCACTCTGGGTAAAATTTGATCTAGGTACATGATGTTTTTATGGGAAAAGGTCCACTTTTCCAGAAAACGAACCCCCCTTTTGAAATTGCTGGCTACGGGCCTTACAACCGTGAACTATACTGGTATGTTTGGTTCTGTATCAGTCATGCTTTGTCATCTTCACCGCTGTATTCTCCATTGATATAGTCTTTGCAAACCAAAAATCCAAGTGAGCTAAACAGTAACAGTGCTGAGTTGTAAGATTGTGTTTTATGCCTCTCTAACACAATGCGATACTTGGTGTACCGTCAACGGACATCCGCAGTTCTTTCGGCTACTCCACGGAAAAGTCATCTTTGTCAGAAGACTGTAATGAAAACCTCTCGTATTGATATATGCCGTTTTTATTTTAGATAAGTTTGAAATTGTCTTTATTTATATATTTATTAATTTATATATTTTATATATTTATGTATTTAAAACACGTATATTTTACTGAAATTGTTTGAAAATGTCAAATTTCATCATTCAGGTTAAGCACACTTTTTGTCAATTCGTTATCTATTATCTTTTCGGTTTATTTCTTACTTAGCTTTATTTTTTGACAAACTGCCCCAAATCCAAAACCGTTTACACCACACAGAAAATTATTTAGATTAGTGTAAGCAACATGACATATCGATAAGGAAAAACAACAGCAATTAGTCAATCATTCATTTATGAAAGTATTTTATTTGTAACAGTGTACAATACACCCATTCCCGCCACAGAGCATTATAGCAAATATACAGCCTAGCCACTGCACACCATGCATCACTTATTTGTGAGATGTAAATAATATTGAAAACATAATAACAATAATAATAATAATAATAATAATAATAATAATTGAATGAATGAAATACTTGTGAATATAAGAAAAAAATATTTCTTCTAGCTAACGCCTGTGTGTTTCCCATTAAAAAATTAAGTTTTGTAATTACCCTTTCTGTGTATAGCGTAAATATACAATGAAAACATACATAAGAAAAGTTATACCTACCCTTCTGTAATATATTACAATGAAGATAAAATTAGTTTTAACTCACATAAGGAAGGAAGTTCTATTCTGTTTTATGAACTGATATCTAATGTCGAAGAAAATTATAGTAGTGCATATATCCCTATCTATTTCCCCGTTAAAAATAGTCCAATAACATATAGAATAAAACCAGTGACACTATCTTTCTTCGTAGATAGATGAAACCAAGCGGTAAGAGCCACTGAGTCTAATCAGTATAATCAAATAATGTACCTCCTTACGTAGGATACAGAAAATCGGGTGACTATATGAAATATGGAAACAAGAGTCATTCATTTAAGCTGTTTACGCTCAGCGAGAGTCCCTGCAGTATTGTGTCGATCTACGAAGACCGATGATGTCTATGGGAATGAGGTCTAATAACAGTGTGTGGTAATGGGCATGGTTCTAAACCCTATCTAAGTCATAAGCTGGCAATATACGCTTTTGATGCAAACTTCTAAACACGACTGCTCGACGAGCTAATGTAAATATTAGTCGGCAAATGGGCAAAGTTTTCACTTATTTGTATATATGATTTCTAGAATACTACTCTGTTGTAGGCTTGCTTGATTTAATTTCCACCGGATCGTTCCTCATACTTAAACACTAACTTGATTTTTTTCATTTCTCTTTCTTGTGCCTCGGGATCACTATCCGAGGCAGTCCGTTTACGACTTCGTCTTTCTCCGCTCGGTCTATCTTCCGTTTTTCTTTTAACTATCACACGAACATTTACTGTCTGCTTTTCTTTGTTTTGATACGTCTGATTCCAATAAACTATGCTGAAATCTGACCCGCGGTTCCCTATGCAAATCTTTTTAAGTACATTATCACCAGTATTTTTAAATGAGCTTCCTAAATTCACATAAACCTTTTCATAGTTTCCGGTGCCGCCCTCGTTTCTGTAAGTAAGTTCACATTGGTTGCCCTCATCGTCTTTATATTCTTTATCTCCGTTGGATAAAGCCACCAAACTGTTAAATATGTGACCACGTACCACGTCATAGTGTTCTCTGCAATCTTTTTCGAAACGTTTCCATGATTTAAAAAATATTTTTGCTGACTTTTCTACTACGGGCTTGACAGAATGTTGCAGAAATACAGCAAACGCAGCAGGCAATTGTGCATTTTCCGGGAGGTGTAGCACAGAGACATTCTTTGCCAGCATGAAGAAGTTGCGGCTTTCTTTCTTTATGTGGAATCTTAGAGACAGGTTAAGAAAAATGATTGGCGAAAAGGCAGACATAGTTTTACGTTTGCTTTGCTATATATATATATATATATATATATATATATATATATATATATATTTGCAACAGCAATAATTATTTTTACGATCCCTAATACAGTGGCAGTAATTAAGTGGTTAAGTGGCTCGTTGTCAACAAATGGTTTCTTACGTAAAAGACTTAATAAAGGATACATACGAACGTCAACGACACGGACGTCATCGTTTTCCAAACCTAACCTGTTCACCATTTCAATCCATTCTTTCTCCATTACCAGATTGACTTTATCCTTGTCGCCCTCCACCAGTAACTGCTTATAACCATTCAGATAATGTTCAATTGTTAATTTTAGAGATTCAAGAGATCTAGGATGTTCTTCAAAACGTATGATTAATTCTTTCAACCCATAGTTTTTTAAACGAACAAGGTCATTGACAGTTAAACCGAAATTGACAACACCTGCGTGAAAAGAGCTGTTTTCTTTTGTGATCATGTTGCTGTCACATACGGCATTATCATTAGGAGGTAGTATTGGAAAAATCGAGTCATCACTGGACGTCGCCATAACATCAAAGATGGGTGCGTCTACAGTATGCCTCCTGCTGAATAAAGAGCGAGTTGCACGTTCGCGGCTGTCTTTATGCCACACCTTTTGTAAACAGTAACCCCTAAAAAAAGTACTCGGTGTAGAAAAGTAATGGCCATACATTTGTAAGTAATGAGACTCTGTTTCCTGGCTCTGTTTCCTGGTGGTAAGATTTTGATGCCGAAGGGAAGCCCCTGCGGTAGGGGTGTACCTCTGTAATACCCCCGTCACACTAGAGGCGGAATGACCAAGAATGCCGTCAGAAAGACAATTCTTTGTGCGTTCCTGGATATTCAAAGAGCATTCTAAAAATTCCGAGTGCATTCCAATTATTTTTACCCATTCTTGTAACCGACCCGAATGTTTTGCTTTCGATGTGCATTCCGAGTGGAAAAATATCGAATGGCACTCTAAATGTATTCTAACTGCACTATGAAAGCATTCTAAATATTCTTAGGGTATTCTGACTGCATTCGAAATATTCTGATCGCGTTCGACGGAGAACCAAAATGGCTAGGCACTTCAAATCCTGCTAGAATGAGCCGGAATGCAACTCGAATGCATCTCGATGGCTGCCGAAATCCTATATCAGCCAGCAATCGAATTACACTCGTACGGCATTCGAAGTGTACATGTAGTTACGGAGATCAGGCCCTGGTTTCACAAAAAAACTTAAGACAGGTTCACTGGCTAATAACTGAATTACCATGGTTACATGGTCACATGGGCACATTTTACCCTATCAGGAGCAGTGTAACAGCACTCTCATGGAAATCCTAGTCAACTAAGCCAGGAAACTGACTTAAGTTGTTTTTTTCTTGTGAAACTGGGGACAGTTGTTTGTGCGCCACGTTGTCGGAAAGACGTTAGTCATTTGTCTCGGAATGAGACACATGTTCTACCTTCAGGTTTATTACTGAGAGATTTTTTTCTGTTCTTTAGGTTTCCTTTCCTAATATTTGTTGTTTACATTGTTTATCTGTTATAATTCATTCTTCATCTTTCCGTATGTTTTTCACTTCTTGCATTAATTGTAATTTATTTTTGTTACATTTATTTTTCATTTTTTTTAGTAATTATTATGTGTTGTTTACCGATATTTTTGCCGTGCGCTGTATAATTAGTCGCGTTTTAATTAATTCCTTGGATTATTATTATTATTATTATTATTATTATTATTATTATTAAGAGTTGTTTGTGTGCCACGGCGTCGACAAGACGTTGGTCATGTGTCTTGGAGTGAGGCATATTTGGTATTTTTAGATATAATAAACTACATCACTTCCAACAAAATATGTTATGTAATTAACACTGCCACTGTGACACATGTGATACAATATTACCTGACTGGCAATGCCTATCCCTTTAGCACCCTGAAGCAGACCAACGATGCTGCCACACAATGTAACTCTTAGTTCACGCACAATAGGGCCACCACCCACTGCTTGTATGCAAAAATTCAAAATCTTCTGTGCGTACGTTGCCAAATAGACACATACCTAAAAAAGAATGCATTTTACCTAGACATACATTTAAGGCTCACATTATCTATATTTAGTCGGTAACAGACTATGCATACAACTCGTTTTTGTTCTGTAATTTTTGACACACTCTGTACAGTGATACACATTTTTGAACCCATCGATTGGAACGGCGCACGAAGCTGGAGTTGTGGGGGAGTCCATTTTGGTGGAAAAGGGCTTTTTTTGTTTTTGATACAAGATCCACGTTTGGAATTGCCGGTTACCCACTTGCACTTTCTCACTAAGTGTAGAAGATCACAGGCCAATCCCCCTTATACCCCCAGGACAATCCCCCACCCCGAACGTACCCCTCAAGGAATCTATAATCATCGACAAATATGAAGTAAAGAGTGTAAAGTTCAAAACATTTCATCCATTTTATCAATATTAGTAGTAATAAAAGGACGGGAGCCTTACTAAAAAGGAATGGCCCTGAATGGCCCTCTAAATATATAGTTTTTTTTTCCAAAAATAAAGATAATATATTTTGTTTTGTTTTACTTCACTAAAAATGAGATGTTTATATTGGTTAGAATAGTTGTTGTATACACAAGTTGTTGAAAGGTAGGGATTTGTTTTAGTTTTTCATTGGATGAACAAAAAAGACCCGCATTTATTATTGATCTAAAAAAGGAGAAGTGGCATTGTTTGCGGTTCAGTTGAACGCGATGCATAGTAAACAAACAAGGATCCGCTAACAGTCAGGTGAGACTATTGTAATGCACAAAGAGAGCAGTATGCAAGCCAAATACTTAGAGTATTGTGATAGTTTGTGGTTCGCAAACACTAAATAGATTAAAACCTCCCATTTTATTGAAGTAAACTGTATTTGAATGATAGCATTAAATGAATGACACTATGAGCCAGGTAGTGTTATAGTAAAGCAGTATTGTTTGCTGGTCAAGCAACTGTTGTAGTGGTTTATACGCACAGCTGCATTGAATATTATTTTGATTCATATGAGGCTTTCCCTTTATTTCTAAATGATCGCCTTAGTTTGTACAACAAACAAAACAGTATTGCACGCTGTAGGTGTACATAATCTGTTAAGCACAAGGCGTTTTGGTGACAAAATTCAAAGCATTTTAACAGTATTTTTATGATAGTATTCTCTTCATTTTTAAAAATCTGAGTTTTTCTCTTTCAAGTAAAAATTCTACAGCATTTTACCTATTCAAGGTTAAACATTGCAGTATTTTTTCACCTTGTCTTTAAGAATCTGAGTATTTTTTCTCCTGCAGATGAAACACCATTGTTCTTTAATGTAAAAATGAAAAGTATTTTCTCTATCAAGTCAAAGTTTTACAGCATTTTACCAGTTCAAATGTAAACGTTGGGGTATTTTTTTTCTCTTCGACTTAAAAAATGGGAAAACATTTTCCCTTTCACGTAAAAGTATAACAGCATTTTTCCGATTCAAATTTTTCGTCTTAAAATATTGAATTCTCAGTTGGAAGAACCACACATGAATCCCCAATAAAAGATGTTGTAAACTTTTTTAATATTTCGAACAATATTTCAAGACATGTTATTACAATAATTGCACAACAGTGACGAAGCCGCCCTATGTCTTTATAAACACTGAATGAAAAAAATGACCTTCATCAGCTGCAAGTCCGAGAGGGAAAAAAATGACAAACAGGGGAAGAAAGGGGTCGGTCAGCAAAGGTGTCTCACCTTGGTTTGGTGATTTTTCATCAATGATATCTCGTTATTGTGAATGATACAAGCCATCTCGGCTAATTTGTATCACGTTTGATCACAACTGTCTCGCTTGTGTCAAATACGACGTGTGTCCTAAATAACCGTCTATAGTCTAATCTCTTGTTTCGTGTTTAGGAGTACAACTCCAAAGCAAACAGGGATACGAGCTGGAGGAATGAATTGAGCGTGTTAATGGATCAGGAGTCAAAGGTGAAATGAACGCATTGACCTACTTAGGTGTTTACTATATATATAGGCTACTCACGCTGCACAGGTGTGTTCAGCTCGCAAGCAATGCGTTGTGAACTCTAAATGAGTTTGTTAGACAAGTTTTGGTAATCTTTAAGCTAAATCATATCAGAAAGAGTTCTCTGAGAAATTTGATTTGTAAGTTTTTCAAATACTGAATTTACGGCGCCCGTCCTAATATACGCTCTTTGTTTACAGGTCCTTAGTTACAGCAAATAAAAAAACTTCGATGTCACTCGTGCCGAGATAAGAAACATCCCAGGCTAAGGGTTTGGGACTAATGATTTACTCGCGTACGCTAGGAAATTCAAACACAAATCCATAATTCGAGTAACACAAACAACAAGCATGATTGGTGGCAAAAAAGAAATCATTTTTTAAACAATCACACAGATGTTTTGGCTCATATTGCGATACCTGTAGCTAATTGCACGTAAACAATGCGTTGTGGCCTTTAAACAAGCTTACATCCAACCAAAGAGACATGGTCATAGCTGAGTAAGAATAAAATTTCCATGGAGATCAATCCTTTGAATAGCAGAATTGGTATTGTTTGCTGACCATCTGGTTGTATTACTTGAGTAAACAGAAACATGCCTGGACATGTGAATATAGACACTATGTAGTTCAGGCCTGAAACAGTGATTTGTTGACCAGTGGTCTGCATTATTTGAACAAACATGCCTGGACATGCTTGCTATATTTGAAGAAACAGGCCTAGACATGTGAATTTGAACGTTATATAAACGGGACAGGGTTTATCCATACAGCATACTACAGCTGTGTACAGTACAAGGCACTCAGACAGCAGAAGAAAGAACCATTTGCTCGATTGATACTCAAGTTCTGATAAAGGTAAGTTATTTCTTTTATTACTGCAAGGGGTAGAAAATCACTGCAACACTTAATTGTTACTATAACCAGCATTTCACCGGCAATGTGTGAAATGATAGTTGATTTAATATAAATTCTAACCTGAACTTGTACAGCATTAAAAGAAACTTTAAAAAAATTAAGTAAAAGCTTATACATAAGATTGTTCTTAGTTAATACTTTAGAAGGGGACTAAAATTAGAGTTGATCTGAAAAACGTTCAAACATAAAACGTAAGTTTTGTTTCAACAACAATTATAAGAAAAAAATAAGATAAGAAATATCTGAAGCAACTTATGTAAGAATTCTTACTAGTCATAACAATTAATTGGACTTATTTTCAAATCTGCTGTTAATCTTTAAACTTTTTTCAAAATATTTCTTTTCCACGGACACTAAACTTCTGTCCATGTACAATGTAAAGCGATTAATTTTTTATATCATGGAGTTTTTTAAGGTTTTGTTCATTTTACATTTATTTTGAAACCGATGTCAAAATTAAACATTTGAAAGTAAAATACAGTTTTTATATTTTACAAAACACATGTAAGCAAATTATATAATTTTCATTTATTCTTCCTTTTGAAATTGAAATTTTGAAATTTTACATTTCTGTTGATATTTGGGCTTGTTTTAACACTTAAAAATGTAATGTGGCATGCCCGCACGACGTGTTATGTACATGGCGGTGAAGCGATGCAGTGCTACAAAACTTTGAGCCCAAGCAAGATACACATTTTTTGAAAACGTGACGTCGCGAAATTCTGGTGGTCACACAGACTAAATATCCAATCGCTTTTTCAGATTGAACTAAAATTGAATTCTTCTCTTTTTATGACTTGTTTTTCCTCAGTCTAAAGAGTTGCAGATTCAATTCAAATAAAAGTTGTCTTGGTTGAAGCCTGGGTCATATTCATGGTGTTAATACCCAGTCTCCAACGGAGCGTTTAGTCCTCAACTTCTTTCAGATTTCAAGCTATACCTTGCTGTTTAAGGTGTGATTGAAATTCCCTATTCGTAAGTTCTGTCCCTGCATCTGATTGAGGGGGTAATGGTCCTACTATTTTCGGGTACACTCTTCTTAACGACCTAGGGCGCGATCTGCTCTTTCCGATTACACCAACGGCCCATGCGTATTTTGAAAATATATCAAGCATTGCTGACAAGAAACTAAATTTTGACATGTTGTTAAGATCAACCCTTTCACATTTATCATCAGCTGGAAATCGCTTCATCGTTTGTGCATCTCGTTTAGCCAATAACTTTTTCCGTGTGGTTTTCTTTTTAACTTTGCGTGCCTCATGTTTCTGTGCCAGTAAGTTTTCCAAACTAACAGGGCTATGATAGAGTTTCCCTTCGTCTTCAACCGTCCGTCCCTTACTTCTACAGTTTTTCTTATTAATGTCTCCGTTTCATTCTTCCTCTTTCAACTGTTTCGCATAAATGAAGCACACCTGTTCGAATACTGCTTTTTAAAATAGAGTGTATGACATTCGATCTGGTGTTTTGTCTACTTCATCAAAGCCTATATTTAACAGTGTTTTCAGTGTACTGGGTGTATAATTTGTCTTCTTTTCATATGCGACAAACAACTGCACTAATTCGTGTCGCTTTTCGGGTGGCAGTGGAACGTTAAGTGGATTATTTTGTCTTTTGTCGACTGTATTCATAGTACAGTGTGGACTGTGACGCTTGTGTTCGACATCTTCCGCATCTCTCAACGGGTCCCAGTTCTTTAGGTTTAAATTACAATTAAAACAACTGACCGTGTCGTCAGATTTGGTTGCATTCGGGTCCCTGTAAAACCCGCTGATGGCTAAAGGTATAGGGTTAATGAGAAGTCTACCAGACCAATCAAGAAAACTCAGAACTCTATCCTCTTCTTTACAGTAGGGTATTCGAAAAAACAAGGGCTTATCTTCTGATGCACAATCGGGGAATATGTCACTGTCATCCATTGTTTCCAACGAAATAGTGACCTATGACAATATTACTATGGTGAACGATACCCTATTAAAAGTAATATTTTCAGTAGCCAATTAGAAACAAGGAGTCATATCTTTAATGAAACCAATAAAGTTGTAGTTTGACCTTTTTCAACCAAATAATGTCCCACACGTAAATCTATTTTAGATATGATGTAATAATCAACCAATCAAATTGCAGTATAGTATTAATTCAATCAATCAATGTCTCGCATGTAATCTATTTTTAGATATGATGTCATAATCAACCAATCAAATTGCAGTATTATATTATTTCAATCAATCAATGTTTCGCATGTAATCTATTTTTAGATATGATGTCATAATCAACCAATCAAATTGCAGTATTATATTATTTCAACCAATCAAATGCCTCACATTAAATCTATTTTTAGATATGATGCCATAATCAACCAATCATATTTCAGTGTTGTATTATTTCAACCAATCAAATGCCTCACACGTAAATCTATTTTTAGATATGATGTCATAATCAACCAATCATGTGGCAGTGTTGCGTTATTTCAACCAATCAAATGCCTCACAAATAAATCTATTTTAGATATGATGTCATAACCAACCAGTAGAATTGCTAGTTGCAACATATATATCGTTTGTTTTTGTATTAGCCACTTTTATTTGAGTGCACGGTTTTATATCTGGAGGGTAACAAGTTACATATTCATTGCAGCAACCATGGTCCACACGTGCAACATTTGCCAGAAAACGTTTCTCCTGAAGAAATATCTGATCCGCCATAAAGGTGTTGATCATGGTGTTAAAACCCACGAATGTGATATCTGCGGGACAAAATTCAGTCGCCTCGATCAACTTAAACAGCATCGCATCAGCCACAGCACTGAAAATGCCATTAAATGTCCTACTTGTGGAAAAGGCTTTGGGAACAGAAGCAACATGTTTCGTCACATGCGCTTACACTCGACCAGACTAGAACAACCGACCTTAAGATGCCCCGAGTGTGCCGAAGTATTTGCCACCCCACAGGACCGGCTAAACCACCAGGCTGCAGCTCATCCGCAACCAGGGCCCTTGAACAAAAGAAAAGCAGATTCTCAATCCAGCATCGTTCATAAAAAACTACAAATGGGGTATGGCGCTGCGAATATCCTTTCCCCTGACCCAGTCAGCATCCCCGAAGGTCTTCTTCCTCCTGATACTGAACCTCGTGTACGCGACGCTTACATGCAGCACTGGAACTCCATCCGCACTCGCTTCTCTAGGGGAAATAAATTGCAAGACTGGTACAACTTTCGGTTGACCACTATTCATCCTGACGATCTTCGAGAAGGGTTAGCTGCCGTTTTAAAAGACCAAACAACTGTTTTTAAGTTGAATGTGTCTTACGGATTTTTCTTAAGAAACAACGAGACCGGGGAACTGCGTTACTATCACCCCAGTAGCAACAACCACTGCTTCCTAGAAGAGCCGTTTGTAATCCAAAACAAAGACGACCTCGATGGTTTCTTTGAGCACATTACTGTCAGGGATATTTTGGAGTGCGCCCGGCAGGAGAGACCCAACTCCAGCTGGATAGTTGAGATAATCACTAACGCTACATTCTACGTGACCAAGCTCGTAGGTCATCCGATCGGTAGTGGTGGCTTTTTACCGTCTTATATCACAAATAACAAGGGTCTGGTCGCATTGCAGGGAGATCAGAATGGTTGTTATAACGACAATTTGTGCGTGTTCAGATGCCTTGCCTTGCACAGAGGGTGGCCAGTGCTTGGACTAGAAAAAACCACCAAACAACTTTTTGAGAAATACAGAGCCGAGGCGCGGTGCAAGATCAAAGGGTTTGAGGGTGTGTCGCTCAAACAACTGGAGCGAGTTGAAAAGATGTTTGAAGTCAACATAGTGGTGTACGAGCTGCAGGAAACAGAAGACGGTGCGACTTTTGCTGAACTTGTGCGTCGATCGCTGAGCAAGTACAAGGAAACCATGTCGCTTAACGTGTATGAAAATCACTTTTCGTACATAAAAGACATGGGGAAATATGCTCAGTCCTTTTGCTGCTCAAAATGCAACAAAATGTTCAAGCACAAAGGTCATTTGCATGTTCACGAACGGACATGTGAAGCTATCGTCGAACACCGCTTCCCAGGTAAAGCATACAACACCCCTCCAACTACATGTATTTTTGAGGAGCTGGCAGATTACGGCCTGGTCATCCCCAAGGAAGACAGATATTACCCCTATCGGGCAACTTTCGATATCGAGTGCCTGCTACCGGCAGCAAACAACCCCGAACACAGTGAAAAACTACACTTGCAGCATGAGCACCAGTTCCTGAGTGTAAGCATTTGTAGCAATGTGCCAGGACACACCACGCCCAAGTGCTTCATATCGGACGGTGATCCTAGGCAAACTGTGGGTAAATTTATTGCTGCCCTCATTGAAATTAGTCAGGAGGCTAAGGTAATACTGAATGATAAATTTAAGTGGGTGTTTGAAAATGGTTACACGAAAGTCACGAATGATATAGAATTAGACATAGAGATGAGTGAGGAAAAAGAGGATGTTAATGGACTTAGAAAGGGCCATTATTTAACAAAACTGTTATCTAGGTTTAGCAACTATTTAAAGGAATTACCAGTTTTAGGGTTCAATAGTGGGCATTACGATTTGAATGCCATGAAAACATTGTTTTTTCCGTCGTTGATAAGCAGAGAAAAGTTGCGCTTTGTAGTCAAGCGAAATAACCATTTTATGGTGCTCAAGTCAGATAGTTTGAAAATCTTAGATGTCAGAAATTATTTAGCACCTGGGTGCAGTTACAGTCAGTTTCTCAAAGCATTCGAGTGCAAAGAATCTAAGGGGTTCTTTCCCTATGAATGGATGGACTCCTTGGATAAACTCGACTGCCCTTGTCTCCCTCCACGTGAAGCATTTGCCTCACAATTAAAGCAAAACACCATAAGTGAAGAGGATTACGCATTGTGCCAACGGGTGTGGGAGGAAAACAATATGGAAACAATGCGCGACTTTCTCACCTGGTATAACAACAAAGATGTTGAACCTATGCTGGAAGCAGTTGCTAAAATGTTTGACTTCTACCTTGAGAGGGGAATTGATATGTTTAAAGATGGTATTAGTGTACCAGGGTTAACATTGAAATACCTCTTTCAAAACGTTGGAGACGCTTATTTTACTCTTTTTGATGACAAAAATAGCGATCTCCACTACCTCCTGAAAAATGCCATCGTGGGGGGCCCAAGTATTATATTCCACCGTTACCATGAAAGAAACAAAACTTTGATTAGAAAAGCCACTGTAGATGATCCCAAGCTCTGCAAGAAAATTATTGGTTTTGATGCTAATGCTCTTTACCTATGGTGCTTGATGCAACCCATGCCAACGGGTACATTTATACGCAGGCATGTAGAATCCGGGTATAAACGCGAATATTCCCATCCCCATGGAAGGGAAGCAACGATGTGGTTGGACTGGATCGCTCACACCACTGGGCAGAAAATCCGGCATCAGTTTAACAACATTGAAAAACGCATAGGCTACCAACCCCGACTACCTGTTGATGGTTTTTGCTCAGAGACAAACACCGTGTATCAGTACCAAGGGTGTTATTTTCATGGACATCGTTGTCATCTAAACCAAAACAAGGACGGCACATTTAGAGAAATAAACGAAACGAAAAAAGTATCCATGAAATCACTGCGTATCCAAACAGAACAAAATAGTCAGTACATTCGAGAACAAGGGTACACTTTGGTTGAAATGTGGGAGTGTGAATGGAAAAAAATACAGAAAGAAAATACAAAAGTGCAACTGTTCGTAAATCAGTACAAGCACCCCACTGAAAACAAACATCAACTGAAATTTGAAGAAATTTTGCACGCCGTTTGCAATGACAAGTTGTTTGGTTTTGTTGAATGCGATATAGAAGTCCCCTCTGAACTCAGACCCATGTTTGCAGAAATGCCACCCATTTTTAAAAACGCCACCATTACCAGAGATGACATAGGTGCTTACATGAAGAATTTTGCCGAAGAAAATGACATTATGAGCGCTCCTAGAAAATCGCTTATAGGCAGTTTTTTCGGTGAAAAAATTTTATTGGCCACGCCCCTCTTGAAATGGTATGTGAAGCACGGTCTTCGCGTCTCTTACATCTACCAGGTTGTCGAGTACACACCTAAAGCGTGCTTCCAGCATTTTGGTAACGCCGTGAGCGATGCTCGCAGAGAGGGAGACAAAGACAAAACAAAAGCCATCGTTGCCGATACCATGAAGCTCATTGGTAATTCGGGGTACGGTAAAACAGTAACCAATAAAGAAAAACATCGTGATGTTGAATATTGCGGTGAAGCTAAGGCCTCTCGTAAAGTGAACAACCCTCGCTTTCGGCGCTTAGATCAAATCACTGACGACACGTATGAGCTCGAACTAAACAAAAAAGTAATCAAGTTTGACTAACCCATTCAAATAGGTGTCATGGTGTATCAGTATGCCAACCTGCGTATGTTGGAATTTTATTATGATTTCATGCTTAAGTTTGTGGATCCGTCCGATTTCCAGTATTGTGAAATGGACACGGATTCCGCTTACATTGCCTTCTCGGCGGATAGCTTGGAAGCCGTAATAAAACCTCGTATGCGTGAGCAGTTTGAAAAAGAAAAACATCTTTGGTTTCCTCGCACTGATACGCCAGAGCACGAGGCCTTTGACAAAAGAACGCCTGGATTGTTCAAAGCGGAGTGGATTGGTGACGGCATCGTTGGTCTTTGCAGTAAGACATATTACTGTTTTGGGGGAGAAACAAAGCCGAAATTTAGCTGTAAAGGTGTTAATAGAAACAATAATGACATAGATAAAACCAAGTATTTAGATGTGCTACTGAATATAAAGAGTGGAATTGGTGAAAATAGAGGCATTAGGTTATTAAAAAACAGCATGTATACATATGTACAGCAAAAAGATGCATTTAGTTATTTTTATTGTAAACGTAAGGTTTTAGAAGATGGGGTCTCCACTGCACCTTTAGATATTTGTTGATAATGCTCATTTTTATTTTAAAGAGGAAGAGAAGAGTACTCCCATATTTATTTTTGAATTGGAAAAAAGGTATGAAGTGATGGTTGCAGCTACAAAAGGTCCCGCTCTGAACAGATTGTTTATGTACACTAACCACCTGCATTAGTGATTTGCATGTTGTAAACCAAGGCGATTATTTAGGAATAAAGACATAGGGCGGCTTAGTCACTGTTGTGCAATTATTGTAATAACATGTCTTGAAATATTGTTCGAAATATTAAAAAAGTTTACAACATCTTTTATTGGGGATTCATGTGTGGTTCTTCCAACTGAGAATTCTTATTTTAAGACGTAAAAATTTGAATCGGAAAAATGCTGTTATACTTTTACGTGAAAGGGAAAATGTTTTCCCATTTTTTAAGTCGAAGAGAAAAAAAATACCCCAACGTTTACATTTGAACTGGTAAAATGCTGTAAAACTTTGACTTGATAGAGAAAATACTTTTCATTTTTACATTAAAGAACAATGGTGTTTCATCTGCAGGAGAAAAAATACTCAGATTCTTAAAGACAAGGTGAAAAAATACTGCAATGTTTAACCTTGAATAGGTAAAATGCTGTAGAATTTTTACTTGAAAGAGAAAAACTCAGATTTTTAAAAATGAAGAGAATACTATCATAAAAATACTGTTAAAATGCTTTGAATTTTGTCACCAAAACGCCTTGTGCTTAACAGATTATGTACACCTACAGCGTGCAATACTGTTTTGTTTGTTGTACAAACTAAGGCGATCATTTAGAAATAAAGGGAAAGCCTCATATGAATCAAAATAATATTCAATGCAGCTGGGCGTATAAACCACTACAACAGTTGCTTGACCAGCAAACAATACTGCTTTACTATAACACTACCTGGCTCATAGTGTCATTCATTTAATGCTATCATTCAAATACAGTTTACTTCAATAAAATGGGAGGTTTTAATCTATTAAGTGTTTGCGAACCACAAACTTTCACAATACTCTAAGTATTTGGCTTGCATACTGCTCTCTTTGTGCATTACAATAGTCTCACCTGACTGTTAGCGGATCCTTGTTTGTTTACTATGCATCGCGTTCAACTGAACCGCAAACAATGCCACTTCTCCTTTTTTAGATCAATAATAAATGCGGGTCTTTTTTGTTCATCCAATGAAAAACTAAAACAAATCCCTACCTTTCAACAACTTGTGTATACAACAACTATTCTAACCAATATAAACATCTCATTTTTAGTGATGTAAAACAAAACAAAACATATTATCTTTATTTTTGGAAAAAAAACTATATATTTAGAGGGCCATTCAGGGCCATTCCTTTTTAGTAAGGCTCCCGTCCTTTTATTACTACTTATATTTTCGTGTGATGATACAATTTCATCATTTAACAACATCTTTTATGAAAAAAATATTCTTCATTTTGTACAAGTACAAATAAGTATGAATTATTAAATATCAAATCAAAATGTAACTACCTATTCTCCAGGTAGAGGTGAGGTAAGCAAATGAACAGGTTAACATGTTCCATAAATATTTTAGTATGGTGGGTAGTGGGTAGGTGGGTAGTGGTCAAGTAATAAAATCCGACGGATAGTCAAACGGATACCTGGATAAGTAAAAAAAACTGTTTACCCCACATCTCCCTAGAGATCCACCTTGATTTGAGGCTAACTTAATCAAGGGGGGAGTAATGAAGCAATTAAAAGTAACAATCAATTCATCAAAGGGTTTCCTGGATGAGTGAGATCATCTGTTCACACCGCGCCTTTACCTAGAGTTATGTTTTGATAAGATTTTAAATAATATTTTCTATACTTTTATTTCTAAAATTCTCTGTACTTGTACTTCTTGAAAATAATTTGATTAATAATAATGAAATTAATACTCGATCTCTATCCTCGAGTTGCATCATCACACTAAGATATATTAATATAATGGATGAAAAGTTTTGAACTTAATACTCTTTGCTTTATATAAATTTATATTGCTTTGTATATAAATATATATTATTAAGGGTGATCGCCATGGGAAATTGTCTTGGGGGGTATTGGGTAGGGGTAGAACTGCTATAGATCGCGTTGTCATGTTAAATAATGCGATCTATTGATTTGGTAATGGGGCACCACAAGGACCTTATAAATAGTTTCGACAGGTGCCGCACATAATTTGTTTTTACCTTACCCGAAGCTCCACAATACACTCGTAATATTTCACGTACAGTTAGTGCGACTCGTACTTCACGTGTCAAAGTTACTTATATTGTTCACCTGAAATAAGTGTTTTTAGGTCTGCAAAGGATAGTAAAACTGAGTAAGGCACCCTACTACTGCAAAGATGGAAACAGATATGGCTTGCGTCTATAACAAACCGGCTGACTCATGGAAACCGCTGCGAATCCACAAAGATACAAAGTAAGTCTTTATATCAAATAATTCACTCTTGGAGGTATTTATTGAACACTATCTATACTATTATAAATTTCACTGCACCTCTTTTTGCTTAGCAAGTTGCAAATTGCAAATTGCTCAAGGATGAAACAAGTGGGTAGAGTATACTCCCTTGAATCTTACAGCAGTTTAAAAGTACAGTTTGCGATAAATTAAATGAACCAACCGTGTATGCTAGTTAAAAAGTTAAATTGACTTCACATACCTTTACGAGGATTTTAACCCCTCAAGTAAGAAACGTGACTAGGTAGGGGCTCTGACCAGGAAAATTTGGAAACTCGTCTTACAGGTAGATAATGACAGCCAAGTTTGTGTGACGTCGACCGACCACTTGACCACGTAGCTCATTAATTTTCAGACATAGCGAAAAAACTCGATATTTACAAAATGAACTTTCAATTTGTGTATTTAGATAAATAAATCATTATTTGGGAATGTTTTATGCTTCGTTCAAGCCATTCTGATGGTCTGTCGGAAATTCTTAGTATGTTTTGAGATATATTCTAAAAACACCTTTTTTGCAATAATTGTTTTGTTGGAAGTAAACGAGTCACCCAACAGTTTACACTTTATCATATTACTTCCTGTAGTCTGACTTTGTCCAGCTCTGGAAAGCTGCAAACTGGTAGATCTTCGTCAGAACCATGTGAGAAGAAACGCATGCCCGAATCGGCAATCTCTACCGAAAACCAGACATGTGCTAATGGGCCTCGAGCCATGGACAAGTTTACGAGAAGCAACGATGTTCTAAAGGCGATGTTAAATGAATCTCGTCTTAGACAAGAGGTAACCCTCGTGGATCTGAAGAGGATCTGCATACAAATTGAAAATTCTCTTGGTGGATCACATCGTTGGAACTGCGAGGACTACAGCCAGTCAGTGGAAAGATACCTGGCCCTTTACGATAGAGATGACGCAGTTAACATTGCTCGAATTTCATTAAGTGACATGACTGAAGCTTGCGCATGAATCAAAAAGACAATCTTTCTAGTTCAGTTATTCAAGACGTCATATATATATATATATATATATATATATATATATATATATATATATATATATATATATATATATATATGACGTCTAACGTCTCAGAAAATGTCCAGAATGTTTATATATATATATATGAGATTATTACAGAAGCAATATTAAGAAATGACTATTAAATTGTTATATTTATATATGTTATATTTACGATAAAAACTTTCAAATGCCTAACCTTACTCGTAATGGGTAATTTATTTTACATAATTGTGAGAATTATTATTGTTATAAAACAACATTATTGTGAGAATTATTATTGAAATAAGATAATGTATCTATTTGCGTCTGGGTGATAATATAGTCCTAAAATACCATTAAATTAAGATGAGTGGTTTCTTTAACATAAAAGTTTGTTTTGGTCACACCTTTTTTTCGTTTCTTGAGTATTCTAAAGTTTTGATGAAGACATCAACTTTCTTTTTCAAACCTAATCAAACGGCACATTTTACATATCATATCACAGGCGGACATAAAATACTAACATTTCAGGTAATGGCACAACAGAAGTGACAACAGTGTACTGTTAAATATCTATATTAATGAAATTAGAAAGTTCGATCAAACGATCGTTTTTGATCTACCACTGTCCTTTTGTAGATTATATGTCAGAAAATAAAATGTCGATAAAAAGCAAAAAGATTACCTGCCTCAAGTAAGTTTATGAATTCTTCTTTGTTAGTTAGTTATTTTACACACGGGAATTAATCAATTATAAAATGATGAAAATTGATCAGTTTGTAGCGTTCTTCCATTGTTATTAATTTCTTTTTGAAGGTTATTCAATATGGGAGTGGGACAATATCAAAAGCTTTTGTAAAGGTTTGAAATCAACTAAGGAATAACTAATCGTTGACACTAATTTGTTTATCTCTGTTGTTATCGTTGAAAATTTTGAAAACAATCGAGAGAAAACTAATTAGTGATGTCAATATGTTTATCTCTGTTGTTATCATTGTAAATTAGAAAACAACCGAGAGAAAACTAATTTGGTAGCAATCGAGAATAAGGTTTTATAACAAACCATCAGCTAACATCGGCATTATATATGCAGAGACCAAATTAATACCACGACCATTGAACAATTAATCAAACTGGCAAACCTTAAACTTATTTTAAGAAGAAGGCTGTCCATAATTTGAAAATGTCTTTGATGCACAAAATATAACTTTTTAGCAATCTTTGCAATCAATCGTTTGTATAATCAATGCCTTTGAATTACATTTTAATTTACAAGTACAATATGCTGCTCTGTTTTGTAGCCATTTAAATTCAAAATAACGAGCAAGTTCACTTCCATTTTAGCACTGGTGCAGGAATCCTTCGTATCATTACTAGCCTAGACTTTGTCCATGCTCCACTTTATGAACGATTGACCGATTTTAAAATAATAAGAAGTGAGCTACTTTTTAAGTGATATTTTATTCCTGTCGATATCTTTTTTCTAAGGTTATCCAAATATTTTGGATGGAACAATACTGTAAACTTTGAATACAAAAGAGAAAAACTAATTACTGACAGCTATTGCAACAGTCTTCATTAAAAATGCGGTAGAACAACAAGCCGTTGGCGATTACATTGGCCTGTAACAGTAACGTGCGGTTGAATAGCCGAACCTTGCAACCGCAAACCAAAAAAATGCGAACACCCAAACTTTTAAAAATCAAACCATGAACCGTCCAACTGGATATCAAACAAAAGTGGTTGTCACTATCACTCTCTAATTAGACGTAGAGGAAGAAAATACTTGATGCTGTTTTATTGTGATGTCATAAGACTTAAAAAATAAGGATAAGATCACATAATAGAGAACTCCCTGCTCCAAGTCAGGGACCGGACTTTGGTTTTTGGTGGTAAAGGACAGTCGTCAATCTAGTCGCCTTTTATCAAAGTCAGTGCATTTATCCCTGTTAAGCAAGTCGGTCAAGCTATAAAACCCACCGTTTTTAAATAAATAAGTATTTTCATGGTGCTTCATGTACAAATGAAATAATATGTCGGCTCCTCCTTATCTTCCTAACCGATTTTAAACATAATCTGTTAGTAACCATGTATTTGAATTAAAAAAATTGAGCCTTATAGACTATTATTTCAGCTTTATTACGACACAAAAGATTGAAAATAAGATATTCGGTGTTCACTTTGCAGTTTTTATTTGAAACGTTATTTTAGGTTTTTGAAAAAGTGATTTTTCAACAATTTTGGGAGAGCATACCTTCTGGAGCAATGCATTTTTACTTGAATTTACTCTCATATGTGGACAATGCCCTGAGTTATCCAAAGCAAGAATTAAAAAATCCGGAGGCATTATGTTAGCAATGTGAATTTAGCCCCTAGAGAAGATATTGCTTCACTTATTTTGACAAACTTAGGGATTTCCATTATTTTTTAATGTGACATAGCTCAAAACAAAAGAATATTTGATTTTGATCGAACATGGGAGCACCTTGATCAATGCATATATAGGCACACAACCATTATAAACAGTCAAATTATTAACAAATGTAGAATCATTCCTAAAATGAGATCAGACTTCACATTTTCCTTGAAATGCAGACTTGCAACTCAGCAAACATGTTTCTTCACTTCAAGACTAATGCTTTAGTTAGGATATAAAAGTTGCCTAGGCCAATTGAAGTCAAAGGATTTTCTTTGATGAAAAAAATACCTGAATCGCATCCAGATCAAACAACACTACTTTAGAATTCCACGTAAGGGAAAGGACTGCACCGATTTTTATTTCAGCATAATACATCTTTTCTCAATATTTAATCATCTTGTAGAAAGAACTGATATAAATATTTCTTTCATTTTGATATGTACTGCGTACTAAGTGAGTCATTAAGAGGTAAATGATTTTATGAGAAATTAAATTAAACATCGAATCCATGTGCAAGAATGAATCCCGAATAGGGGAAATTTGCATAATTTTGCTTGGTTAAGTTTTAATCGTCCATTGTGAAATATAATAACACACGACAACAATCTGTCGACCCCCACCACCCCTAGCGTCTTACCTGCATGTCATAAAAACGTGGTAATGATGTTATTGATTGACCAAAAAAAAAATGTCGATTATCCATAAAAAATACAAATCAATTCAGACTTCCACCCTGCTTTGGTCTGCCCTTTGTTGCTTTGTTAGTTAACAGACGTACCAAAGGTTATCAATAATCCTAAAAAATCATTAAAATTGATTAACTCTGGAATAATTACTATTGACATTCTTATCTTTTGATTCTTGCCGATTATAATTGGTGTATATTTTGATCTTTGCAAAGGTTATCTAAATACTTACAGCGGGGCTTTTGTAAAGGGGCAGAGAGCAAATTAATTAGTGCCAATAATTTATGCATGTAACACGCATTCTCATCTCTAATTGCAGCGTCCGGCACGTGCTTCATGTAAAATCTCCAAGTTAATACTGGTGGAGTCGATTGACAAATCATTAACTATAAGTTGGATTCAAAAATATACCTTCCTTAAACTGCCATCAGTCTTCATAAACCACGAAAATTGAGTACTCTTATTTCAGTGAGCACTAAGAATGCTGTTGAAACATGAGTACATTTCAAAATCAGTACATTTCAAAATATCCTCGATGCACAAAATATTAATTTAGGTTATTTAAGCTTCTGTAATCAATTGTACTTTAAATAATATATTTGAGTTTTGAATTATGGTACGTGTACAATTTGACTGGTTTTAATTGCAAAAAAAGAGATAATAATTGTAATAGGAACTCGGTTTCTGCAATATACAAAATTATTCAGCAGATAATAAGGCAGTTTGCAATTACGCCGCATAAATCCAAACAATAGGATATGCTTTTTGTTTTTGGCCTGTGGCAAGTTCAAGGAGTAACCTATGTTAGATTTTAGCTCGGGAGAAAATACTTGGGGAGGTAAACCTATGCTCGATGTGTGTCATTTGATATATGCTGTAAACTGTTTATTTTCCTAATGCTAACATATCACAAGAAAAATGTGAGGGCAAAGAATTCTAGCGATGAAACCACGGGGAAAGAGAAAACAAAGGAAGTAGAAGAAAAAAATATGAATACTACAAAAAAGAATATCTAGTCGTTAGGTACAGAGGAAGACCGGTATGGGTGGAGGCGCAGCATTCGCTGCGGGGACCACTGCGAAGGGCCAAAGCCGAAAGCCAAAAAAGAAGGCCTGGATATTATACTGAGTTAATGGCATTATCCCCTCATTAAAGACGGCATTGAGATGAAAATGCTGGATGTTGTTTTATTTCACGCCATTAGACTGAAAAGATGAGAGTAAGATCAATTAGGAGAGAACCACCAGCTGATAGTCAGGGGCCGTACTCTGTATTGTGGTGGTAAAGGATGGTGGTGTAAGCTTATGGTCTATTGATGAAAAACAGCGCCATTGATTATCCCCATAAAGCGAATTTATTCACCGAGTTCAAGACATGCCCATTTGAAAAAAAAAAACATGTACAGGAGTTGTCCTAGTAGTAACCGATTTCAAACATAATCTGTCAGTAACCATGTTCTGGAAGTAAATAAAAATTAATCCTTATGGACAACAATGTAAGCTGTTTCTGGTACATGCAATTCGACATCAACAATTTGCATTCACTAGCGTTTTATATCATTCCTTTACATTTATGATAAATGCGTACGGGCACCATTTTATGTTCGTTAAAATACAACCTTTCTTAATAAGTTGTCCATATGGTTAATGCATATGATACTCAATACATATCGACAATTATTTTAGATTCAAGTACACTGAGAAGGAAAGTATGACTGTGGCTTCTTTATTTCCACGCTCGCACGGAAACTACTTTTAAAAACTCAGTCACATCCGGCACAGTAAAACTGCCAGCTGTCACATCTAACGCAACTATAGTTACTATAATTATAACTTGGATCACCTCCTTTTCCAATACTCTATCATGCGTTACACACGGATCATCCACATACACGTTGGACCAATTAGTTATATATACACGTGTATGTAAACTCATTTATAGAATTATGTAGCTTATTCTTTTTCAATCTACGCCACTCCACAAGCAGTACAATAGTACCAACATGGTATCATATTGTGACAAGTACAAGTTGAATAAGAACACTTCTCTATCACAATCCCCTTTGAATTAAAGTGATTTTGTGATTCATTCTTTTTTATCATACTAAAATAATAAAGAAATAAAAGTAAAATATGAACCTTGCGCCTAACGCAATTCCCGAAAGTGAACTGATTTTGAGATGTTGCCGTGATACGTGGTTACAATCCCATGAGCATTTCTTTATTTGTTTACATGTAAGTTCTTAATAGATATCGCATTTCTTTTATAAGATGTGGCCAATCGTAACTAAAACCATTTCACAAAGTTCTCGTCTTGCTTTTGAAAGGAACGATGGAACACCTAAAATTTCATATTTCAACTTTAAACTCCTATCGCATGAGTGTCTGTGTGTTTTAATTTATTTAGTTTGTAGGTATGATGGAGTTACTTTGTTCTGCTGCTTTTTGTGTCAGCTATACTAACCCTGAGCGCTGACATATGCGCTGCTCGGATTGTATTTTCCCCACTCCTGCGAAAATTTCTCATTTGACGCTCAGCTACGGATCTCAATCTATCCTAGAACATAATGTTTTTCTCTTTTAATGAAAAAATGTTCTTAATATGTTCTAGGACATTCTGACGGACTTCGTAAAAACAGTTCTCGAACTGATACATTCAATAAAGAACAACATTAGAACGGTAAAAAATACACCAGATGTTCTAGAAAAGTCTGAGAACCATAACTGAACGTTAAATGAGACACATACATGAAGAACGATACATAATTACCAGGCAGTATGAGTTTAATGAATTATGATCTATCTGTACCTGTACATTCAATATATAACATATATTGCGAAGAAATAAATAAACATCAATTATTATTAAACCTCATTTATTATCAAGATTTGAAAAACAAAAACCATAAATCATTACTATTGATGCCAATTTCTATATCTGATGGTTATGTATCAAACGCAATATGATTTACTACCATAATGTACTCGTGGCTTATCTTGTCTGCGGGAATGAACTAATCACATCCGTAATCATATACTTTTGCGACAGCCATTAAGAGAAAGGTTAAAGTAGTATTACTACTATTAGATTATATCTATGATGTACTAGAACGTTGCCTCAATTATATAAAATTACATAAGTAACAGACACCAGACGGATTTGGTTTTCAATCGAACATGCATTGTGTATCTATAATTAAGATTTTGTTTAATCTATTTTTCTAAAACATTGTCATTGGAGATAATAACACGAAATTACCGTTTCTGTAAACTATAAAGAATAATTACTTAAAGCGGAGGCAGTGGTCTTCGAGATGAGGTCAACACAGGTGGGCACTGTATTCGTAGAGGTGGAAGAGCTCCCTTGACAACGGATGGAGGTGCCTCGCCGGCATATGTGTAGTTTCCAAAATGATTAACTTCTCGATAGG